>NC_091631.1:20641679-20954974 GCF_027580195.1 Bos mutus
GAAGCCTTCTTAGGTCAAAATTAAAGCTCTCCTTATCATTTCAGGGTTCTGACTGCTTTGACACAGGGAACATTGTGTCCCTACCCAGGTACTCCCCAGGAAGAAGTACAGCCTCAGGGTAAGATCCTGAGATCAGAGCCAGAGTACCTGGGTTTGATACTGGCTTTCCTCCTTGCTAGTTTTGTGACCAGCCTCTGCCTCAGTGTCCTTAACTGTTTTTTTAGAAGAAAAGCTCTACCTTATGGGCTCCTGGTGAGGATGAAACAAAGTTATACAGACCAAGCGCTTTCAACTGTGGCTGACAAATAGTACATGGCAGAGTTTTATCACACAAATCTAAAAGACTTTCAACAGTGGGTTCATTGCAAGGATTCAACATGGATCCTTGTGTGTTAGATGCTCAGTCATATCTGACTTTTTGCGACCCCATGGACTGTAGACCACCAGGCTCCTCTGTCCATGGGATTTCCCAGATGAGAATACTGGAGTGGGTTGCCATTCCCTTCTTCAGGGGATCTTCCCTATCTAGGGATTGAACCTGGGTCTCCCACGTTGCAGGTAGATTCTTTTCCATCTGTGCCACCAGGGAAGCTTAACATAGATCTTAATTGATTTTATTTATTTATTTTTCTTAATTGATTTTAAATAAAGCAGAAACAAAAGATGACAAGAATCAAAATTTGATGGTTAAAGTCTGGGTAGAGAGAGGGAGGTCCTACTGCTGCTACTGCTGCTAAGTCGCTTCAGTCGTGTCCTACTCTGTGCAACCCCAGAGATGGTAGCCCACCAGGCTCCCCCATCCCTGGGATTCTCCAGGCAAGAACACTGGAGTGGGTTGCCATTTCCTTCTCCAATGCATGAAAGTGAAAAGCGAAAGTGAAGTTGTTCAGTCGTGTCCGACTCTTAGCGACCCCATGGACTGCAGCCTACCAGGCTCCTCCATCCATTGGATTTTCCAGGCAAGAGTACTGGAGTGGGATGCCATTGAGGGAGGTCCTAAGTGAAGCAAATTGCTACAGTGACCAGGCCTTATTAGAGTAGGAGAACTTCCTAAGTATTAACAGCTTGTAAAGACAAGGAAAACAGCAAATGAAAAGCAAGTTGAAAGTAAGAAAGCCTGCCTCTGAGTAAACTGCACTTTGAACTCTATACATTTTTGTTGGGGGGCAGTTGGAAGAGTTTCCCTTAAAAAAAGTATTACTTGATTCACTCCCGGATGGAAACTCCTTGGAAAAAGAGAAAAAAAACCTAAGGATCTTCTGGGTCAGTCAGCTGTCGATGTTCATTAAAAATCATTGTGTGTTAAAAAATGTGCAATGTGAGAGTTATGAATTAAGTTTTATTTGGGGCAAAATAAGGACTGCAGCCCTCAAGAGAGCAACTCAGATAGCTCTGAGAAACTGCTCCGAAGAGACAGGGGAGAAAGTCAGTATATATGTGATTTTGGTGAGTATATATTTTTCTAGAAGGTTTTTGCTAGTCTCGTGAAAGTTTCTGCTAGTCACTAGGAGCAGTCATTACTCCGAAGGATTTCAGTGCTTTTCTGGATATTAGGAGGCACAAAAGTTGGATTCATAAAGTCAGCTTCTGGAAATATCTATCTGAAGACCTGTTCTGCCAGTTTTTTGCTTGAGCACAGAGTGCCTCATTTCTGCTCTCCAGAAAGTCAGCAACTGCAGCAGCACATGATTTGATCCTTACAGAGGTGGATGGCAAGTGCCCATGGCAAGTGCCAGTCTGTGGTTGACTCGGCTATATCGTAGTATGTCAGTGACTTAAACTTGGTCTTTAATGAAGCTCATTTGCTCATTGCCCAGCTAAGCAGGCAGCCCTTTGCTTGGTAGCTTAACTGCTCTCTCTCTCTCTCTTCACTGTTTAAACCCAGCTTTGCTGGACTTATATCCCACCTAAAACGATGGCCAGGTGGGAGCTAATGCCTCACCTGCATGGACTGGCCACCAAAAGGCATCAGGTCATCTCCAAAATCCCACACAGAGAAACCAGCACTTGGGGATTGCTCCCACTGGGTCCCCTCGGTAACCAGATTGTCCTGAAGCAGTTTTCAAACTGTGAAACCCATAAAGTGAAATTTATTACACTTTGCTGTATTTTACTACAGTTGGAGCATTCAGATAAAATTTACTGAGTAGATGTAAAACTCCGTTGATAGGAAAATGAACTATTTTCACAGGCACTCTCACTGAGTGGTTTTGTTCACTGTACTGAATCCAGACCTTCCTAGAAGGCTATCCTCCTGTTTCAGCATAACTGAGGACAGGTAAATATAACAACTCCAGCTTTGCAGCCCTGTGGCCAAAGCTGACAGGCATAATCTGACCTGCCACTCAAGGTCCTCCACCAATTCTGCTCCTCTTAACACTCACTGTCAGAGATGAAACATGTCGCCATTCTTCGGTTCTGAAGAGGGGTCGCAGGTGGTGATGAGAAGCCCAGCATGCTGAGGAGGGTACCTCTGGGAAATGAAGATGGGCATGGGGGTGGGGTGGGAAGGGTAGTTGTGGGGTCACCCCAGTCCTTAAAGGAGCATTCAATTGGACAGGATTTTTAAATTCTCCTGGCATGTTGTCCTCATGATCAAAATTCATCAAAGTTCAAGAAAAGTCCTGTGGGGCATTAATAAAGCCCTTATTTCTCCCAAGATCTTTCCTTACGTTATCATCATCAATATCTCACAGAAAGAGTGAGAGAAAGGAAGGAAGGGAGGGATAGGGGAAGAAGGAAATGAAGAAAGGAAGAAAGAAAGAAGAAATGGGAGAAAGAGGTCGAAAGAATTTTAAAAATTCACCTTTAAGAAGAAGTTTTCCTGATTGAATTTCTTCCATGATATGTATTGATATGTATTTATATGTGCTGGACAATAAACACGGCTCATTTGAGTGTGTTTCTCATGCACTAAAGCAGTGTTTCCCCAAATGTAAAACGCCTGCTAGCGATGTACATGATGTTTTAGGTGAGACATCAAGGAATTTCTTTTAGTAGTTATGATTTATTTTAATAAAGATTAGAAAAAACACTGGTTTTCCATTTATAGCAGTGACAAAGTCTATTTTTAGAAAGAAACATATTTAGTAAAAAAAATCTATATAAAGAAAAAATAATAATACATAAAGCCTATTAAATGTGTCTGGAATGTCTGAAGTTCGTGACACTGTAGGCATCTGGGAGAAGAAGAATGGTATTCTCTGTAACTCCATCTTTCACTATTTGCGTCCCTTTCCCACGTCACCACTCCTCACGGGATAGCTAGCACTGCGCATTCTCCACCCCATTTTATTTCTCTCTTGGGTCCGTAAGAAGACAAGTCCTTGCATTCTCTCTTCATAGTGAGGCCCTATGACTAATTCTGGTCATTGAAATGTAGCAAAAGGAGAAGTTTGTCCCTAACCTATGATCCTCTACTTGTCTTCTCTGTTCATCACACGACTGATCACAGAGAGTGTGGCTGAAGATTTTCCAGGTGTTTATAGGGCTTCCTGATAGCCTCGTTGGTAAAGAATCCGCCTGCTATGCAGGAGACCCTGCTTCGATTCCTGGGTCAGGAAGATCCACTGAAGAAGGGATAGGCTACCCATTCCAGTATTCTTGGGCTTCCCTTGTGGCTCAGCTGGTAAAGACTCTGCCTGCAGTGCAGGAGACCTGGGTTTGATCCCTGGGTTGGGAAGATCCCCTGGAGAAGGGAAAGGCTACCCACTCCAGTATTCTGGCCTGGAGAATTCCATAGACTGTACAGTCCATGGGGTTGCAAAGAGTTGGACACGACTGAACGACTTTCACTTCACTTCACTTCACTATAGTATTCTGAATAAAACCATCACTGCTGCTGCTGCTAAGTCGCTTCAGTCGTGTCTGACTCTGTGTGACTCCGTAGACGGCAGCCCACCAGGCTCCCCCATCCCTGGGATTCTCCAGGCAAGAACGCTGGAGTGGGTTGCCATTTCCTTCTCCAAAAAACCATCACAGGCGCATCTAAGAATTCCTCAGGACAGATTAACATCTATGCCCCAAGGAGGTGCAGCAGTAATGTCAAAGGATTGCAGAGGCCAAAGGAAAGTGTAATAAAAGCCAAGGCAGCAGCAGTGTTTATGCAGCGTGTGTCACCTGCCAGGAGTTGTGTTAAATGCTTCACTTGCAGTATCTTCCACAATCCTCGCCATAGGCCAATAAAGAAAGAAACTAAAATTTCAGAGTTAAAATCACCAGCCCAGGTTCTCTTTGCTCTTTTCAGAGTCAGAACTTAAATATAGAAAACTCAAAGTGGAGATCAACTTAACTAGGATGTGCCATCTAAATAGATTCAGGGATGGGAAAAGTAGAAGCAAAGCAATAGAGAGAGAAGCCCAAGATGGCATGGCAGTGTCCCCCGCAGCACACTGGGTAAAAGGAATATTCATCTTAACCACAACACAGACCACTTGGTATCCGGGTGAAAACAAGCATTTCCATTATTTTCATGTTGAGTTTATGATGCTGGTGGACCTCTGGTTGAAATCAAGTACTTAGAAGTTCTAGTTTAGTCTGCTCAGAAATAAAGATTTAGGAGTCATTGGCCTTAAGGAGGTAAATAAAACTAGAAAACAGGTCAAAATTATTTAGGGACAGAGCACAAAGTGAGGCTATAAGAACACCAATGACAGTGCTTGAAGCTACCTTTTGCTTTAAAGAGGAAAAAACAGAGAAGGAAACACAAAGAAACTTTCAAAGAATTAAGGGATATTGTTTAGACTGAGCGTAATTCAACTCATTAGATATTCTTTCAGTGCCTATTAAGTATAAGGCACCATGCTAGGTTCAATGGATGATTCTGTCTACAAGACAGAATCCTAAATTCCTAAATATTTTTCCTTCTATCCAGGAAGAGCATCCTATACATATGGTAATAGAGGACGAGAAAGAGAGAAAGTATGCACAGTCAATTTCAAAGATGCTTTTGCCTCCAGCTGCCCTTTGAGATTGGATATACACAGGAGACCACTTAGATCAAATGGATTAAATGAGCTTAAACAAGTAAGTAGGAAAATCAGTAAATAACTATTCCCACCAAAATTGCCCTACTTTCTATTCTTTTTCCTTTCTTTCCCAGATTAGTTATATCAATTGCTCTGGCAGAAATGCCTCCCAAGCCTAGGCCTCCCAGCTGGTGCTAGTGGTAAAGAACCCACCTGCCAATGCAGGAGACATAAGAGATGGAGGTTCAATCCCTGGGCCACAAAGAGTCCCTGGAGGAGGAAATGGCAACTCATTTCAGTATTCTTGCCTAGAGAATCCCATGGACAGAGGAGCCTGGTGGGCTACAGTCCATGGAGTCACAAAGAGTTGGACAGGACTTTGCACGCAGGCAAGCCTAGGTACCCCCTAAACTATCTGGGAAAGCACTTGTTTCCATGGATCTAAAGGACCATAGAACTACGAGTCATTGTGTCGCAAACTATCTATTTTTACAGATGTGGAAAAACGAATCAATGGGGAGCTGAAGTGAGTGATGGACTCAGATTGTTGGTGATCCAAGCCTGGAATCCCAGGCTCCTGCTTTCAAATTCAACATGTTCTCTCCTACAACACTTTCTCTTTGTCCACAGCTATTCAGCTAATTGTCTAGTCTCCCACAAGAAATAGAAATTTCTAAGTATTTTCCTTCTATAGATTCTAGTTACCTACTTTAAAGAATACAATAATTGATCAATCATTGGGTCAAGTTCAGTCCTTTTATTTGAAGCCAGATCATGAAACAAAAATTGGACCCAGGCTGTTCCCAGAGAAGCTATTATCTAACAAATAACATATTATCTATTTTTAAACTTTAGAATCTTTTTCAGGATTCATAAGTTGGGGGTTTATGGGCAGAAGGATGGATAGAACAGAAAGCTTCACAGAAGATCAATACTTTTTTCATCTTATAACCCTTGAACCAGGGATGTTGTATCTTTTTTCTTATTTACCCACAGTAATTACTTTAGCAAAGGACATGATTTGTATCGATGCAGTAATAACTCATGAACATATATTATTAGAGAATGAAAGCTCATTGAATCAAGTGGTGTTGAATTAAAGGGAAAATGGTTAAAGAAATTCACTCTGGGGCTGAAAGATTATATGTCAAGCTATAGCCTAAAGTGAATTTTTATGGCTAAGTTATAAACCCTTGGAAATACAGAGACACTTTACTGCAGTTGGCATCTTTACGATTAGATCAAGAGAAGTACCATCTTTAGAAACTACCAGATTTGCTCCAGCAGCAATAGCAGCTTGGGGCACATCCAAGGAAATGAGGGAGAAAAATTGTGATGAAAGGGAAACTCCATGCATTTGAGACCATTCTGTAAGTAAAGAAGAAAAATGAGCTCAAGACCAAAACAAAAGAAGTGGGGATGGTAGGGTGGGGATAAGAAACCAAGGAGATATTGGGTAAGAAACAGGAAAATATATGACTAGAGAAGAGATTAAGAAAAAGAGGAGAGTGAAGCAGAAGGACAAAGGAAAATATAAAAAGGCAGAGACACTGGGGTCATTTGAACATCAAAATAATAACAGAATAGGAACTATTTTACATACTATTGAATAAGATAAGAATCCATGAATCTCTTCTTATACAAATTAGTAAGTACATAAACAGGGAAAAAGGAAAAGCTCTTCCTTATGATAGAATGCCAACTAATGAATTTGGAATGAATAATGAAATTCTAAAAATCACCATTTGGCAACCATCATAGTACTAATTGATACAACAAAGAATCATCAATACACTGGCTAAAAAATGCAGGATAAGGTTTTGATGGGAAACTGCATGTTTATATATTCTCATAGTGAATTGTGATATTGTGATTTATAATAAGAAACATATAATTTAAAATATATAATAAGAAATGTGAAAGTGTTTAGTCACTCAATTGTGTCTGACCCTCTGTGACCCCATGGACTGTAGGCACCAGGCTCCTCTGTCCATGAATTCTCCAGGCAAGAATACTGGAGTGGGTAGCCATTCCCTTCTCTAGGGGAAATTTCTGACCCAGTAGTCGAACCTGGGTCTCCTTCATTGGGTCTCCTGCATTGCAGGTGGATTCTTTACCAACTGAGCCACCAGGGAAGCCCTAATAAGAAATATATATAGATCCATTTATGGCACAGAGCTCCTAAAACCCTTCGAATTTCCCAAGTGTTGGAGAGGGACGAATGTATCTCTCACTGTGTTAGTGAAGTGAGTTTTGGACCCCACGTAAGGATGCGGGATGGCTGCTAGGGCGGAAAACCTGGAATGAAATGTTGAAACTTTCACCCCTCTGACTTCAGGGGAGGGGAAAGGGGCCTGGAGATTGAATCAATCACCATTGGCCAATAGATTATCAGGAATGCCTATGTAAATGAAAGCCTCCATAAAAATCCAAAAAGAGGGCACCTAAAGCTTCCAGGTTGGTGAACCAGAATGCTTCCACATGCCATCATGCCTGGCCCCAAACTTCACAAGGCAAGAAGCTCCTTTGTTTAGGACCTTGTACATGTATCTCTTCATCTGACTTTGGATACATGAGTAAACTCATTTCCTGAGCTCTGTGAGCTGCTCTAGCAAATTAATTCAATCCAAGAAGAGGATCATGGGAACTTCTGATTTTTAGCCAGTTGATCAGAAGTACAGGTAACAACATGGAACTTGTGATTGAAGATGGGTGAGCCCTCAACCTATGAAGTCAAAAGCTATCTGCAGGTAAATGGTGTCAGAATTAGGTTGAATTGTACCACATCCAGTTGATGTAGAAGAGTTGCTTGATGGTGTGGGGTTAAATGAAATCACAGGGGCGGGGCCTTAATCCAGTAGAACTGGTGTCTTTAGGAAGAGAAAAAGACACCAGGAGTGTGCATGCATGAGCAAAGGCCATGTGAGCACACAGCAAGAAGGTGGCTTTCTGCAAGCCAGGAAGAGATGCTCAGCAGAAAACAATCCTAATGGCCCTTTGAACTTAAACGTCCAGCCTCCAGAACTGTGAGTAAATAAATGTTTTGTTATTCAGGCCACAAGCCTATATTCTGTTATGGCGGCCTGAGGACATTAATGCAGAATACACATTTTAAACAAAATTAAGATGCTAGTCTATGTACCATTTTGTATCCTTCCTTTTGGATTGGAATTTTGCCAGATTTTTAATATTCTTTGAAAATCTTATTGTTGAAATAAATATATAATATTTCAACATATTGGTACATCTTGGATTATTTAACTAATCTATTGGATATTTATGGTGCTTCCAATTATGAAAATAATTTAATAAGCATTATTATAAATTATCATTGGCCTGTACTTCTAATGTTTTATTTATAATACATTCTTACAGGTAAGGAAAAGTCTACAATTTTGATATAACTTGTAAAATTGCTGTCCAAAATTATTGTACCAAATTTTATTTCTAGGTAAATTATTTCATAATTCCTGCTTCACTGCACATTTTCCTCCTTCAAGTATCTTTTAAACAATATTTACCAACTTGATAGGTGATATTTCTTATGTTATTTTGGTTTCAATGTGAATTTGTTTCATTTCTAGTAAAAGTAAGACCTTTTTATACATGTATTGATCATTTGGTTTCTTCTTTTGTAAATTATCAATATCTTTTTACCATCTCTCTAGTTGATTGGTTTGATATTGATTTTTAAGCACTCTTTACATATTATAGAGAGTAACTTATTTCTCTTGTTTGCTGTAAAACTTTACTTCAAATTTTTTAAAAAATAATTTTGTATTTATTTAATCCTAACATTATCCAACTAAAAGTACAAGTATATGTTTCCTTATAACCAAAGGGGTTTTATTTCTCTTTGTTCCTTTGATCAACTCTAAAAGATCTTCTATGTACTACAAAACCTTGTTATAACTTGGTTCATTATCTCCAAGATTTTAAGGTAAGGTAGGTCAAAGAATGTTCCCTGAACCAAGTTTTGTTCAGTAAAAAACTGATGTTATAGAATTAACCTTTAACCTAGTCCTAATTCTTTTCTCCAACTCCATCTTATAGGAATACTGCAGTGGTTTGAAGTGTTGAGTTAGATATGTCTGGAATTTCCAATTAGTGTGAGAGGAACTCAACCCAGCATTTTCAAAGCTTGACATCAAATGACCACCTTATTTGAAAAGTGCTTTTTAAATCTGTCATTGCACAATTTTGAGTCTTTGGCCAAGATAAATAATTATATTTATTTTCTGTTGTGGAGACTTTGTCTTTTATGAAGGAATTTTGAATCTGTTCCAAACATATTTTGTGTTTCTAAATCATCCAACTGTGATATAAAAATAACATATATTAACTTTATTGGATAAAATGATGAAAACTGGGTCAATCTTAAAGAGCATGTAGTAATTTCAAATAATGATGTGCCAAGTTTTTCATCATGATCTAAAATCCTAAAGATTCTGTGTGTTTCACATATTTTTCACATATTTAACAAATTATAGCTAGGCTTTTTTTTTCTCTCTGCGCTGTTTATGATTGGATAGACATAATCACATTTGAAAGGAATGTTGTTTATGCAAACTACATCACAGAGAAGAGTTTTGAAAATTAAGGGGAAGAGTGCATTACTTGGGTATATTGCAAAGTACCTAAATTGAAGAATTAGAAGAAGTGTGTACGTATTCAGCAGATGCAATTTAGCCTTAAGTGGGTTTCTTTACACCTCTATCTTCAATTTTTATTCATGAAGCTGGGAATAATAGTTGTTTTATCAAAGAAATTCGGTGAGTATTACAATTCTTATGAAAGCACTAATAGGGCTTACAATTTATGACATCTGAGAGAGTGGAATTTGTCCTGTAAATAGAATTTATTTGGTTTGCAAGGTGTTAAAAAAAAAATAGGCTGAATCTGAGTATCCTCAGGCAGAAACACGCCTATTTGGCATTCGCACTTCTACTTCTTACTGTCTTACACCCCCCAGCTTTACACATGATGCCTTTTGGCCTGTGCAAAATTTGTGTGTGGGACCATCTTGTTGTTCCAGGTGCTCTGTACAGACCACTCTGTATTGGGTGTTTTTGTAAAAAAGCAGTGACCTGGGTCTTAACTCGGACCTATTGAATCAGAATCTCTGGAGGTTGGGGCCTGGGAATAGGTGCGTTTAATAAGAACCTCTGGACAAATGTGAGAGACTATTATTTTTCATCTTTAAAAGAGCAACCATGACACATTCACAGAGTCTTCAGGGAAATTAAAAACACTCACTTTTAGAACCACAGGCAGAATGATCTAGAAGAATTTAACTTGGACTCTTGTTTAATTGTATACTTTTCATGAATAACATTAAATATAAATGGAATAGGCATGGAAAATTTATTCCATCTTCCTCAGTTTCCTCCCCAGCAACACGAGGGGTTGGATCTTTAAGACTGCTTCTGCTCCAATGCTTATGACTCAATGGACAATTTCCCATTGGAATTGTAAGAGATGGTGCACCCAGATTCACAATCAATGTGTGGACATGCAGACAGACTGCTAAATTTAAATACTGCACTTAGATGCAATGTTGAAAAATACTGATTCTTGCCTTCTGTGGTGGACACCTGTTGTTTTGCCTTCCTAGCATTTCTTCTTGTGGTGAAAGAATCCCAGTTGGACTTTGGGGAACCATCATTCAAGGTAAGACTGTTCATTAAGGTCCCGTGACCCAAGCTTGGCCAATCAGATGGTCTCTTCCTGAAATCGGCATCTTAGATGAAGTAACTCTGGGGCAGAAAGTGAAGTGAAGTGGTAGTCACAGTCGTGTCCAATTTTTGTGACCCCATGAACTGTAGCCTGCCAGGCTTCTCTGTTGATGGGATTCTCCAGGCAAAAATACTGGAGTAGGTTGCCATTTCCTTTTCCGGAGTCTTCCCAACCCAGAGACTGAAGCTGGGTCTCCCGCACTGCAGGCAGATTCTTCAGTATCTGAGCCACCAGGAAAGCCAGCTTATTCACGCAGAAGGCAGTGCCAGCAAGAGACTAACCACAGCTCCTGTTACAAAGACCTGGATCTACGGACGACTGCAGATCTTTTCAGCTAATGTTGGTTTTTTGTTTTTTTTTTTTTTCTTTCCACTTGAGTTATCCAGTGACAACTGCTCCCAAAGAAATTTAATTCATTCTCCTGCAAACGTCTTGGCCTCCTCTGTCCTGGCATTTACAGAGCAGCATCAGGGAGGCTCTGGTGAAAGAAGTGGCTAAAAGAAAGCTCACCTGCAGATGAATTTTACCTTCTCAGCTGATGCCTTGATTTAGCCTGGCTTTATAATTCTTGTTCAACTCCCCTGATGCGGTCTGACAGTTTGAGGAGTACTGTTTCTCCACGATAAGAAAGCATTTGCCTTAGGGAGGAGGGAGAAGATTGAATGGAAGTGTTTTATATTCACTTGAACCACAATGATTTTGCTGACACAGGGCAAGGTATTAACAGGGTTTTGCTGTTGGGGAATTAAAAGCCATTTGGCCTGTTCCTTATTCAGACATTTCTCATTTTTAATATTGTGGTGTAAATGCAGTAAGACACAGTTAAGAAAATAATGAAAAGACGCACGCCGACCTATATGGATAGTAAAATCTCTGTGTGATTGTGGTGCGTGGGGAATATCCCAATTTGAAAGGTTTCACTTTCAGGCTTCCAGCCATCCTTTATATTTAATCTCCCATGATCCTCTCACACCCTCCTTCTGGGTGTGAGAGGATCTATAAATGTCTGTCCTATGGGCTTCACAGGTGGCTCAGTGGTAAAAAATCTTCCTGCCGACACAGGAGATGCAGGTTCGACTCCTGGGTCAGGAAGATCCCCTGGAGTAGGAAATGACAACTCACTCCAGTACTCTAGGGTGGAAAATCCCATAGACAGAGGAGCCCGGCGAGCTACAGTCCAGTGGGGTTGCCGAGCTGAACGCAGCTGAGCACACATTCAGGCATATGTGCGTTCCACTCTGTAGTATTCGGTTCTCATCCTTACACATGGAGTTTCTCGAGATATTGATTTCTCACCCCACCCACAAAGATGCTGCTTTAATTGATATGGGGCATGGTCTGGTATCAAGATTTATGACCCTCCCCCAAGTGATTCAGGTATACAGTCAAATTTAAAAGTTCTTGTTTTAGGGTTCAGTTCATTAGCAAATATGACCCAACAGATATGGCCAAATCCAACACCTATTTTGCAAATAAAGTTTCATTGGAGCCCAATCATGGTCACTTGTTTGTGTGTGCCTACTGGTACCTTTTTGCTACCATTGCAGTTAAGTAGTCATGACAGAGACCTCATTGGCTGCAAAGCCTAAAATATTTACAGGTTTTGGTTTTCAGTCTCTGCTCTGAAACAGTGGTCCTGCAACTTGCACATGCATCAGAATCACCTCGTAGGCTTGGGAAAACACCCTTCTGGGCCCCACCTTTGGAATTTCTGATTCAGTATTTCTTGGAGAGGGAGGGGCCTGAGAATTTCCTTTTCTAACAAATGTCCAAATGGAGCTGATCCTGCTGGTCTGAGGTCTCACTTTGAGAATCACTAGGTGGCTCAGTAGTAAAGAATCTGACTGCCAATGCAGGAGATGTGGGTTTGATCCCCAGGTTGGGAAGATGCCGTGGAGAAGGAAATGGCTACCCAACTCCAGTATTCTTGCCTGGACAATTCAAAGGACAGAGGAGTCTGGTGGGCTATATAGTCCACGGGATTGAAAAGAGTCAGACATGACTGGGCAACTAACACTTTCACTTTTAACCCTGAATCAGAAAAATGCAAATTAAAGTCAAAAATGAGATAACATTACACACCCAGCACATTGGTAAATATATATTTTTTAAAAATCTGGCAATTCAACCTGTTGAAAATGATATGAAGCAATAAAAGCTCTAATAAATTACTGGTTGTTGTAAATTGATATAACCACTGGCAGGTTGGCATCATCTCATATTAAAAATATGTGGTCTGATTTGCAGTCAATTCTGTTCCTAATTATATGTTCTAGAGAAACGTGTGTCCATGTAAATCAGAACACATATTGAGAATATTTATGTAGCACTGCCATCATGCAATTGTATACTCGCCTCCCAGTCATATGTTGAAGCTGTGACCTTCAGTGTGACTATATTTGGAGGTAAGACCTTTAGGGAGGTAATTAAGATTATATGAGGTCACAAGTGTGGGTCTTAACCCCATAAGGCTGGTGCCCTTATAAGAAGAGGAAGAGACACTAGAGCCCTCTCTTTCTAGGCTAAGAGGAAAGGCTGTGTGTTAAATTAGTCAAAGTTCTCCAGAGAAACGACCATATACATATATATGACTATTTTTTAGATAGGCAAGAAAATTGATTACCATAAAAGACAGGATAGTGATTTATATAGAGAGCGGCAGAGAGGGTATTGTGCTAAAGAAGGAAGACGCAGAGGTCTTCTGAGTTGCTGGCAATATCCTATTTATTGACTTTGGAAGAACTTATACAAGAGTTCATTTTATAATCATTTATTACACTGACATTTATGATTTATGCACATTTCTGTATGGGTTTTATATTTCACATTTAAAATATATTTACAGGAAGGCTGGGAACATGGCACCCTGAATGTGTCCCAGCTGTTCACTAATCTCAGTTGCTATCTAACCAGCAGGCCTCCTCCCCCAAGTCCATCTAGCAGGCAGAGTCTATCGGGCAGGAGTGTCTATCGGGCAGGAGTGTGGCTTTGGCTCTGTAGATCCAGACAGAGAATGCTGGGGCCAGACATTTTCTTCTGGCCTTGGGCAGAGCCTGGAACTATGGAGAATTCTGGAGGAAAAATCAGCACATCTATGATTCTGGAGCGAACATAGCCGTCAGAAATGTATGGCACTCCAAGGGGACTAGTAGTGCCCTCCCCCAAAGTATTCCAGGGAGAATTTCCCTTTCTTGTTCCCTGGGAGCCTCACCTAGGAACTGATACCTGCCAGCTGTTACTGGACTAGCCACCCAGGCAGAGACATCTCTGTGATTCACCAGTCACAGAAATGAGTACCACATGATCCCCAAGCCTTCTGATTAGGCAAAGAAAACTATAATTTCTGTAAAGAGCCCTAACATCCATAGATAGGAGGAACACTCAGGATACCCAGAAAATGTGGTCCTTAGCTAAAGAGAGCTATGAAATAGAAGGCAGTTACTAAAATAATAAAACAAAAATAATACAAATTCTTAGGAGATTCAGTTTCAGCCTCAAAAGAAACTGTAGATCTAGAAATCATGACTTTTTGAACTAAAAATATAATTTATAAATTGAATGAAAGGATCTTTACAATGGTTGAAATACAAAGGACAATAAAATTTTTAAAAATAAGGTGGAGGCAAATAATTAATTAATCAACAATTAATAAAAAAAATGTACCATAAACTTTGCACTTTAGAATTTAGCAAAAATTTTGGCTCTGAACTTTCTTTCTCATTTTGGCACTAATTTTCCCAGATATTTTCTTTTTCTACTGTCCATGTAGTTTTGTTACTTGCCTTAAATAAGTTTTATAACAAGATATAGTGTATATTTTGAAAAGTCTTTGATAGTAAGATGTAGGATATTTTTAAAAGAAGAGCCTATACACAAAAATATTTTAGAGAAAACTATGACAAAACATACACACAAAAACAAAATGAAACTTGAGAGTAAATGAATAGGCAAAGGCAAACAATAAGAAAAAACAGTGACTATTACAATTAGATTATAAATTTAGGTAAAAAAATCCTAGACAGAATAAGATATACCCATCATATGCCTTCATACATCCAAATACATAGCAACTTAATGTAAAGCAAAACTGCATAAAAAACCATTAAAATTTGATTAAAACATAAATAAAGTGGTACCCTTTAATCTTCCTATTTCAGAATTAGACAGTTGTGTTAGACCAAAAATGAGGACACACACAAAAAAACTGAATAATAGAATTTTATGACTTTTTAAGTATCCAACTCTTTGAGACCCCAAGGACTATAGCCTGCCAGGGTCCTCTGTCAATGGAATTCTCCAGGCCAGAATACTGGAGTGGGTAGCCATTCCCTTCTCCAGGGGATCTTCCCAACCAAAACCAGGTCTCCCCCATTGCAGGTGGATTCTTTACTCTCTGAGTCACCAGGAAAGCCCAAGAATACTGGAATGGGCAGCCTGTCTCTTCTCCACAGGATCTTCCTGACCCAGGAATCGAACTGGGGGCTCCTGCATTGCAGGTGGATTCATTACCAGCTGAGCTCCCTGGGAAGCCCCGCAGTTTCTTTAGCCAAGTCTAATTAATTCTTATAAATATTCTATCGAGATAGATAGATAGATAGATAGGCTTCCCTGGGAGCTCAGCTGGTAAAGAATCCACCTGCAACGCAGGTGACCCCAGTTCAATTCCTGGTTGGGAAGATTCGTTGGAGAAGGGATCTATTACCCACTGCAGTATTCTGGCCTGGAGAATTCCATGGACTGTATAGTCCATGGGGTTGCAAAGAATCAGACATGACTGAGTGACTTTCAGAAAGAAGCTGTCCAGGACACGCGCTATGGTTTAACTATTAAAAGGCAGGAATGCTGCCGCTGCTTGGTCGCTTCAGTCGTGTCCCACTCTTTGTGACGCCATGGACAGTAGCCCACCAGGCTCCTCTGTCCATGGGATTTTCTTGGCACGAAAACTGGAGTGGGTTGCCATTTCCTTCTCCAGGGGATCTTCCTGACCCAGGGATCGAACCCACGTGTCCTGCATTGCAGGCAGATTCTTTACAAATGAGCTACCAGAGAAGCCCCAAGTAAGGAATCAGTAATTTATTAAAGTAGATTGAAATGATAATTAACAAAATACCTTGGATTAAAAAAGAAATTAAATATGAAATTACAAATGGTCTGGAAGGGGATGAAGGTGAAAATACTACATCAGATTTAAGGACCATAATAAAGTTCGTATTTAGAGGAAAATGCGTGGCTTCCAGTGCCTTTATCATCAAAGAAGAAAGGCTAAAATGGGGAAAGAGTGGAAAAAAAAAACTGGACATTTACTAGAAATTTTTTAACATACTATTAGAAAAAGTTATCAGAAAATCTACCAAAAAACAGCAATTGAAATTAATAAAGACAAAGCTAAAATTGATTAAATGACCAAAACAAAGAACACATATCCAAAAGCTGATTCTTTGATAAGATCTAAGTGATTTTTTAAGCCAGAAAGCCCAATTTTTTTAAAAAAAGCAAACATATACAAGATTAGAAATGACATGCAAGACACAATTTCTTTTTCTAGAAGAAAAAGAAATCAAGAGAATGCTCAGAAAAGCACTTGCAACCCTGGCAACAAATCAGAGGAGAGGGATGATTTATTTGTAAAATGTTAAATCCTTAGCCCAATACTTTACATATGAGTTGAATAATATCATCTATCATTATTATTGTTACTAGCATATCACATTCAAATATTTCTATCACTTCATTATAAGATAAAGGTCAAGCTTTTCTCTCTGAGAAAAATCTCCAGAAACTATCAAAGGATGATCCTCATCCTCATTATTAACAAACATTTGTGAACCACACATTATGTCCAAGGCCTATGACCTTTCAGTGAAATATGAGAGATGACCTCTACCTGCCAAGAATTTAAAATCTTTAGGAGCTGATATGTACACATGAGTAGCTATTTCAGACTCTCGAGAAGAAGTGCCAAACAGGCAGCTGAGATAATACCTGTTATGGGAGAACAGGGGAAGGATAGATCCCTTTTGGTAGGGTGATGGCAGAAAGACTTCACAGAGGTGGGGTTCAAGTTGAACCCTGAAGGGTGGGCTGGATAAAAATAGATTTTTAAGAGGAAAAGGGAGTGGAGGCTTGGAGAGAAAATGAGAAAGTCAGTTTATAAATTGGCCAGTTTGGTCAGAAGAAGGGAGTATATTTCATAGGAAGCCAAGAGGTGAGGAAGATAAGGCTATGTCAGAACAGATGATGGAGAGCTCTGAATTCAAATCTACAGAGTCTGGAATTTCTCCTGTTGGCAGTACATTAGTTCTCAGAGAGTCTTGAGCAGATCATGACATAATTAACAGCAGTTTGGGGAAGGCTCTGTTGGCAGCAATATGCTTGGTGGACTCCAAGGGGAGTAGCTGTGGCCAGGACAGCCCACAACACCCTGATGAAATCTAGAAATGCCATCATCCCCATTCTGCAGATGGAAAACCACACAGTGACTGATTCTGAACAGAGTGAGAAGCTGCGTAGGGCAAGATAAAAGATGCTTGCAGCAAGACTAGCGTACCATCTCTCTAGCTACACAGCGGAACGTTGCCAGCTCTGCACTGTCCTACCTTTGATGTTACAATGACCCTCATAATTTGGGGCGATACTTCTCAGCTCCTCCAGAGATGGGAACCTGGGAGAGATAACTTCTTTGTCGTTGCCAGATACACATTAATTTATACATCATGAAGGGGGCAAATTTTCCAAAGGAGTTTAGCTTGGGGTTTCATCCTCACAAAGTGTAGTGCCCTCTCCCCCAACCCGACTTCTCCTCTGTGGTCTGTATCCTCTCTAGGAACACAGAGAGTTAACCTTTGCAATCGGATTTGCTCTGTGCAACACGAAGTGTCACCCAGGAAAGCAGGGTACAAGGCATCTGTGAAATGTATGAAAAGAAGTCCAGGAATTCAGTTAATTAACCACATCAGTTTCTTAACGTGATCAATTTTAATTAAACTGAATTTTAATAGAGATCTGTGTAGTCTGTAGAGACCAATTGCTAATTCTACAAAGCATGTGCTGCTTTTCAGTTCAGATTTGCTCCCATCTAATTAATATGGATAGAGCATTAAGCCTTTTTGGACTCTGGTGGTTTTCATTTCATGACTATTAATGATTTTAATGAACTGGACTAATTCAGTAGTTTTCATCCCAGTGTTTCAGGGCTTTGTTCATCACAAATTTCAGGTTTATAATTGGTTTCCAGGTCTTAACAGTGGTCATTGATCAGCTTCAGCAGTTCCTTTTACAACTCGGAAAGCGCTGGAGACTCAGTTAACCCCTTGCTGCCCAGAGATGAGATGAACAGTGCAGCACTTTAGAGCAGTAGCTTGGGAATTAACTACCAAGCTAAAATAGCTACAGAGGCAGGGGAGGACTTAAAATTCATATGGCAGTGTTAGCACAGGACAGAACAGGAAAGGTCACACCAGCAATACAGACAGACACTTTAAATTAAAAAAAAAAAAAAAGACTGATAATGAGCGATATTTTTCAGCTTTAATTTTCATTACTCCAAGTGAAAAAAATACATCATGAAATTAGTTTTCTCATTTTGGCAAACCAGACTTTCTAGCCACCCATTCACCCCTGCCAGCCCTTAGCAGGCATCTTTATCAACTCCCAAACAGCTAGGACTGAAGGATAAGAAAATGGAAAACTGTAAAGAGCTGATGAAAAACAGAAACAGGGAGGCTGGGCTGAGGGAAGACATAGCTTGTGAAAATGAACACAGATAAAGAAGTGAACACGGTGATGAATACATACCTTGCCTTCTCTGGGTCCAGCTTCACTATTGTTACTCATGGTTCTTGATTGCCCTGAAAACAAACAATAGGATTTCAGCTCCCCTCCCACTTAAAACAGAAAACAAACCTTTTAAAATATTCCATATCCAGAGTGACTATTCAGTATCTTCATTGTTACTGCTTCTGAAAAGTGACAGGCAGACTAGACATAGAAAAGCGTGAGGTAGAAAAAGGCAAATTCTTCGATTCAGTCACCTGTGTCTTTAACTACCCAAGAAAGATCAATATAAACATTCAAACCTTAGCCCCAGCTTTCAGAAATGTAGTTCAAATCACTGGAGATTATGGACAAGCTTATTTTTTGTGGGCCTACCTAGAAAATTTCCTCCAAGCCCCTTATCCACCATCTAAAGAACATACCAGTCTTTGCAGATGTGCCGGCTTGAAAGTCTCAAATATTCCAGGGACTTGTTCATGAAGTCATTCTGCCACAGGTTGAGTTAATTTGGATTTCAAATCCAGTTGGAATCTCTTCCATAATTTTATTGGTGAAAAGATCTTTCTCATCCAGTAAGGTTCTTATCAAGATGGTGATTTTTACATATTATTTCTGATCCAAAGAACAAATGAAACTGAGATTATCACTAACAAAGCCCTTAAAATGACCCAAGAGAAAAAATTTTATAAAATTGAGAGATTTGATTTATTTTATATTTTACTCACTCCTGTTTCATCAGCGGTACCTGGTTTCTTTGATAACATTGACTGATAGATTATGTCTGGGATCAGTTAAATTCATTTTCCTCATATAGGCTAATGTGTTTAAACAAGCTGCCAGTCATAATAAAGTTGTCCCTGCATCTTTAATTCCTATTCATCTCTAAATCCTTTTCAGTCTTGCTTCTGTCCCACAGAGCTGCTGAAATGCTCTGTCTTCTATAAACTGGTGATAATAATGGCTTTCTTGTAGGGTCATTGTGTAGATTAGCTCACTTAGCAAGGTGCCTCAATAAATTATGGCTGTTATTACTGCTCAAGTCACCAATGACCTTCTGATTGACAAATGGCTTAAGTCTTCATCTGCCATGCTGTCTGAAGCATTTGACACCATCCGCCATGCTGCTTGAAACTCGTCCAAGAAACCACTCGTTCACACATTTGTTCTCTCAGCAATTATATATGGAACATCTGTTATGCATCAGGTAGTGTTCTGGGCTCTGGGGATCCCGTGGTGAGCAAGGCAGAAAGCCCATGTCCTCTTGGAGTTTTTATGTTTCTCTATTGAGGAAAATAGACATATATGAATAAAAAGTAAGGTTTACAATTTATGGAGCCATTAAATTGCACCAGACAATATTCTCAGTTTTTTGCCTATTTTAACTCATCGAGCTCATTTAACCCACTGGACATGGATATTATCATTATCCTCATTTTACAGATGAGGACACCAAGGCATGGAGAAGGTAAGTATCCCAGCCAAGGTCACAAACACTTGTAAGTGATGGAGCTAGGGTTTCAACCAAGGAATACAGTTCCAGATTCCAGACTCTTAAACCCACTGCTCTTCTGAAGAATAGAAAACAGTGATACCACACAATGAAAGTGACTTTAGATGTGAGGGAAGGGAAGCCCTCTTTGAAGAGGTGATATTTGAGTATAAACTCAAATACTGAGAAAGAGTAGAAAAGTATCAGTATGTTGTCTTAGCAGTCAAGTGCTTAGGGCTGAATTGTTTCCTCCCAAATTCATGGATTGAAGCCCTCATCCCTTAAATGACCATATTTGTAGCTAGGGCTTTTGGTGGCGCAATGATAAAGCATTTGTCTGCCAATGCAGGAGACCCATGAGAGGTCAGCTTGATCCCTGTGTTGGGAAGATCCCTGGAGAAGGGAATGGCAACCCACTCCAGTATTCTTTCCTGGAAAATTCTATGGACAGAGAAGCTTGGAGGGCTACAGTCAATGGGATTGCACAGAGTTGGATGTGACTGAGCACCTCTGAGCACATAAGTTTAAATGAGGACAGAAGAGTGGGGACTGATAGGATGGGTACTCTATTGAGAAGAGGAAGAGAGAGCTCCCTCTTTTCTTCACACACAGGCACTCGGGAAAGGCCATGTGAAGACTCAGAGAGAAGGCAACTGCATGCCAGCCACGAAGAGAGCCCTCACCAGAAACTGAACCCTGCATGAACCATGAGCTTGAACTTCCCAAGCTCCAGAAATGTGAGAAAATAACTTTCTGTTGTTTAAGCCACCTAGCCTATGATATTTATTTTGGCAGCCAAAGAAGACTAAGACACCAAGTAAAATCTAGAAGCCTAGAAAGATAATACTTCTGAAACATTCCATACAAGAAGGCCAGAAATTCACTAGAACATTCTGAAATGAATCTTGACAAGAAGCATTGAAATTTGTTCAAAAGAGTGAGGAAAAGGAAATTAAATACAGACAGCTCTTTCAAGATTTATTACAGACAGAAACAGAGAAATGAGTGGTAGATGGAGAGAGCCATCATATCAGAGAACTTTGAAGACGGGAGATATTATAGTATGCTTGTATGCTGACTGCATCCAAGTACTGCATTTCAGACTCTTCTATTGACTATGATGGGTTCTCCGTTTCTTCTAAGAAATTCTTGCCTGCAGTAGATATAATGGTCATCTGAGTTAAATTCACCCATTCCAGTCCATTTTAGTTCACTGATTCCTAAAATGTTGATGTTCACTCTTGCCATCTCCTGTTTGACCTCTTCCAATTTGCCTTGATTCATGGACCTAACATTCCAGGTTCCTATGCAATATTGCTCTTTACAGCATCGGACTTTACTTCCATCACCAGTCACATCCACAGCTGGGTGTTGTTTTTGCTTTGACTTTGTTTCTTCACTCTTTCTGGAGTTATTTCTCCACTGATCCCCCATAGCATATTGGGCACCTACCCACCTGGGGAGTTCATCTTTCAGTGTCCTATCTTTTTGCCTTTTCATGCTATTCGTGGGGTTCTCAAGACAAGAATACTAAAGAGGTTTGCCATTCCCTTCTCCAGTGGGCCACGTTTTGTCAGAACTCTCCACCATGACTCCTCCATCTTGGGTGGCCCTACATGGCATGGCTCACAGTTTCATTGAATGAGACAAGGCTGTGGTCCATGTGATCAATTTGGTTAGTTTTCTGTGATTGTGGATTTAATTCTATCTGCCCTCTGATGGAGAAGGATAAAAGGCATATGGAAGCTTCCTGATGGGAGAGATTGACAGAGGGGGAAACCAGGTCTTGTCTGATGGGCAGAGCCATGGTAAATTCTTTAATCCAATTTTCTGTTGATGGGTGGGGCTGTGTTCCCTCCCTGTTGTTTAACCTGAGGCCAAATTATGGAGTACTTGCAGTACTTGGGTGCAATCTCAAATGGAGAACAGTGTGGAGATTTCTTAAAAAACTGGAAATAGAACTGCCTTATGATCCAGCAATCCCACTGCTGGGCATACACACTGAGGAAACCAGAAGGGAAAGAGACACGTGTACCCCAATGTTCACTGCAGCACTGTTTATAATAGCCAGGACATGGAAGCAACCTAGATGTCCATCAGCAGATGAATGGATAAGAAAGCTGTGGTACATATACACAATGGAGTATTACTCAGCCATTAAAAAGAATACATTTGAATCAGTTCTAATGAGGTGGATGAAACTGGAGCCTATTATACAGAGTGTAGTAAGCCAGAAAGAAAAACACCAATACAGTATACTAACACATATATATGGAATTTAGAAAGATGGTAACAATAACCCTGTGTACGAGACAGCAAAAGAGACACTGATGTATAGAACAGTCTTATGGACTCTGTGGGAGAGGGAGAGGGTGGGAAGATTTGGGAGAATGGCATTGAAACATGTATAATATCATGTATGAAATGAGTTGCCAGTCCAGGTTCGATGCACAATACTGGATGCTTGGGGCTAGTGCACTGGGACGACCCAGAGGGATGGTATGGGGAGGGAGGAGGGAGGAGGGTATAGGATGGGGAACACATGTATACCTGTGGTGGATTCATTTTGATATTTGGCAAAACTAATACAATTTGTAAAGTTTAAAAATAAAATTAAAAAAAAAAAAACAAAAACAGAATGATCTCTGTTCATTTCCAAGGCAAACCATTCAATATCACAATAATCCAACTCTATGCCCTGGCCAGTAATGCTGAAGAAGCTGAAGTTGAACGGTTCTATGAAGACCTACAAGGCCTTCTAAAACTAACACCCAAAAAAGATGCCTTTTCATATAGGAGACTGGAATGCAAAAGTAGGAAGTCAAGAGATACCTGGAGTAACAGGCAAATTTAGCTTTGGAGTATAAAATGAAGCAGGTCAAAAACTAGGAGGTTTTGCCAAGAGAACACACTGGTCATAGCAAACACCCTCTTCCAGCAACACAAGAGAAGATTCTACCCATGGACATCACCAGATGGTCAATACCAAAATCAGATTTATTATATTCTTTGCAGCCATAGATGGAGAAGCTCTATACAGTCAGCAAAAACAAGACCAGGAGCAGATTGTGGCTCAGATCATGAACTCCTTATTGCCAAAATCAGACTGAAATTGAAGAAAATAGGGAAAACCACTAGACCATTCAGGTATGACCTAAATCAAATCCCTTACAGTTATACAGTAGAAGTGACAAATAGATTTAAAGGATTAGATCTGACAGAGTGCCTGAAGAACTATGGACAGAGGTTCTGACATTGTTCAAGAGGCTCTGATCAAAACCATCCCAAAGGAAAAAAAAAATGCAAAAAGGCAAAATGGTTGTCTGATAAGGACTTACAAATAGCTGAGACAAGAAGAGAAGCTAAAGGCAAAGGAGAAAAGGAAAGATATAAACATCTGAATGCAGAGTTCCAAAGAATAGCAAGGAGAGATAAGAAAGCCTTCCTCAGTGATCAATTCAAAGAAATAGAGGAAAACAATAGAATGGAAAAGACTAGAGATCTCTTTAAGAAAATTAGAGATATCAAAGAACATTTCACGCAATGATGGGCACAATTAAGGACAGAAATGGTATGGACCTAACAGAAGCAGAAGATATTAAGAAGAGGTGGCAAGAATACACAGAAGAACTGACAAAGAACTATACAAAAAAGATCTTAATGACCCAGATAACTATGATGGTGTGATCATTCACCTAGAGCCAGACATCCTGGAATGCAAAGTCAAGTGGGTCTTAGGAAGCATAACTAAGAACAAAGCTAGTGGGGGTAATGGAATTCCAGTTGAGCCATTCAAATCCTAAAAGATGATGTTGTGAAAGTGCTGCACTCAGTAGTCAGCAAATTTGGAAAACTCAGCAGTGGCCACATGACTGGAAAAGGTCAGTTTTCATTTCAATCCCAAAGAAAGGCAATGCCAAAGAATGTTCAAACTACCACACAATTGCACTCATCTTACATGCTACCAAAGTAATGCTCAAAATTCTCCAAGCCAGGCTTCAACAGTACATGAACCATGAATTTCCAGATGTTCAAGCTGGATTTAGAAAAAACAGAGGAACCAGAGATCAAATTGCCTGCATCCAATGGATCATCGAAAAAGCAAGAGAGTTCCAGAAAAACATCTACTTCTGCTTTATTGACTATGCCAAAGCCTTTGACTGTGTGGATCACAACAAACTGTGGAAAATTCTGAAAGAGATGGGAAACCAGACCACCTGACCTGCCTCTTGAGAAACCCGTATGCAGGTCAGGAAGCACCAGTTGGAACTGGACATGGAACAACAGACTGGTTCCAAATCAGGAAAGGAGTATTTCAAGGCTGTATACTGTCACCCTGCTAATTTAACTTACATGCAGAGTACATCATGCAAAATGCCAGGCTGGATGAAGCACAAGCTGGAATCAAGACTGCTGGGAGAAATATCAAAAACCTCAGATATGCAGATGACACCACCCTTATGGCCAAAGTGAAGAACTAAAGAGGCTCTTGATGAAGGTGAAAGAGGAGAGTGAAAAAGTTGGCTTAAAACTCAACATTCAGAAAACTAAGATCATGGCATCTGGTCCCATCACTTCATGGCAAATAGATGGGGAAACAATGAAAACAGTGAGAAACTTTATTTTCTTGGGATCCAAAATCACTACAGATGGTGACTGCAGCCATGGAATTGAAAGATGCTTGATCTTTGGAAGAAAAGCTATGACCAACCTAGACAGAATATTAAAAAGCAGAGACATTACTTTGCCAACAAAGGTCCGTCTATTTAAAGCTATGGTTTTTCCAGTAGTCATGTATGGATGTGAAATTTTGACTATAAAGAAAGCTGAGTGCCAAAGAAACGATGCTTTTGAACTGTGGTGTTGGGTAAGATTCTTGAGATACTCTTTGACTGCAAGTAGATCCAACCAGTCTATCCTAAAGGAAATCAGTCCTGAATATTCATTGGAAGGACTGATGCTGAAGCTGAAACTCCAACAATTTGGCCACCTGATCCAAAGAACTGACTCATTGGAAAAGACCCTGATGCCTGAAAAGACTGAAGGGAGGAAGAGAAGGGGAAGACCAAGGATCAGATGGTTGGATGGCATCACCGACAAGATGGACATGAGTTTGAGTAAGCTCTGTGAGTTGATAATGGACGGGGAAGCCTGGTGTGATGCAGTCCATGGGGTCACAAAGAGTTGGGCACAGCTGAGCAAGTGAACTGAACTGTATGCTCATGGGTTGATCTAATGCACAGATAAAAAACATATAGGAGAGACTTCCCTGCTGGCCCCATGTTTAAGAATTTACCTTCCAATGTAGGGGAAACAGGTTTTCAGTTTCCTTCTCTTCAAGTATAGACAATGTCTCATTCATACGCAAATGCTGTTAACAGTATCTTCTTCCTTATACAGATGAGGAAACTGAGTCCTAGGGAGAGCAAGTAACTGGCCCAAGAAGTTCACTCAGCTTCCCAGGTGGTGCAGTGATAAAGAATCCGCCTGCCAACGCAAGAGATGCAGGAGATTCAAGTTCAATCACAGGATTAGAAAATGGCCACCCACTCCAGTATTCTTGCCTGAAAAGTCCCATGGACAGAGGAGCCTGGCAGGCTACAGTCCATGGGGTCACTCAGACATGACTGAGCACATGTACAGAGAGTTTACTCAGAGAGTGGCAAAGCTAGGATTTGAACTAAAACTCCCGCTTTCAATTGTCATTTTTTCTTGAATGAAATATAAGTTACCATCATTAGTTAAAAGTGAAAAGGAAGAAGCAAATTTATTAATAGCCTCTAGTAATAGGCTGTACTAGGATTTCAGATGATTTTTTTTTGTTATCCTACTTTATATTTCTAAACAATGTATGTACATTGTCACTTCTTGATTTCCCAGTTTTAAGCATTATTTATTGACTTTGCATCTTGAAAGAAGAGGATTTTTTGTTTTTCACACACACACACACACACACACACACACACCCCCTAAAACCATTCTGGTCATTTATATGAATTCCATTTTTCCTTTCCTGAAACTTGTAAAAAAAAAGTCTTTGGTCTCTAGTGTTTGAAATTCATTATTCTGAGTATTTGGTGGATTCTTTACAATTGACTCATGCTTATTGGTTTGGGAAAACTGTCTTGATTTATTTCTTTGAGGCTAGACAGTCCTCCATTTTCTCTCCTGCTGTTCTGATATTGGGACTTCCCTGGTGGCTCAATGGTAAAGAATCTACCTGCCAGTTCAGGAGATGCAGGTTCAATACTGGGTCAGGAAGATCCCCTGGAGAAGGAAATGACAACCCACTCTAGTATTCTTGCCTGGGAAACCCCATTGACAGAGGAGCCTCGTGGGCTACAGTCCACGGGGTCACAGAGTCAGAAACAACTTAGTGACTAAACAACAACAGTTCTGATGTTGGGATATTGCTTGGTCATCTCATTCAAAAATTTTTTTCACTTTTTATATTACATTGTTTAATCCTTTTTGCTCTAAGGTTTCAACAGTCCCGGAGGAAGTTTTGAGTTAACTTCTTAGTTTGGTTTTCCCTTGTTACACGTGAAAAAGAAATTCAGACCTTTTAACATCTTTTAAAATAGGATCAGCAGTTTCATTTCTTAAAATGTACTCCTCCTACTCTCCTCCATCTACATTCTGAGAGTCACAAGCTTCTTATGGCTTCCCAGATTAAGGGATCCAAATCCAACTTTCTCGAGTTCCTCTTCCACAGGCAGGACAGTGTTTTGTAAGTCCTTGAAGTAATGGACTCCATATCCCATTTGGACCCAAAGATGGGTCCTATCCCTCACATGGGCTTTAAAACATCCCTTCCCAGACCGTAGGTACAATATCTTATCTGAAATCCATGCAGCGCCAGCCCCTTCTCACCACTCTGGCTCTGATTTCCTGCCTAATTTCTGGCAACTGGCTTTATGTGGCCCCCGAAAAAGGTAGCTTTAATATAACATTTTACTCAGGATTCCCTGAGTTTGTGGTGGAGAAAACAAGCAAGATCCTAATATTTCCATTGCCCTTGTCTTCACATAGTGCCAACACTACCTCCCCCAGCACCGCCCTGGTGACCTATCTTGCCTAATCACTATAAGTTTCTAGTGTTCTTCCTGCTACCAGTCACTGTTTCCTTCTTTTCTCTACTCTCAGGGTTATTGGCCTAACCATCTATCTGATTTTGTCATTCCAATCCTTAAAAGCCATCTTTACTTCATGATGACTTTCTTTTTTTTTTTTTTTTTTAATTTTATTTTATTTTTAAACTTTACATAATTGTATTAGTTTTGCCAAATATCAAAATGAATCCATCACAGGTATACATGTGCTCCCCATCCTGAACCCTCCTCCCTCCTCCCTCCCCATACCATCCCTCTGGGTCATCCCAGATGACTTTCAAGATCAAGGTTACTTGCCAGGTCAGGTCACAGTTAAGATTTTTCAAAACTTGTTCCCAATTGTTATGGATTGAATTATATCCTCCCAAAATTCATATGTTGAAGTTCTAACTCCCAGTATCTTAGAATGTGATTATATTTGTAGATTGGGCCTCTAAAGATAATGAAGATTAAATGAGGTCATATGAGTGGGCTCTAATCCAATTTGATTCTTGGCCTTATAAGAAAGAGGGAGAGCCACCAGGGATATTAATGCACAGAGAAAAGGTCAAATGAAGACACAGCAAGAAGATGGCCAACTGCCAGCCACGAAGAAAGGCGCCAGGAGAAACCAAATCCACCAACGCCTTGCTCTTGGACTTCCAGCCTCTGGAACTGTGAGAAATAAAGTTCTGTTGTTTTGACCTTCCAGTCTGTGGTGTTCTGCTATTGCAGCCTAAGCTGACCAATAGACCAATCTATCCTGCTAATCATATGTCCCAGTACTTCCCATCTCTGTATTCCAGACAGGGTAAACTAATAACCATTCCTCATCCAGGAAAATTGTATTCCACAGCTGTAAACCCCATGGAATACTGCCCTTGCCCAATGTGATAGGCTGAATAAGGGCTACCAAACATACCCAGATCCTAAACCCTGAAAGCTGTCAATATTAACCTATAGGGCATTTGCAGCTGTGACTATGTATCTTGAGTTGGAGAAATCATCCTAGATGATTTGCATGGACCATGAATGTAATCATAAGGGCCTTTCTAAAAAGGAGGCAAAGAAAATATGAAGTAGGAGATGTGATGCTGAAAGGAAGAGGGCACAAGGCAAGGAATGTAGAAAGCCTCTGGTATCTACAAGATGCAAGGAAATTGTTTCTTCATTAGAACCTCCAGAAGAAGCCAGCACTCTTGACGCCTTGACTTTAGCCCAGCAGATTAATTCAAACTTTTGTCCTCCAGAACTATAAGAGAAGACATTCTTGTTGTTTTAAACCACTGAGATTGTAGTGATTTGTTACAGTAGCCACAGGAACTAAGACACCAGGGAGTTTTCTAGCCATCTATCAGGAGTCAGATTTCCTGTCATCTACTTTGTGAAGCCTTCCATCATTCTCTTTATAGGATCAGTCTCCTTATTCAGTTATCCTGAAAAAAAAAAATCTGCTCTGCTCTAGTATTGATCATGCTGGATATTTAAAAACTTTTTATTTTCTAACAATTATAAACTCACAGGAAGTTGCAAAAAATAGTAGCAACCTGTCTTCCACTTTCTCAACTCCAATGATAACATCTTACATAACTTCAGTACAGTATCAAAACCTAGAAATTGACACTGGTATAACACTGTTAACTAGAGTAAACATCTTCTTCACTTTTCATCCACTATGTTTGGTTTTGATTATTTTTTACACTAGAGCTCTTCAAAGTCAGGGACAATGTATCTCATTCATCTTTACACTGTTAATGCCTAAGGAATACTAGGAGATCAATAAATGTTTTTAGAATGAATGAGATGAAATAAGACAGGAGGGGCAAGGGAGGAGATAAAATTAACTAAATTTGGGCTTTTTTGGCTCATATCATTTAAACAGTTACAGGTATATCTTTTGGAGAAGGAAATGGCAACCCACTACTCTTGCCTGGACAATCCCATGGATGGAGGAGTCTGATAGGCTACAGTCCATGAGATCACACGGAGTCAGACACGACTGAGCAACTTCACTTTCACTTTTCACTTTCATGCATTGGAGAAGGAAATGGCAGCCCACTCCAGTGTTCTTGCCTGGAGAATCCCAGGGACAGGGGAGCCTGGTGGGCTGCCGTCTATGGGGTCGCACAGAGTCAGACACGACTGAAGTGACTTAGCAGCAGCAGCAGCAGCAGGTGTATCTTTCAGTGGAGGACAGGATGTAAATGAAACAATAGGCTTTAATGGCATTACGATTTTAGTGAAATTTAAATTCTATACTCTGACTCCCCAATATTTCTAGTCATATTTTGAGAACTTAAGAACACATGCATTTTCACTACACATGTTGCACATCACTTCAATTAAACATTTCTTTCAAATAGCCATTTAGCAGTTCAGATATTGAGAACTTTTATTCTATCTAGTATTTTTGTTAGGATTTCCAATAGGAGTAGCTTAAAATAATAATAAAAGATTTGTCTAGTACATATATTTCTGGCTGAGTTTCACACCCACTAAAATTCCATGTTCACAAACACATGTCTCAATGAGAAACAAAGAATACGGTGATACATATGAAGGGTTTATTGATGAAATTTGGGCAGTGCATGCTCTTCTATTGCCACAGCTGGGAAATGAAACATTTCTATTTGGCAATTTAAAATCAATCAAATATTTTATTTCCCAGTTAAGTTACATCTGTGCACTTTAAATGATGTATAAGTCATTCCACGAAGCAGAAGAGTTCAGGGACAGGTCATCAAAGGTCGGGTAATATGATCGTTGGAGGAACACCAGGAAAGAGAGCTCAAGCACCAAATCTGTCTTCCAGCCATAGTTGACCTTGTTCCATAGGTCAATGCAGGGGACTCTTGGAAGAAAAGAGAAGGGTGACCTCCATAATTTGCCTACTATGCATTTGTTACTTTAAATACAGTATCCCTTTTAACCCTTCCCATAACCTTGCATTGTAGGTTTTGTTAGCCCCAATTCTATAGGTAAAGAAGCTGAAACTTAGATGAAGCAATCTGTCCAAGTGAAAAACCTATTAACAGAATTCAAATCTATCCTGGTTTGGCCTCTAACCCTGTACTCCTTCTTCTACAGGTAATGAATTTCTGCAAAAGCAGTGGTTTTCTACTTTCACTGCACATTAGAATCACTTAGTTAATTTTCCAAACCCCACGAAGCTCAGGCTGTACCACTAGAGGTGGGACCCAGGCTTCTGTGCTTTAGGCTCTCCGGGGGATTCCAGTATGCAGGAGGGTCTGAGAATGATGGAGACACGTCAAAATAGGCTGAATGGAAAGCTGCCCAGATCATCTGATTTAAGAAGCACGAAAGGACTCCATGCCTAATAATATCTCCCAAAGTGGCCATCTATCATGCCTAATATTCCTATCATTTACATCATTTCTTTGGCTAAAAATACCTGTTCTCCAGAAGGCCACTGTTAAAATGCAAATCAGTCACCTAACAGGAAAAGTGCATTAATATATTTTTTTGTCCAAGCCTAGATTACATGACTCTGTCTTGGTCAACATTTTTAATCACCACCTTGGAGAAAGTCACACACAGCTTTCTCATTAAATTTGCAGCAGACACAGACCTGGAAGAGCTCATTTGTCAGAATCTGAGATCAGAACATTTCACTCTGTCCCATTCCCCCAAAAAAAGTCTCCAGATGCTGAAACACTGGACTCAGATGAAGAATTGAAATCCTGAATGCAAGTCCAAAATTCAAATGACACAAAAACCTGATTTCAAAATAACCCCGATGGAAAAGATTCTTAGATATACTTTAAACCATATATGGACCTCATATGACCGGGCTGACAAAAAAGCTGATGAAATATTAGAATAGAATAAAATAAACAGAAACACATTCAGGTACACTATTTTAAAATATTAAGAGATTTATGTTTCCCAGGAAACTGAAAAGCTAGATAGTGTCCAGATGAGGGGTGGCAATGAGAACATGGAAGAATTTGCAAACTACATCAACTTAGGAAAACGGCAAACTAAATGTCACTTTCTCTGTTGGACTTTCCCAAATGCCCACGTAGAATGATTCCTCCTGACAGATATGTGATTCTTTGTACATTTTTATCTCTTATACCATTAGAGGATAGTTAACTGTGAGTATGTTTTTTCCGCAATAGACTGTGATGCCCTTGAGACCAGTGACTAAGTCACATTCTTCTTCACTTCCCAGCTCTTCTCTAAGAACAAATAGTATTAAATCACTCTTATGGTATCCTTTGCTAACTGGTTGTATTTTCTTGAAATTTTCTAATTCAATTTGCCAAGGGCAATAAATTGCTTGGCAGAAGTTAGATAACATTTCAGAGATGGGAAATGCTAATTTGGGTGGCAGCTTAGACTAGATCATCTTGTTTCAACTGAAGATTCCATGATGAATAGATTCCTATAATTCATGATTGGTTTAACAGCTGGTAAACAGAGAGTACAGTCTTGAAGCAATGGGAGCAAAGGAGGTATACTTTTAGTAGACTAGGTAGATGTTTAGCAGCCAATTTATAAAGCTGATAGTCTATGGATCACAGATTCAGAAAAGACACAGTAGTTATGACTCTCTTCTATTCCTTGATGTCTGGGATTTCAGTTGAGGGGGCGGTCACTGAAACCTCTGGGGAGCAAGAAGCAGTAAGGTAGAGAGATCAGCTTCTGAGATGGCTTCTTCCTGTATGTATATGGAACCTGGGAAGGGACCTCTAAAGGACAGGATGAGACAGGACTGTCCACAAGAATCCCTATGTGTGGTCTAGCCAATACAGAAATCACTTGAATATTTTAGATGGTGTTTCAGGGCTTTAAGGCAAGTGTTCCAGGATTACGAGGCAGAAGTTGAATGGTCATTTACAACTTCTGCTGTAATCTGTTGGTTGAAACAGTTATAAATTTGCTCAAATTTAAGGGGTTGGGATCATAGACCTCACTTCTCAATAGGTGTGGGATTAAAGGATTTATAGCTATCTTTTAAAAACCACCACAGTAACACTTTGGTTTTTTGAGACATCAATGGTTAACTAGACAAGGGATCTTACACAGAGGTCCTGGAGCAACACCACATACCATGTGCTGCAGATGGTGGGCATGACATGGCAGCTATCTTCACTTCTTAGTGGAGAAGGAGGCATTTATAGATGGAATTGATGTCTGTTGGGCTTATCAGTTACCAGATACCTATAATTAAGAGGATTGGATAGTCACATGAGTGAATCAGGGACAGGCCAAGCAGGGGATGTACAAAGAGAAGGAAAACAGCCATCTTGAATGGCCTAACCATACAACCCACCCCTACATACCCTGCACGACTCTTACAGTCTTGGTCTGCCCCACTTCCACAATACCCCTGGTGTCAGGTATGTGGAGGTACACTGCAATGGAACACCACAAATGCAATATGGGTAGCAGCTAAAAAGATGTCAGGAGTCTGCTGCTGCTGCTGTCACTTCAGTTGTGTCCAACTCTGTGCAATCCCATAGATGGCAGCCCACCAGGCTCTCCTGTCCCTGGGATTCTCCAGGCAAGAATACTGGAGTGGGTTGCCATTTCCTTCTCCAATGCATGCATTCATGCTAAGTCGCTTCAGTCGTGTCCGACTCTGTGCAGCCCCATGGACAGCAGCCCACCAGGCTCCTCTGTCCACAGTATTCCCCAGGCAAGAGTACTGGAGTAGGTTGCCATTTCCTTCCATCAGGGGTCTAAGAGGTGGGAAAACTTTGGAGCCAGGTGCTTATGGGGGTCAATTTTTCATGGACGTGCAGAGAAGGACGTCCAGACATTGCATCTTGCTGCAGATTCAGCAATTAAATTCATTTCACAACGAGGTCACTGTTTTTTCACAGTCTGAAAACAGATTCCCTCCTCTCAGACTAGGGATGAAATGCAAAGTGTTTGACAGGCACAGTACAGGGAAGATCATGACCATTAAACAAAATACAATCAGTAATAACATTCTGAGATAATATACCACCCCTGCCTGTAGTTTGTTTGGGGCTGCAATAGCATACCGCCTGTCCACCCTCAGTCCCCACAGCCTGTGCTAAAATACTAGAGAGGTGGTAACAACAACAGACCACAGGGTTAATATAAATGTTCCTTTCTCCAGTAGGGGGCCCACATTAATTACCTAAGTAGTCTTCCATGGGGCTGGGTAGAAGACAGTGAAATCTGTAAGTCCCTTTCTAATCCTGCTCCCCATGGGGCAGCAAACCCCAACCACCAGGGACTCACCTGCCGCCAGGGCCATTTTATAGCATGCTGTCCTGCAGGTAGATCCTGTGTCAAGGCCAAAAAAACAAGTTATTGTCCTGACTGATCACCAATATAAAAACGGTATATATTGATATTTCCACTGTCTTACAACCCCACTGTCGCCAGGCTAACTGAAAGGATGAATGGACTACTTAAACAATAATTGAGATGAGAAATCTACTCTCAACATGTGGGCACATACAGGGGGCAATGTCTTCATTCTTGCACCATGGCAACTGAGAGGAAGCTAGTTAACACAATCTGAGTTCACCTTTCCATTGCCAGTGATCGGTCAGGACAATAACTTGTTTTTTGCCCTTGACACAGGATCTACCTGCAGGACAGCACACTATAAAATGGCCCTGGCGGCAGGTGAGTCCCTGGTGGTAGGTGAGTCCCTGGTGGTTGGGGTTTGCTGCCCCATGGGGAACGGGATTAGAAAGGGACTTACAGATTTCACTGTCTTCTACCCAGCCCCATGGAAGACTATTTAGGTAATTAATGTGGGCCCCCTACTGGAGAAAGGAATGTTTATATTAACCCTGTGGTCTCTTGTTACTACCACCTCTCTAGTATTTCCTAGAGTATTTCCTCTAGTCCATTCCTTGACTTCATAGCAGATTAAGTGAATTCCTCGGTCACTGTTGATGTCTGTGGGGGTCCTGTAGGTCACACAGCTATTCTAGACCCCAAATGGTGGGGGTCTTTTTGCATTGCTTGATGACTTGGGTAGGCCTTTTGTAATGTCTCCCACTTGTTATAATGCACTGTGGCCTGCCTATACCTGCTGTCCCATCACACCAGTTAAAACTCTGAGGATGACAGTCAGGAGCATGGACAAACTAGAGGTAACAGAAGGGTGGAAAACTATGAGGTAATCTTGAACTGGTTCACTGCCTGTTTGGATTAAAGTTATCTGCTCACCAAGAGGATAAAATTAACTCTTTGTAGAAGGATATAGCATCAAGAACCTCTAATACTTATAAAAACATGTCTGTCCATTGATAAAATATTACCAGGTATGACAAGAAAAAGAACCAAGAGAAAAACCGACAATAGAAACAGACCTGCAGATGATCCATTTTTCAGTGTTATTAGAAATGAACTTTAGCATAGCTGTAGTTAATATGTTCAAGATAACAGGTGTTGAAGTGGAGAAATTCACTAGACACCTGGCATTTATTTAAAAAAATAAATTCAAATGTGGTAGCAAAAACTGAAGTCTCAATAGATGGGTTTAGATTAGACATAGAAGGAAAGTTGATTAACAAGTTGGAAGACTGATCACTAGAAAATATCCAGGGTGAAGCCTAGAGTTGTAAAAGGATAGAAAATAGAAAAGAGCATAAAGTCATATGCAAGGTGGTGAGAAGATGGGAGAAATAGAAAATGAAAGAAAAAATATTTGAAGGGTTAAGAGTAAACATTTTCCAAGACTAATAAAAGATGTGGGCTACAAGAAACCTTATGAAACTCAAGAAGCATTTATGGACAGACAGAAAACCTCTCGCCCAAGTTCAGAATATAAAGTTCCTGGAAAAAAGAGGAAATATAAAAAATAGTCAAAATTTATATATATGTGAAGTCAGGGGGGCCTTAGAAAGCATCACTATGAACAAAGATAGTGGAGGTGATGGAATTCCAGTTGAGCTAATCCAAATCCTGAAAGATGATGCTGTGAAAGTGCTGCACTCAATATGCCAGCAAATTTGGAAAACTCAGCAGTGGCCACAGGAGTGGAAAAGGTCAGTTTTCATTCCAATCCCAAAGAAAGGCAATGCCAAAGAATGCTCAAACTACCGCACAATTGCACTCATCTCACACGCTAGGAAAGTAATGCTCAAAATTCTCCAAGCCAGGCTTCAGCAATATGTGAACCGTGAACTTCCTGATGTTCAAGCTGGTTTTAGAAAAGGCAGAGGAACCAGAGATCAAATTGCCAACATCTGCTGGATCATGGAAAAAGCAAGAGAGTTTCAGAAAAGCATCTATTTCTGCTTTATTGACTATGCCAAAGCCTTTGACTGTGTGGATCACAATAAACTGTGGAAAATTCTGAAAGAGACGGGAATACCAGACCACCTGATCTGCCTCTTGAGTAACCTATATGCAGGTCAGGAAGCAACAGTTAGAACTGGACATGGAACAACAGACTGGTTCCAAATAGGAAAAGGATTTTGTCAAGGCTGTACATTGTCACACTGTTTATTTAACTTATATGCAGAGTACATCATTAGAAACTTTGGATTGGAAGAAACACAAGCTGGAATCAAGATTGCCGGGAGAAATATCAGTTACCTCAGACATGCAGATGACACCACTCTTACGGCAGAAAGTGAAGAGGAACTAAAAAGCCTCTTGATGAAGGTGAAAGTGGAGAGTGAAAAAGTTGGCTTAAAGCTCAACATTCAGGAAACAAAGCTCATGGCATCTGGTCCCATCACTTCATGGGAAATAGATGGGGAAACAGTGGAAACAGTGTCAGACTTTATTTTTTTGGGCTCCAAAATCACGGCAGATGGTGACTGCAGCCATGAAATTAAAAGACGCTTACTCTTTGGAAGGAAAGTTATGACCAACCTAGATAGCATACTCAAAAGCAGAGACATTACTTTGCCAACAAAGGTCCGTCTAGTCAAGGCTATGGTTTTTCCTGTGGTCATGTATGGATGTGAGAGTTGGACTGTGAAGAAGGCTGAGTGCTGAAGAATTGATGCTTTTGAACTGTGGTGTTGGAGAAGACTCTTGAGAGTCCCTTGGACTGCAAGGAGATCCAACCAGTCCATTCTGAAGGAGATCAGCCCTGGGATTTCTTTGGAAGGAATGATGCTAAAGCTGAAACTCCAGTACTTAGGCCACCTCATGCGAAGAGTTGACTCATTGGAAAAGACTCTGATGCTGGGAGGGATTGGGGGCAAGAGGAGAAGGGGACAACAGAGGATGAGATGGCTGGATGGCATCACTGACTCTATGGACGTGAGTCTCCGTGAACTCCGGGAGTTGGTGATGGACAGGGAGGCCTGGCGTGCTGTGATTCATGGGGTCGCAAAGAGTTGGACACAACTGAGCAACTGATCTGATCTGATCTGATATTCCTAAAGGTTATATATGTAATATAATCATATTAATTATGTATATTATTATATAATACATTTATTACAGCATAGAACTGAAGTGAAAGTCGCTCAGTCGTGTCCGACTCTTTGCTACTCCATGGCTATACAGTCCATGAAATTCTCCAGGCCAGAGTACTGAAGTGGTTAACCTCTCCCTTCTCCAGGGGATGTTCCCAACCCAGGGATTTTACCCAGGGCTCCCACTGCTGCTGCTGCTGCTAAGTCGCTTCAATCGTGTCCGACTCTGTGCGACCCCATAGACGGCAGCCCACCAGGCTCCCCCGTCCCTGGGATTCTCCAGGCAAGAACACTGGAGTGGGTTGCCATTTCCTTCTCCAATGCATGAAAGTGAAAAGTGAAAGTGAAGTCGCTCAGTCGTGTCCGACTCCTAGCAACCCCATGGACTGCAGCCCACCAGGCCCCTCCGTCCATGGGATTTTCCAGGCAAGAGTACTGGAGTGGGTTGCCAATGCCTTCTCCAAGGGCTCCCACACTGAAGGCAGATTCTTTACCAGCTAAGCCACCAGGGAAGCCCTAGTACAATTTGTTATAACATAAATAGTTACATTGAAACTTCCAGGTTACTCCTCAGTAGACATGATGAAAGTCAGAAGACAGTGGGAAAATATCTTTAAAGTATTGAAAGAAAAGTGTCAACACATCATTTTATAATTAGTAAAGATATTTCCCAAAACTGAAGGTTTCTGGACACATAGAAATTGAGTGAATTCATCACTAGGAGACCTATGCTAAAATAAGGGACAGATGGTAAATGCTCCTAGGAGGAAACATGGAAATATAGGAAAGAATGAAGAGCAAAATAATGGTTAAAGAGGTGAATTAATACAAGTGAATATCAAACATGCCGAACAGTACATGGGGATTAAAAAATACATAGAATAACATATTGCTGTGGTTTAGTTGCTAAATCATGTCCAACTCTTTGTGACCCCATGGACTGTAGCTTGCCAGTCTCCTCTGTCCATGGGATTTCCCAGGCAAGAATACTGGAGTGGGTTGCCATTTCCTTCTCCAGGGGATCTTCCCGACCAAGGGATCGGACCTGCATCTCCTGCATTGGCAGGAGGATTCTTTACCACTGAGCCACCAGGAGAGCCTAGAAAAACGTAATTCAGTACCAGGAAAGTCAGAAGGAGTTAATGAAGCTAAGTACTCTAAAGTGTCTGTGTTATCTGCAAGGTCCTGAAAGTACTTACATTAAGTTTATTAAATCAAAGCTGTACATTAGTAAAAGAATATGTTAACAAAGCAGCTTATAGAAAGGGAAGACATAGACTACAAATGTTGAATTTATTCAAAATAAGTCAAGAAATGAGAGAGAAAAGAAAATAAAGCAGATGAGACCAAGAGAAAATGAATGGATAGGAATCCAAAAATAAATAGACATAAATCCAAGATATTTAAATACTCCAACTTAAAAATGAAAATTAATAAAACCCAACTACATATTGCTTAGGCTTTAAGTAAAAGGACTCAGAGAGTTTGAATGGGAATGATGGGGAAAGCTATACCATGCAAATCAGATAAAATAATAGCCTGAAAGGGCTTTAGAGACCATTTGTTTTCCAAGACTACTTGTTCTTCTGCCTTCAGTTCAGTTCAGTTCAGTCGCTCAGTCATGTCAGACTCTTTGCGGCCCCATGAATCACAGCACACCAGGCCTCCCTGTCCATCACCAACTCCCGGAGTTCACTCAGACTCATGTCCATTGGGTCAGTGATGCCATCCAAACATCTTATCCTCTGTCGTCCTCTTCTCCTCCTGCCCTCGATCCCTCCCAGCATCAGAATCTTTTCCAAGGAGTCAACTCTTTGCATGAGGTGGCCAAAGTACTGAACTTTGAGCTTTAGCATCATTCCTTCCAAAGAAATCCCAGGGCTGATCTCCTTCAGAATGGACTGGTTGGATCTCCTTGCAGTCCAAGGGACTCTCAAGAATCTTCTCCAACACCACAGTTCAGGAACCACAATACTGAGGTCCAGAATGGCAGCAAGACCATCTGGGATGAGGATTCTGTGGGCTTCTGATTCTCAGTTCTGTCATATTCAATACCAACACCATAAAATGGAAATTGTTGGACTTTTCATCATTTCTCATTGATTCCCAAGTCAGAATGCTGTGTTCCTCTGAGTAGAGCCCATTTGTGATGAGCTGTATTTGGGGAGAACAGAGCCCTAAGAATATATTTCTGAAATGGTTTCCTCTGTGGAAGCTGTGAGAGTCTTGTGAGAGATTTGTGTAGTATGATTTGTAATCTCAGCTGCTCAGCTCCAAGGATGGATGTGTGGGGAGTGAGAGATCCTTTCCCATGCTTCTTTTTTTTTTTTTTTCATTCCCTTTTCACTCTCTTCTCCATCAAGGATTTACGACTGGGGAAAAGATAAAAGAAAAACAAATGCAAACTCTAAGCCAAGACAGTCTTCTTGACTATATTTCAGCTCTCTTAACAAATTGCCTGATCAAGTTCACCTGGCTCAGTCAACAAATCAGATGGGAAATTTTAACCCATTGCCCACCAGGATATATTGAGGTTAATATCTACTGGTTAAAATTAGTTATGAATTATTGTATGAAATGAAAATATCCTAATTAATTGCAACAGGTGAGGCATTAGTGTGGTTATCCATTTAAAACAATCACAACAAAACTATCTGTACCTTTTCTAAAGCCAAAAAGATAACAGCCTAATGGAAGCCCCTGACTTGGTCTTTCTGCTTTTGACTTGTCTCACTGCCCTCATCTGCATTCCCTGACAGACCGGACCGACAGCCTCAGGTTTGCCCCAGTTTCTAGGTTAATTGGAAGTACCATAGAAAGCATATATACCCTGAGGCTTTAGAATAGGTTATATGGTCAACGAGGCTCACTAGCTGTCACAGCAGAGATAGCCCAAGATATGCTTAAAGCCTCTGAGTTATAACATCCCATCCAACCAAGACTATAGATTTAGGCACTTCATCTGTTTAGGCTGCTATAACAAAATACCACAGACTGGGTGGATTATAAACAATAGAAATTTATTTCTCATGCCTCTGGAAGCTCGAAGTCCGAGATCAAGGCACCGGCAGATTCAGTGTCTGATGAGGAACTGCTTCCTGGGTCACAAATGGCCATCTTTGTACTGTGTCCTCACATGGCAGAGAGCTCTCTAGGGTCACCTTCATAAGAGCACTAATCCTACTCATGAGGGTTCCACCCTCATGACCTAATCAAATTCCAAAGGCCCCACGTCTAGAATTTAATGTATGAATTTGGCCAGGGGTGGGGAGGAGGGGGGAGGGGGAATGCAAATCTTCAGTCTGTAGCTGGCAGCTACCCCTTTCCATAGGGTTTCCTGTTAATATAATCAGATCAGATCAGATCAGTCGCTCAGTCGTGTCTGACTCTTTGGGACTCCATGAATCGCAGCACACCAGGCCTCCCTGTCCATCACCAACTCCCAGAGTTCACTCAGACTCACAGCCATCGAGTCAGTGATGCCATCCAGCCATCTCATCTTCTGTCGTCCCCTTCTCCTCTTGCCCCCAATCCCTCCCAGCATCAGAGTCTTTTCCAATGAGTCAACTCTTCGCATGAGGTGGCCAAAGTACTGGAGTTTCAGCTTTAGCATCATTCCTTCCAAAGAAATCCCAGGGCTGATCTCCTTCAGAATGGACTGGTTGGATCTCCTTGCAGTCCAAGGGACTCTCAAGAGTCTTCTCCAACACCACAGTTCAAAAGCATCAATTCTTCAGCGCTCAGCCCTCTTCACAGTTAATATAATAGCTAATGTTTATTAAACACTATGTACCCAATATCTTAAATCCATTTTTTCATTTAATCTTCATAAAACTACATAAGTACTGTTTTTACTATCACTTTGCAGATGAGAATACTAATTTTTTAAAGGTTTAAGCAGTATATGCTAAAGCTGAAACTCCAGTACTTTGGCCACCTCATGCGAAGAGTTGACTCATTGGAAAAGACTCTGATGCTGGGAGGGATTGGGGACAATAAGAGAAGGGGACGACAGAGGATGAGATGGCTGGATGGCATCACTGACTCGATGGACGTGAGTCTCAGTGAACTCCGGGCATTGGTGATGGACAGGGAGGCCTGGCGTGCTGCGATTCATGGAGTCGCAAAGAGTCGGACAGACTGAGCGACTGATCTGATCTGATCTGAAGCAGTATATAAGCCAATCTCTTAATAAGTGGCAGACATGGAATTTGAATTGGGCAATGTGATTTCAGCACTCACATGGTTAAAACTGCACTGCCTAGCAACTCATCTGTCTGTGGGACCAGAACTGGCTTGGATCTTATCTGTCTGCATCTCTGATCGCTAACTGAGCTCTTCCTTCTTAGAATCCCAACCTGAGATAGGAGTCTTTGTACAGTCACTACAATACCAAGAATCGTGAAAAAATTCTACCTTAACTGGTTACAACAACAAGCCTGAAATTTTCAACTCTGGACTTCCTCGAACAATTGTCTAACTGCTTCTTCCTTTGACATTGTGTTTCAAACTGTACAACTGCTTGTTTGAGTACTACTTGACAAAGCTGAGTGTGTTAGTCAGGGTTCTCCAGAGAAAAGGAACCCATAAGAGACTATCTATGTATTTATCCATCTATCTGTCTATACATCTATCTATTTATCTAACATCTATTATCTCTCCATCTATTTGCATGTGTGCTAAGTCAATTCAATCGTGACAGACTCTTTGTGACCTCATGGACTACAGCCCACCAGGGTCCTCTATGCATGGGATTCTCCAGACAAGAATACTGGAGTGGGTTGCCATTTCCTTCTCCAGGGAATCTTCCTTACCTAGGGATCAAACTGCGTCTCTTATGTCTCCTGCATTGGCAGGCGGATGGTTACCACTAGCACCTCCTAGGAAGCCTCCATCTATTTATGTATCATCTATCTATCGATCATGTATCTAGATATAATGAGTTTTTTGTAAGAAAATGGTTCCTGTGACTATGTAGACTGAGAAGTACCATGATGCCAAGCTGGAGACCTAGGAAAGCTGGTAGTATAAATTGCAGTTGAGCTTGAAGATCTGAGAATCAGGAAGTGTCAGTGGTTTAAGTCCCAGTTCAAAGGCAAGAGCTGAACAATGTCTCAGCTCGGTCAGGCAGAAGGGAGAGTTAAACTTTCCTGTGCTCTTTTGCTCTCTTTAGTCCCTCAGTGGGCTGGTTGATGCCCATCCAAGTTGGAAAGAGCAGTCTTCTTTACATAGTCTAGTGATTCAAATGCTTTTTCCTGAAACTCTCTCACAGACACACCCAGAAATAATATTTAACCATAGATGTGGTCCTCTCTTTTAGATCCTGGAGTTTTTGTGAACCTCAGTAGAAACTTTGGTTCTCCCGGTCCTGGCATGCCTTGCTCCTCCTATCACAGTACAGGGATGCATGTTTAACTGGAGTACATAATCATTTCTCAGTAAATGCCTAATAAGGCGCTCCCTAGAGGATCAGCCTGTCAGACCCATATTTCAGACTGCCCGATGCTGCCAGGTAGAATTATGAACTGTTGCTGTTTTTCTGGTTTTCGGTTAGTTATCTCTTGCCACTCTAAATCACTTAAATGATCTGCAGATTTCTTTTTTTTTTTTTTTTCTTGATGATGTATTTCTCCCTTCCTTTTATTATTTTGAAATAAAACTCCTTAGACTTAGCAGGAAATGCTTAAAATTAAAATCCCACAAAACAGAATAAATGAGAAGCATAGATTTCTTTCAGCGACCCTTCTGTCATTCCCTATGCATTAAGCAACTGTGCATTAAGCTTAATAACTTTGGGCTAACGTTCAAAAGGGACAATGGATGCCTTGAAAGTGACACTGTGAATATTGAAGTCCAAAGGGTAAAGAGAATGTGATATTCCTCTCATGGCTGATGAGGAAGCAGCCCCATAAAAGGGAAATGAGGATGTTAGTCTAGATGATCACCAGGGTCTCTCCCAGTTGTAAAACTCTAAACGGTCAGTGGGGACAGCCCAAATACAATGGGTTAAAGAGTAAAAGTAATCATTAAGAACCATACTTGGCCCTAATAATTTATCTACCTCTTATTGATCGAAATGAATATATTGCCATTAATACCCCAGAAATAATTTTCAGAGGGTCCCTTGAAGCTCTATTATAGATTTAACTACCATGGAAAGACTATGGGTTATTTTCTGGCCAGTTACCCATAAAAGTGAGAGCTAATATCAGTTGAGACTCTTGGTTGTAAACCTTAGAAACTAATGCTCTCTACTTAGTAAAAGAGAATTTATTGCGAGGAGAGGTAAGTTCACAGGATCAATGAGAGGCTGGAGGACCTGAGTTAGGAAATGGATCTGAATGAAGGGGCTCTTGGAGCTGGAGACAGGCTTATCCCCAGGCTACATTTGTGCTCTGATGAGCATAACCTCTCAGAGCAGGCATCTGAAGGGCACCTTGATCACATGACTGTCTCCTAGTTGGACCAGGATGGGGGCCTGAAAGGGAATGTTATGACCTTCTAGGCTTCTACAGTTGGGGGGTAGGTGAGAACTGCCCTCCCATTAAACCGATATCCAAAAGGAAGTTAGGAAAGAATGTGACTGAATACCAGACAGCAAATAAAGAGTTAGTGTCTGCTATATTAACTATACATTATAATAGTGTGTACAACCTGAGTATGTCAATCTATGATAGATAGATAGATACACATACATATAGGTGTATATATATAGTGTATTTAAAATAATATGAGATTTAAGGTCAGACAGATTTGGTCAAAAGGCTGGCCCTGCCACTTTATAGCTTTGTGACCTGGCAGATGCTCTTTTAGTTTTAAGATTCTGAGAATCTCATGATTCTCTATCCTACAGTTGTTTTTGGACTAAGGGCCTAATCCATGCAAACCCTGGCACACAGTAGGATTTATTATTATATTTTTCTTAAAGGAAGATATGTTCCTCATTTTGAATCTTAAGTGGTCAATAGCCTACCAAGACTTTTCTAAAAGCCTTTGACAAAGAGTCTTTGAAATGAGAAAATGACATAAAACAGCAATTAGTAACCTGCAGCTTGAGCCCTATTCTGCAAACAGGAAACTTGTAGCAGGATCTGTGAGGAAGGACCCTTTTCTCAGCACTTGTCTTAAATGAAGGTGCATCCTTTGCCTCAATAATTGGATGTCTCTCCCTTAGACTGAGAAATGAGATCGCTCCCTCCCCCCCACCTCCACCATACTTTACTTTTGCATTTAGGATGCTGATACGTCCCTGAATTTTGCAAGTACGTTTGCTCAGAATTAATACCATCATCATAAAGGACCAGTTTCTTAATTTCTTTTCATGCTAAGTTAGCAAGAGAGATCAAAATCCTTTCTTCTTATGACTGAACTGCTCAAGCATCTAAAAATGCCTTTAGGACTTCAGAGAGAAGCCACCACAATGCATGACACTCACATTCTTTTTATAGACTTACAGGTCTGTGAGGTTTTGTGCGTGTGTGTGTGTGCAACCCAATACAGCTAGCTACTGCCTAGTATGGCAAATGAAACAAAGAGAACTGCTTTCATGAGCCGCATTTTCTTAACTAAAAATGTTCAGATCACTATGCAGTAGTTGTTGTTTTTTTTCTCCCCATCAGAAAGTTTGACCTAAATTTTTTTAAAATTTTAGGGTCTTTTAAAAATTATTCAGCATTAATTTCAGTTAAGCAAGAATGAAATTGACATTTCAAAACTGGATTTTAGGATATAGATGAAAGCTTCTGGTGAGCTGAGTCGATTTCATTAAATTCTCAAAGATTTGTCATCTTCCAAACCTAACTAGGTAAAACAGCCAAATATTAATAGAAAATCTCTGACTTTAAGTTACTGGTGTCAGAAATGTTAAATAGGGAAAGAATAACTTCACAGATACTTTCCGTACAAAAATAACCCAGAGGTTTGCTTGTGAGCATGTTGTTTACAATGGAGAAGAATCGAAAGCAACCAAAAAGTCCAGCTTTAGGGGTTAAATAGATAAAATGGGGACTATTTTTAATAATAGAAAGTCTTATCATGGAAAATAAAATGATAAAAAATATTTAATGTGACACAGAAAGATGCTTGTTGCTGCTGCTGCTGCTAAGTCACTTCAGTCGTGTCCGACTCTGTGCGACCCCATAGACAGCAGCCCACCAGGCTCCCCCGTCCCTGGGATTCTCCAGGCAAGAACACTGGAGTGGGTTGCCATTTCCTTCTCCAACGCATGAAAGTGAAAAGTGAAAGTGAAGTCACTCAGTTGTGTCTGACTCTGTGCGACCCCATGGACTGCAGCCCACCAGGCTCCTCCGTCCATGGGATTTTCTAGGCAAGAGTACTGGAGTGGGGTGCCATTGCCTTTTCCAAGATGCTGGTTAACTACTGAAAAAGTTCAAAACAGTACATTTAGTAGGATCTCAATTCTTTAAATACACACAGATACAGACAGGATGACACAGCAAGTACAGTTATTTTTTTCTAGATGATGAATTTATAATTGGTTTTTATTTTTTTTGTTTTGTACATATGTATTTTCTAAACGTACAGTAAAAAAAAAAATTAACAGTAAGTTATTTTACATAGTAATGGGTTTTCCTGATGGCTCAGCACGTAAAGACTGCCTGCACTGCAGGAGATACAGGAGACTCGGGTTTGCTCTTTGGGTCAATAAGATACCCTGGAGGAGGAAATGGCACTCCACTCCAGTATTCTTGTCTGAAAAATCCCATGGACAGAGGAGCCTGTCGGGCTACAGTCCAAAGGGTCGCAAAGAGTCAGACATGACTGCGCAACTAAGCACTCAAGATAAGATGGATAGTACTCTGTTTTCAGACTTAGTTTCAATTATCAAACCTATATCAAATATTGGAATTTCAAAATTATGGAGCAAATGGGTGAATATGATGCTTACAGATCTTGAAGGTGTTCTCTCCCACCACTAAAAATTCTTTAACATCATCTCTAATAGGTTAAAATCTGGCTAGATGGTGCTGGCACACTTGTAGATATTTTCCTTTCAGAGTTTAGTTTCAGTCATATCCTTAATAAAAGTGCCTAATTAATGCTCAAGTATTTGAGCATCCCCACTGCTATTAGTAGTCAGCAACCCAAAACAGGGGTTCAGTTCAGTTCAGTTCAGTTCAGTTGCTCAGTCCTGTTTGACTCTGCAACCCCATGAATCGCAGCACGCCAGGCCTCCCTGTCCATCACCAACTCCCGGAGTTCACTCAGACTCAAGTCCATCGAGTCAGTGATGCCATCCAGCCATCTCATCCTCTGTCGTCCCCTTATAGATTCCCAATATATTCCCAGTATACATAAAAGTAACTGAATTTTCCCCAATCTCCAAAGTCCTAGTTAGTATTTATTCTAGTTTCAGGGGAAAATACATAACTCCTGCACTGGTGATTTGTTTTTGGCAAAAGAAACCTTGAATCTTCACCCCCAAATGGAGACTGTCCTTCCGCATGCTGATGTGCTGGTGAAATGAATGGTGCTGGAGTCAGAATGCCTGAGCCTGAACTTTAGTTCCTCCACCTACTAACAAGTTATGGGCTTTGGCTAAGTTATTTAACTTCTCTACATTTCAATTTCTTCATCTATAAGAGGGGGAAATATTGGTGCTTTCTCTAGGGGGTTGTTGTGGAGATTGAATTAATACACATAGAATTTAAAACAATGGCACACAGTGATTGCTTTATAAAATCGAAGACATACTGTCCATTCTCTGCCTGCCCTCCCTACCCCCTCATAAAGCCATCCTCATACTTCTCTGGGCCCCAGGAGCTGACCTCCATGCATGTGTATTAAGTCACTTCACTTGTGTTCGACTCCTGCGACTGTATGCACTACAGCCCACCAGGAGTGAGTTGCCATGCCCTCCTCCAGGGGATCTTCCTCACCCAGGGATCAAACCCACGTCTCTCATGTCTCCAGTAATGGCGGGCGGGTTCTCTACCACTAGCGCCACCTGGGGAGCCCGCTGACCTCTGTAGACCACCTCAAACTCCCTCAGCTCTGGCTTTCAGCTGGGCGTAAGGAGACAGAGGATTCAGGATTTATTCCTCCCTGACTCCACCCCTGGCTCCTGGCGGTGGCTGCGTTCTTCTGCGGCTTCGGCTCCTGATAGCAGCCCCTCCTCCAGGACACCAATTTTTCTTAGATTTCTCTACAGGGTTTCCTCCTCAGACTTAACAGGTAGTAATAACTTCCAACAACTGCTAATTCCTGGATGCTTCGCCATGTTTTGATGCTTCCCTTAAGGCTGCTCACACCTCTGTAAATAGTCTCTTCCTTGAACACTACTTAGTTTATCCATTTTGAACGAGCCAAGTACTTCCTGCTGACCCCTGACCAGAAACAAATGACCACTATTAATAAATGGATCCTCTTGCTCATAATCGTACCACAGTCAGCAGAGACTGTCAAGCACAAAGGTAATCATTTTATAGGGCATGCAAGATACCAGACAACTTTCAGATTCTTCTGAGTTATGAATGTCTCAGGTTTGCTAAAACATCCGAGAATCACACAGGTGAGATCTAAAGGATGGAATTTTTAGTTGCCGTTTTATTTATGTGCTAGGATATCTGCTGCTTAGCAATCATACCAGGCTTTGGATTCTTTTAAAATTCTTATCTGCTGATACATTTTCTTTATCCAAAGAGTACAAGATGAAGACCTGGTTTACGATTTCTGTTAAATTTATACCATGCTCTATCATTAGATCAATTAACTATTCATTCATTCATTTATCCATCACATATAAATTGAGAGCCTGCTCTGGGCCAGAAGAACATTGTGCTAGAGGAAAGCATTATAAGCAGAAAGAGAACAGAGGCAGTCTCAGTCTCATGGAATTTCTAATTTGGGGAAGGAAATTTTAATTCTGTAGTTATACCTGTGCCAAAAACAAAAAGTAAAATTGTATCCATGACAAATTCTATGACAGGAGGTGCACGATGCCACAGGAGTCTTTGATAGAGAATTTGACCTTGTCAGGTGATCAGGGAAAGTTTTCCTAAGATGGTGATATAAGCTGAGGCCTGAAGAATAACAAAGAGTTGATAAGAGAATTTCAGAAAGAGGAAAGAGCATGTGCCAACACACCCTGGGGTGTGTGAGTGGGTGGGGGTCGCAATGACACCTGGCCAGGAGAGAAAGCAGTGTGACCAGAGCGCAGAGAAGTAGGGAAAACGGGGCATGTATGATGAGGCTGGGAGGAAGCTGAAGGTTGGACAAGATGGGGCCTTCGAGGCCATGTTCAGTAGTCTGATTTATCCCTAAAGCATCAGGAGACCATTAGAGGATTTTTAAGCGGGGAATGATGTGATTGGCCTTGAGTTTTTCAAAGATCATTTTGTGCTTCTAAACTCCAGGATTCTAGACCAAAAAAAAAAAAAAAAAAAAGTGTTGAAATAAGAATAGAGAATATTCACTTCTTTCTTTGAAGGTGATTAGATTGGAACTGAATTAATTTATCCTAATCAAAAGGATTCTTCTCAAGGCCTCATCAGTGACAGGTAATTTCAAGATGTGATCGTTATTCGTGTCTGTTTCTAATCAATCCTTCGTACTACATTTCAGCAAGTCAACAGTGCTACATATTTTTGTAACTTTCCAGTAATTTTCATGTCACAGCTGTCACTGGGCTCCCTGCTGGACCCAAGTACACATAACTAATTAATCAATCAATCAAGAGGGAGAGAAAGTCATGCCTAATGCTGCAACAAGAGCTTGCTAAACCCTATGACTAGTTCGAGATGGAATAAAAGAGGAGGTCTCCTTAATGGGAGGCAGAGTTTGCAGACTTAAAGATAATTCCTAAGACTAATGGTCTTTGTAATTTGGAGTGTGTGCGCTGCTGTTGCTTGGCTGTTTACTCCACATTATCGAGGGAAGCAAATCTATGGCTGGAACTCCCACTGCTTCCACCTGTGGTCAGTGCAGAAGGAGGTGGGAGGCAGGGAGAGAGAACAGCAGGTAGAGGGACGAATTCCTAGGTCCGGAGTCAGGAGAGCTGGCTCCCAGCTCTAATCCACTGTGTGCAACCTTGGGCAAGCCATTTAACCTCATACGACCTCCTTCATCTGTGAAAATTAGGTCTGTTGAAAGTAAAAGAGAGATGCATTAAGGAAAGCCCATTAGTAATTCAGACACAGATTTAGGATGTGTCAGGCTTGCATTTGCCTGGACCTCGAAGTCCAGAAAGTTGACTCCATTTACCTGCAGCAGCTGACCATATTTTTATTAAAACTGGCTGCTTTATCATTTTAGTAACCTGGCAGAATGACAAAGAAGGTTTATCCTGATGCTCTATTAGTCAGGTTAGGCCTGATTCTTTTTCAGCTGCTGCTAAGTCGCTTCAGTTGTGTCCAACTCTGTGCGACCCCGTAGACGGCAGCCCATCAGGGTCCCCCGTCCCTGGGATTCTCCAGGCAAGAACACGGGAGTGGGTTGTCATTTCCTTCTCCAATGCATGAAAGTGAAAAGTGAAAGTGAAGTCGCTCAGTCGTGTCCGACTCTTAGTGACCCCATGGATTGCAGCCCACCAGGCTCCTCCATCCATGGGATTTTCCGGGTAAGAGTACTGGAGTGGGTTGCCATTGCCTTCTCCAGATTCTTTTGCTACCAAAGACAAATCCTAAACATCATCAATGGTATCCAATACAGGTGTGTCGTGTGTATGTAGAATCTTGTGCACATGAGACAGTTATCCCCTATCTTGAAGTTATGTATCCTGGAACACATGACCTCCAAGTTTGCCACAGTAAAGGAAGGGTAAGTGAGGGTAGTTAAAATTAAGTGAAGTGGGACATATTATTTCTACTTACTTGTCCATTTGGGTAAAACTAGCCATATGGCTCTATCTTCTCAAGAGAAGCTAAGAAACGTAGAATAGGTGGAATGTAAGTGAGCACTGTCACTGGCCAACTGTGGTCAATTTATTGGGAAATACCTGGGTACTTGTTGGGAAGGGTTCTGAGATCTGGTTCAAACTCATCAGGACAAAATGGCATGCATACACATAAGAAGACTTGGTATATTGTGTGGCAACACATCGCTCCTCTAGCCAGAATACCCTTTTCTCTTTTCCTTGTCTCTGAGAAATGAAATTAATCAGGAAAAAGTTTTTTGATTGCTACTGAGTTATGCAAAAGGAAATTAGAAAGTCTTCAGAGTATTGCAACCAGGCTATGAATAAAACTAGTAAATGAGTTGTATGAGATTTTTAATTTGGCCTCAATAGACACTCACAAGTAGACCATGGGATTTCTGGGGAATCTAATAGCTGTTTAGATTGTACGTGCTTATAAAAATATGAAGTTTCTGGCTACTATTCATATGGAGCCGAGAGTGTCCATAACTCAAGCAAATAATGGAGAGGAGAGGAAACAGCTTCTTCCCTGACCAGCCTCCCCGTCCTGTTCACTAACTCCTTGGCTGCTGCCCACCTCCCCACCCCACTTACCTGGCTTTTTGGACTTGATTCATTGTAGGACCAATTACAGCACCAATTACGTTTCCTGTGAAGAGCTAGATCCTCCAAGACAGTGTGTCCCACTGTTTCTTCCATCTGATGTTACCCTGGAGAGAGAAGACACATTTAAAAAAATAATAATTTATTTATTTTAATTGGAGGCTAATTACAATATTGTGGTGGGTTTTGCCATACATCGACATGAATCAGTCACAGGTATACATGTGTCCCCCATCCTGAACCCCGCTCCCACCTCCCTCCCCACCCATCCCTCTGGGTAATCCTAGAACACTGGCTTTGAGTGCCCTGCTTCATGCATCGAACTTGCACAGGTCATCTATTTTACATATGGTAATGTAAATGTTTCAGTGCTATTCTCTCAAATCGTCCCGCCCTTGCCTTCTCCCACATATTCCAAATGTCTGTTCTTTACATCCGTGGAGAAGACACGGTCTAACTCTGACATTGGGGTATGTCCATGGGTATCAGTTTTCTCCATTGTAAAATTGCCTCAGTGCATCATCCCCTCAGATTTTCAGTATGCATTTCCCGGGTGACAGGTATTTTAATTTACAGAACAGGGCACATGGCATGTGATTTTACAAAAACAAAGATAAACCGAAAAAGAGGAGAAGGGGGAGATGAGAGGGAAAGTTCTGGGTTAGTAATAACTCTCACCCTTTGTACTTGGGTAAAATATGTGACCAAGCCCTGTACTAAGCACTTTCCAAAAATGAGCATACCTCTCCTATGAAGCTATGACAGTTGCAGAGACTGAGGAAGCCTAAGTGAGGTGGAGACACCAGGATTTGAACCCAGGAGAATCTGATGCCAGAGCCCATACTGTTTCTTAACCACTCCGCAATATCCCGCCAAAGCGCTGAAAGAGGATGACAGAAGAAATCGCAGCAAAACCAAGTAAAGATTAAAACGGACGAGGGTCGGTGGCACACAGAGGTGGGTAAAGACAGGAAAAGAAAAGGAAGGACATTCCCTATGCCCAAGGGGGTGGAATAAATCGAAAAACCCTCTCAGCTAGGAGGTGTTTGAATGACAGATTTCTCCTCCAAACTAAAGGGCAATGGGATGATGGATTTGAGAATCTTTGAAAATGTGCACCATGAGATGGGAGATAATCAGATGGGGTTAGAGATTTGGAGAACAGAGCAGAAGCCCTTGTTGCTGGAGTGAGCAGCACGGTGTCTGTGTGCAGGCAGGGAGCCGGGGACGGGGTGGGGGGAGACAGGCGCTGCAGCCAGGAGCTGCTGAAAAGATTACGTGACAAGCAAAGCACTGACCAGAGACAGAGAGGAGAAAAGAAGGCCCAGCTGAGGAGCTTTCTAATCTCTTCCCTTAGGATGAGCACATTTTTGACCTAAAAATTGCAGTCCTTGTCTCCACACATTGCTCCCACCAACAGTTCCTGGGGGTTGAAGAACCGGACCCTGGCACTCAGCATCATTTGACCGAAGCCCCATTCTGAATGCTGAGATTTCTACATCCTTTCAGAAGAATTAACCATGCTTTTAATTGCTTCAGACAATGATAGAAAGATGCAGGCAGCTTATCAGAAAGGAAAGCTCCTTCTTGAAATCACAAGGAATTTTCTTTTTTCTCCCTGCAAGTTCCTTGTCTCAAGAGGAAGGAAAAGGCTGAATGAAGCGAGTTGAAAACGAACAGGAAGAGCCGTTCTTCTATAACATGGGGGTTTGTGACAGTGTTTCCAGCCAATGAAAAATGTTATATGTACGCCAGGTTTCTGTGATGCTAAGCCCAAGTGGCTGCAAATTAATTGAAAAATATCCTGGATAACCTGAGTTACAGCGGGCGCATAGGTCTCTTCGGAACAAAGGCAGGGAGAGAGCTTTTGTTTGGTTGCTGGTACAGGTGACCTTGTGGAAAGCACACTATAAATTGCTGTAATTGTGGAATGATAAGCCCGGTTGATAGATTTCTGTCACTCTCTCTCCATGAAAAATGGGCTCACCTTCCTGAAGTCTGCAGAGGCATATACATCAAAAAGCACATCGTTGCTCCTGCATCGACAGGTTTCTCTGCACATTTACAAACATCCAGGAGAGGTGTCCACATTTCACCCATCCACCAGAACTCACCTTTCTTTCAGGATCATTTTCATATCTTTTTTTTTTTTAATTTTGTTCTGTTTCCCTTTTCATTCTAGACAGGTACCTGGCTTTGGACAATGATGCCTGGGTATGATTAGGATTGTGAAAGTGGGACAATAACCCAACATGGTGTTTATTTCACCGTCTTGTTTTTCAGATAAGAAGGGCACTGAACAGGAAGAGACAAGGGGGATACTAATGCTGGATCACATGATAAGAATGAACCAGGAGGACGGAAAGACACCTGCTGCTCCAACATCAAGCAGTGAGTCAGGGCAGAGGCAACCCTAGACCCTGCTGTCAGTAGAAAGACTATGTCAATAGAAACCATAGCATATATTCTGCATTCTCTACAGAACATTTGGCTTTTTTTTTTCCTACTCAGTAAATAGCGTGCTGCAAGGATAGCAATCCTTCTGCTATTTCCTGCAGCTAGTGAGAAGGAAACTCAATAACATGGAAGCTCTTCTGCCTGAAAACCAAGGATTCTGATTTGGGGAAGGCACTGACATAGAATTCCCAGGAGATGAGTATGCAGTTAGTGTGGAAGTGAAGCGTGGTAATCAGCCAAACCAGCCTTGGAGTCACTCTCAGCTTAGCTGTGTCATCTGAAGTCTGTTATTTGACTTGAAGCCTCAGTTTCCCTGGGTGCCAAATGGAAACACTTAATTGACAAGGTTAAAATGAGGATTAGAAACAATATAGAAAAGCCCAGTGCACAGTAAGCTCCAAGCAATGATGGTTTCCATTCACAAAGGAATATACAGATGTATTCCTGGAAGGACTTATATACCTGAGGAAAATGGCATAGAAGAGTAGGAAAAGCATTGGCTCAAAAAAAAAAAAAAAACCGAAATAGAGAGAAAGAGAGAGGGGCACTACTCTAGAGTCAAATGGCTCCAAAAGGCTCCACACTAGCCATGTGGCCTCCACAAAGAGGCTTAAGCATCTGTAGGAGGGAGATAATATCTTCTTCATAGAAACATTGTAAAGAATGAATGTTGTTTATAAAAATAAGTAAATACATTAGTATAACTCTTGGCACAATAGAAGCACACAATATACATTTTATCCTTTCCCACCTGAAGCACAATAATGATAAAGAAGCCTATAAAAAGTATAGTATTCCTGTCTCCCAATATTTCTACTCTAAATTATATCTATAATGCTTTCTATAGTCTTAGGCTGCAGTTTACTTTGTACATTTTATTAGGGTTCTCCAGAGAAACAAAATAAATCTGCTGTATATAGAGAGAGAAAGAAATTTATTTTAAGTAATTGGCTAATGCAACTGTGGAGGCCAGTAAGTCCAAAACCTATGAAGTGGGCCAGTAGGCTGAGGACCTAGGAACGAAGAGTCATTGTAGCTGTTGAAGTACAAAGACCATGAAGCTGGAGCCCCAGGAAGGGTCGATGTTCCAGTTCAGGTCTGAAGGCAGTCTGCTGCAGAATTCTCTTTTGTACATGTAAGGTCAGTCTTTTGTTCTACTTGGATCTTCAACTGATTAACTGAGGCCCACTTGCATTGGAAAGTGCAATCTATTGTATTCAAATTTTATTTGTTCAAAATTATTTATTTATTCAAATTATAATAAATATATAATAAAATTAAAATAAATTTTAAATAAAATGATAAAAGAATAAATACAAAATAAATTTATTTATTCAAATTTATTTATCCATTCATTTAAATGTAAATTTCATCCCTCCATACACACAAAAACTTTCACAGAAACATCCAGAATAACGATTGAACAAATATCTAGTTTTGATCCCATGACACAGCCAAGTTAACACATAGAATGAACTACGACATGTGTCTTAAGTAATTTCCATGGGACTGATGTTTGAAAACAAACAAAAGCAACTGGCTTGTAACCATTTTTGAGAGATTAGAAATGGAAAATTTTGGTGAAGAAATTCCCTTCTTCAATTAACCCTGGATCCTTGGGGGTGGAGCTGGGGATAGGATGCATGATAGTGACAGGAATTCAAGCTTCCAGCATTTGTTCCTCCTCAGGAGAGTTTCTGCCCCTTTTGGATAAAAGATGAATGTCTCTATCACTAAAGCAGCGTGTCCATCACTGGCTCCTCTAAGAGAGTTCACATTTGTTACTGCCCTTCCAACATGATTCTCAAAACAAATAGTAAGTGGGATTTAATGTTATCTGATTCTAGCTTGAAGATAAAGGGGAATTCTAATCTTTCTGTGGCATAGCATATTCTTCTAAATATGAAAAGTGATGCATGTGACACTTCCTGGTATAGTTCCCATGCTGTCTACTGCTTTTCACAGGTACCAAATGCTTTGGGACTGGCTATAAAATAGCTAGGTAAGTTGTTTCTAAAGGTTGTATATAGAAACACCTTTCTAAATGCTCTGCTTAATTTTTTTCCCACATTGTAATTCATTGTTGGCCTTTTCTACAGTGAATTGTTGGAATTAACCAATAAATCAGCAAGAAAAGACATGCCAATTTCCTTCCCAGTTGATAAATTACAGGGTGGGCATGGCATAGTGTGTTTTATCGTGTGTGTGTGTGTGTGTGCGCACACTTGTGCATGTGTGCTATTGTCCCCATCTAAATTTACTTTTTTAAGAGATATTGAATTTCTCCTAATTTCTTGCCAGTTTTAATGGGCCACATAAACATATATTTATAATAATACACTTTATCGTATGACAATTGGAAAATAACATTATTCCAGATTTGCTCATGTGCATTTACTATAGAAGGCTTTGCTTTTTGTTCTATACTCAATTTGTGTTCATTCATCAGGATTTTTCCACCTCCCAGTTTTCTGTTTTCTTAGTAATTTGTTAACTATATAAAGAGCATTTATAGTTTAGTTTATAATCTATAAACTAATGGGAAATGTATAGTTTCCCACTAATCTATATATCAGTAACTCCTATAAATAGTCTTTATTTGAAAAAATATTCTGTTCAGTTCAGTTCAGTCCAGTGACTAGGTGGTGTCGAACTGCAGCCCTCCAGGCTTCCTTGTTCATCACCAACTCCCACAGCTTGCTCAAACTCATGTCCATCGAGTTGGTGATACCATCCAACCATCTCATCCTCTGTCTTTTCCTCCCACCTTCAATTTTTCCCAACATCAGGGTCTTTTCAAATGAGTTAGCTCTTCGCATCAGGTGAACAAAGTATTGGAGTTTCAGCTTCAGCATCAGTCCTTCCAATGAATATTTAGGACTGATTTCCTTTAGGATGGACTGGTTGGATCTCCTTGCAGTCCAAGGGACTCTCAAGGGTCTTATCCAACACCACAGTTCAAAAGCATCAATTCTTTGGCACTCAGCTTTCTTTATAGTCCAACTCTCACATCCATACATGACTACTGGAAAAACCATAGCTTCGACTAGACGGACCTTTGTCAGCAAAGAAATGTCTCTGTTTTTTAACATACTGTCTCAATTGGTCATAGCTTTTCTTCCGAGGGGCAAGCATCTTTTTAATTTCATGACTGCAATCACCATCTGCAGTGATTTTGGAGCTCCAAAAAATAAAGTTTGTCAATGTTTCCACTGTTTCCCCATCTATCTGCCATGAAGTGATGGTACCAGATGCTGTGATCTTAGTTTTCTGAATGTTGAGCTTTAAGCCAACTTTTTCACTCTCCTCTTTCACTTTCATCAAGAGGCTTTTTAGTTCTTCTTCACTTTCTGCCATAAGGGTGATGTCATCTGCATATCTGAGGTTACTGATATTTCTCTCAGCAAACTTGATTCTTCACATCAGGTAGCCAAAGTATTGGAGCTTCAGTTTCAGCATCAGTTCTTCCAATGAATATTCAGGACTGATTTCCTTTAGGATTGACTGGTTGGATCTCCTTGCAGTCCATAGCTTGACTAGCTTTCCTATTGATATTTCTCCTGGCAATCTTGATTCCAGCTTGTGCTTCATCCAGCCCAGTATTTCACATGATGTACTCTGCATGTAAATAAGCAGGGTGACAATATACAGCCTTGTCATACTCCTTTCTCAGTCTGGAACCAGTCTGTTGTTCCATGTCCTTTCTAACTGTTGCTTCTTCACCTTCATTAATGTGGTAAAATAGAAGTCCCTTTAAGGTGGGGAATACTTAATTATCTACTCATGAAATATAAGAAATGGGCTCTTTGCCCAATATGCTAACTATTAAGGCACTCTGACAAATATAAAATGATTATGCCACTCAGTAAATATACAGGTGGCTTAGCAGCCTCTGGGGAAGTCTCCATAGCATCCATGTGTACAACATTTTTCCTTCAATTCAACTCAGCAGTGTAGGCAGAAGGGCAGTTCAAGATCCTCCAGGGCAATCTACCTAAATGTTACTGAACCAAATTTGATTCCACTTGCCTGTGGGCAGTAAAGTCAGGCTACTGACCCACGTAGTGATGAAGGAAAGTGCAGCATTTATTGCAGGGCACCATAATAAATGTTTGACCAAGGAATCCACGTTGCTAGTGCTTAAAAGACCAAAACTCCCTGAAGGCTTTCAAGAAAAGGTTTTTAAATATAAGTTAAGGGAAGAGGATTGTGAGGTATGTGTTCAGCTCATGAAATTCTTATCATTGGTTGGTGGTGAGGTAATCAGGAGTCAACATCATCGACCTTCTGTTTCCAACTGGTCTGAGGTCTATGTGCTTGTGGGCAGCATGCAATTAACTTTTTCCACTTAGCAAGGGTTTCAGTATGTGCAAAACAGCTCATAGGACAGGGGTCAGAATATTATCTATAGCCCTTGAGGAGGAACTAAAGGTCCTTGAAGTTGTTTTGCTTGACTGTTTTTTTTAAATGAATTTTCTCACTTCTCTGATTGCATTTATTCATTGACTAAAGTTTTTGTGCAGACAAAAGGTGGGCAGAGGACTTGGGGTGAGGGGTGCTATTTTGGGAAAGCCCCATAGGGTCCTGCTTGGTTATGTGAAGAGACTACCTCTACATGGTCTGGCCTATCGCTATAAGGCAGAACCCCTTGCTTAACTTCTGTGTACATATGTCCAGTTCTTTATTGATCCAATAAGGACACAGATATTTCAAAAAGGTTTTGTGAGAATTGATTGCAAAGTGATTTACACAATGGTTAGCCCAGAAAAGGCCTTCAATAGATGTGTCTTCTTTGTTTTGAAAAGAATGAAGTGACAAAGGCCTTTGAGAGAGTCTTGCAAAACACTTAAAACTAAAAGAGGAAAAAAAGGAAATCTAGTCAACAGAAATGAAGAGCACCAGGAAAGGGCAGTTAGTGGTCAGGACAAATAAGGTCATGGAAGCTGAAGGAAGTTAAGGTTCATGAAAGTTTTATGATGCAGTCTCTGAGAGCAAATAGAGTCCAGGACAAGATAATCTAAAATGTTCTTTTCTAAAAGTGTTTTTAAAATATTCTGCCCTGTGCTCTGTGGGAACAGAGCTCATTTGGGAACAACATGTTAATACCAGAGACATGTCTTTTAAATAATTCAGTCTCCTGACAAGGAGTAAATTATATGAGATGAGGAAGACCTGGCTTAAGAGAAAATCACATTGGAAAAAAAAAAAATCTAGAAGTTTAACTGAATGAAAACTCCACATGAAGCACCAGTGTAGTGTATCTGCCAAAATAAACAAATGAAAGAAATCCCAGAAAAATACAGCATAAATCAACAGAGAAAAGGTACCATTAATAGGGTTGGTTAAAGTGGTGAACTAATAGGTTAAATCTGGATTGTCCTGGCCCACTAGGGGTTAAACTCTTTAGGAAGGACTTGACCAAATAGTATGTTCAGATAAAAGCCACCAAAATAATGCGAGTGTCATAAAAGTATATTAATTGAGAATTTCAGGAAACAGAAGCTGTTTCTTTAACCTGAGTATCGACAAAAGTCCTAGCAGATTAGATGGCTGAAGGACTTTAATGAAGTGACTGCATACAGAGGTGCGGGCAGGGTTAAGGGATTTATGGAAGAGGGACTGTTGGACAGGAGCTGTAGCCACAGAAGGATACAAACACAACCCAAAATGTAGGTCAGGAGGGTACAGGAAAGAAATCACTAACTTCTCTGTTCTTTCAATCTCCATGTTCCCCTTGGTGCTTCCCATTGACCAACTCAAATGGGAATCAACTGGTAAGGAAACCCTGTATTGAATTCTGTAGAGTTCAGTGTCCCAGGACCCCTACTGGAACATGTAAGGCATATGAATAAGTCTTGCACAGGTTGGAAAAAGGAAAGCCAGTGGAGAAAACTCAGCACACCCTAATAACAAAACCCAAATATGCATATGGCTACCCTATGGAGCAACAATTATACAATGCCCGTGATCGTACTGGTGCACTGTTCTGAAGAACATCCCAATAATCCAAGTTGCGTGACAATGAAAGGCTTGCTACCTAAATCAGTGAGTTTCCTGTTCCTATGAAATTTGGCAAGTACTATAGTTGGATGATTATCCTTTGGGCGGCAGATTGTAGATGGTATTTTTGCTTATGGTTCTTTGGTTCCCCAGGATCATACCAGTGTTTCACTAAATATTGCAATTGTTACCTTTTTTTTGTTTTTTCACATGACTATTTTGGAGGGCCTTTTTGATGGCTGAATAAGTAGAAATTGATAGCTCATGTTGAACCTTTCATAAAAAACATGATCCCAGCAAATTCTCTGTTACCCAAAGGTGAATTATTCTCCTTCTGGATTATCTGTGATATATGGCTGCCTTCCTCAATTAGTGTATGCAAGAGGCCATTTTTAAAAAAATAGTCATCACCCCTTCAAGGGAGTTCCAGCAATTGTGCCCATTGTTTCATGTTTTGCAGATACTCTTGACTTCTCTTTTCTCTCTCCAGAAAATGCTTTCCTCCTGTGCAGCAGTAGAAGAAAGTAATCAAAGTGTCCATGAGATTTTGTAGCAGAGATACAGAGTCAGGAAGGAGAGTCACTGGCTGCCATCCAGGACTGCCACTGATTAGCTTTCTTAACTTGTTCAAGTCACTTTAGGTCTCTAAATGGGATGGAATTTGATGATTCAGGGACTTCACTAGTGGTCCAGTGGTTAAGAATATACTTTGCAATGCAGAGAATGCAGGTTTGATCCCCGGTCAGGTAACTAAGATCCCACATGCCTCAGAGCAACTAAGCCTGAGCTCCACAACTGGAGAGTCAGCATGCCACAACTTACACGTGAGGCAGCCAAATAAATTAATCTTTAAAATATTTAAAAAAGAATTTGATGATCTAGGAAGAAAAAGAAGGAATTCCATTTTTACTGTCTCATTTATTCCAGTCTCAGGCTGTGGGGAATTGTCTTTTCCAATCCTCTAATCTCATCACATTTGACTCCTTTCTCAATTCAGGGTTTACCAAAACAATGCAACATCCATCAGTTTATTGCCCTTGTATTATTCATGCTAACTAATCAATCCCCCAGTTCACAGAGTGGATGATAGAAATTTCCTTTTTATCTCCATAAACTCAATCCATTATTGAAAATTATTCTTGAGAGTTTATTTTTAATTTGCAACTATTTGCCCTCTGAGATGGAGAAGGCAATGGCAACCCACTCCAGTATTCTTGCCTAGAGAATCCCATGTACAGGGGAGCCTGGTGGGCTGCCGTATATGGGGTCACACAGAGTCAGACACGACTGAAGCGACTTGGTAGCAGCAGCAGCAGCAGCCCTCTGAGCAAAGAAATGTGTCAAGGCAACATATTGTTCACAGTATGATACTGAAAGTGTAGCGACTCTTTTCTCCCTACTCTCAACCTCAAGAAAAGCCTGAATAACCTGTAAAATAAAACCAGGTTGAATCCCTGGTCATGAAACTAAGATTCCCATATGCTGCATGGCAACTTAGCCTGAGTGCCACAACTAGAGAAGCCCATGGGCCACAACAAAGACCCCCTGCAGCAAAAATAAATGAATACAATTTTAAATAATAATGAAAAGTCTATTTAAAAAAATAAAAAACCAGTGCATGCCTGCTCAGTTGCTCAGTCATGTCTGACTCTTTCCAAACTCTATGGACTGCAGCCTGCCAGGCTCCTCCGACCATGGGATTCTCCAGTCAAAAATATTGGAGTGGGTTGCCCTTTCCTTCTCCAGGGGATCTTCCCAACCTAGGGATGGAACTTGTGTCTCCTGCATTGGTGGGCAGATTCTTTACCACTGAGCCACCCAGGAAGCCCCAGAAAGAAGAAATTTGAGCTGAGGAGCACATTTCCTTTGCATACTTTCTCCCAATCCTGGGGGCACCTAGCCCAGTATTCCTGGGATGCTAATTTATTCCCCTTTTCTATCTAGCTCCCTTGAATCGTACTATGTACATATCCAGTTCTTGATGGCTATCAGTGAGTTAATCTAATAACTCACACCTGTGAGGCTTAATTAATGTTTATAAAATTCCTCAGGAGCTCAAGATAAAAGGAGCTAAATACTCAAATTGGAAAGTGTAACTATTATTATTGTGGATTTCTTTTTCCATTGAACCCAGTCTTTGGTTATAAGGTATGGATGGCTGTGAGACTCTGAAATTCATTAATTTCAGCTGATTCTTAGGAGGACTTTTCGAGACTTTGTAAATGATCCTGGGAACACCTCATTTCCATTTCTGAACAGTACATTATCTTTACTCATTAAAAAATTATCACAGTGATGGATTCTGCTTAATTTAAATTGACTTCTTTGTGGGGTAAAAAGGCAATTAAAGTTAAGAATATTTAAAAGGATTCCTAGGTGGGGACATTATTTCAGTGGGAAAATAAAAATGGCACCTGACACACTCCACAGGATTCTTGTTTTCTCCGCTTAGAGAAAACACTTTCCCTCTGAGGGTTCATTCTAAGCCTTTTAGATCAAAATTGGTGAACTTGAACTGTTTGAAAAAGCTGTTTTACCAGTCATTTGAAAATAACCAAAATAAATACTTACCTCTCAAACAAGAAAATCAATCGATTATGCCTGAAATTGATAAATTAAATAAAAATAAGGGATATTATGTAGACAGATAAATATGTCTCAGAAGTAAGACATAGAATGACCCGAGTAGTCCCAGTTTGTTTGGAACTGTCCTTGTTTTGGAGAAGGCAGTGGCACCCTAATCTAGCACTCTTGCCTGGAAAATCCCATGGACAGAGGAGCCTGGTGGGCTGCAGGCCAAGGGGTCGCAAAGAGTCGGACACGACTGCGTGACTTCACTTTCACTTTTCACTTTCATGCATTGGAGAAGGAAATGGCAACCCACTCCAGTGTTCTTGCCTGGAGAATCCCAGGGATGGCGAAGCCTGTTGGGCTGCTGTCAGTGGGGTCTCACAGAGTCGGACACGACTGCTGTGACTTAGCAGCAGCAGCCCTGGGTCTTCACTGCTGCACACAGTCTGTCTAGTTGGGGCAGATGGGAGCTAGTGTCCAGCTGTGGCACACAGGCTTCTCATTGGGGTGCTTTCTCTTGGGGGAGCATCAGCTCTAGAGTGTGGGTTTGGTCTCTGTGGCACATGGGCCTAGTTACCCCATGGCAGTGGAATCTTCCTGGACCAGGGATTGAACCTGTGTCGTCCTGAAGTGGCAGGTGGATTCTTAACCACTGGACCACCAGGGAAATACTTTATGTTACTTCTTTTCTAGCCATTGATTGTTCTCAACTTCATTTAGTGCAGTTTTGAGTTCTTCCTGTCCACTCAGCTTTTTGCCACTTCAGCCAGATTTCTAACTGAACATTTTCAAATGTTTTTTTTCAGAAGGTAGAAATCTTAGCATTGTTTATTTGCTTTAGGGTAGGTTTGCCAGGTAAAATCCAAGATGCTCAGATCAGTTAGAATTTTTGATAAAGAATGATTATTTAGTATAATTATCTGTTCCTTAAATTGTCCTATATATTGCATGGCATTTATTTATACTAAAAAAATATTTATTTACCTGAAGCTCAAATATAATTGTGTAGTGCTGGTTTAGTTGCTAAGTGGTATTTGACTTTGTGACCCCATGAACTGTAGCTTGCCAGGGTCTTCTGTCCATGGGGTTTCCCAGGCAAGAATAATGGAGTGGGCTGCCATTTCCTTCTCCAGGGGTTCTTCCTGACCCAGGGATCAAACCCCAGTCTCCTGCATTGCAGACAGATTCTTTACTGACTGAGCCACCAGGGAAGTCCCCATAATTGGATATCCTGTGTTTTAATTTGCTAAATCTGGCCACCCTAACTTAGAGTTTTTTCTTCCAGAATTACAGGTGGTGTGGAGAAAGGGCCAAAGACTGTATTTAAGAAAAGTTGGGCTTCTTATTCACAACTCTGGGTTTCAGTTTTCACGTTTGCAAAATGAGGAGGTTGATACAGATTGTCTGCTCACGTCCAGCTGTAGGATTCATAAATTAAATTCATCTTGTTTGACCATGTCCTTGACATAACCTGAGGCATGTCATGAGCCACAGTTGGGAGCTGTTGATCTGATCTTATCCGGCCTCTGTCGAGAGAGCAGTAGTCAAGAGACTGGGCCTGTTTCCACCTCATCTGACGGGGGCCAGATCCTCTGAGGTAACGGAGAGATTCCTGAGAGGTTAAGAGTGCAGGTCACATTTTATGGCTGTTTCGGAATTTGGCAGCAAGAGTGTCTGAACTAGACTTAGAAGGTCAAGAGTATTTCCCATAGCGTCTGTGTGAGGAGGAAAGACAAGTATTCCATGGCAGCTTCAGCCAGGAGGTATGTCTGATGCAATGCATTTACTTCCAGAAACATGCACTCAATTCCATGGACACAGGGGATTCACTTCATGTGACTAGATTTGGAAATTATGAATTTTAATAGATTGAGCAGTTTCTGTATGTGAGATAAACACCCCCATTTTGAATGTATAGCTGGGGTTCAGTCTAATGCAGTGGAAAGTTCATAAGCTTTGAAGTCAGTCAGGCTGCAGAGCAAATCCTAGTCTCACCCCATTCTGCGGTGTGACCTTCAGCAAATCACTGCCATGTTGTCACGTGTAAAACTCATGTTTAATGAGTGCTTACCATGTTCTTGTGTTACATGCTTTCTTTGCTGATTGCAGTGAACCCACACAATGTCTCTAAAAAATAGGTGATATCATCAATGATTATTACAATATAAGTTTATCATATCATTTTATACTTTCAATTAAAAGTGAGGAAATAAAAGTTGAGAGGGTTATAAAATCTGGCCAAGATCACATGGAGTATCATGGTGAAGCTAGGACTTCATATCAAGTCTATTCATCCAAAATTCACTGTCTCACACCTATAAATTTTCTCTGTCCAACTAGGCTCTTCTATCTCTAAACATACATCTTTCTTAGGGTGATAGGAAAAACTAAAGGCTGTCATATAAATAAAGCACATGTTGGTACTCATTAAATTGTTATTTTCATACTCTCTTCATTTGATAAGGAAGAGTAAGTAGAATTAATGCAAAACAGAGAAATATCCCATCATATTCAACATATGTTCTTTTTTACCCCAAATCAAATGATCTGACCACTTCAGTTCAGTTCAGTTCAGTCACTCAGTCATGTCCAACCCTTTGTGACCCCATGAACCACAACACGCCAGGCCTCCCTGTCCATCACCAACTCCTGGAGTTTACCCAAACTCATGTCCATTGAGTCAGTGATGCCATCTAACCATCTCATCCTCTGTCATCCCCTTCTCCTCCTGCCTTCAATCTTTTCCAACATCAGGGTCTTTTCAAATTAGTCAGCTCTTCGCATCAGGTGGCCAAAATATGGGAATTTCAGCTTCAATATCAGTCCTTCCAATGAATATCCAGGACTGATTTCCTTTAGGATGGACTGGTTGGATCTCCTTGCAGTCCAAGGGACTCTCAAGAGTCTTCTCCAACACCACAGATCTGACCACTTAAACTACTAAAACATAGGGAACAGAAATCCCTGCCCAACTCCTTAAAAGTGAAAGGGTTAGTTGCTCAGTCATGTCCAGCTCTTTGCAACCCCATGGACTGTAGCCGGCAGGCTTCTCTGTCCAGGGAATTCTCCAGGCAAGAATACTGGAGTGGGTAGCCATTCCCGTCTTCAGGAGAGTTTCCTCATCCAGGGATAGAACCTGGTCCCCTGCATTGCAGGCAGATTCTTTACCATCTGAGCCACCAGGGAAGCCCAACACATTAAAATATTATTTTAGGTAAGGGGTTGACAAACCACAGCTTCTGAGCCAAACATGTCCAGTTGCCTTGGACATGCAGCCACACCCATTTGTCTACCTGTTGTCATTTTCATGCTACAACCACACAGCTGAGTAATTATGACAGAAATCATATGCTTCACAAAGCCTAAAATATTTACTACCTGCTCTTACAGACAGAGTTGCCAATCCCTGTTGTACAGCATACCAATTCAATGACTGTATAACTGGAAAGCTGGGAAAGAAGTTGGCCTTAAGTATCAGTCGGGAGGGGTAGTTTATAGACTTAGTTCCTAGATTTGAGAATCTGTATTTGAGGTAAGCTTTGCCATGAACTGAGCAACTAGATTTCTGTGGGACTGAAGGTGGCTCAGAGGTTAATGCGTCTGCCTGCAATGCGGGATACCAGGGTTTGATCTCTGGGTCGAGAAGATCCCCTGGAGAAGGAAGTGGCAACCCACTCCAGTATTCTTGCCTGGAGAATCCCATGGAGGGAGGAGCCTGGTAGGCTACAGTCCATGGGGTGGCAGAGTTGGACACGACTGAGCTACTTCACTTTCACTTTCACTTGCCATGAACTGAGCGAGTAGATTTCTATGGGACTGAATGAACAGATATGTTGTGTGAGAGATAAAACTTTACTTAAAAGCTTTATTAGGGACTTCCCTGGTGGTCTAGAGGTTAAGATTCTGGGTTCCCAATGCAGGGGGCCCAGGTTCAATCCCTGGTCTAGGAACTAGATCCCACATGCTGAATCAAAGATCCAGCGTAGCCAAATAAATGAATAAATACATAGTTTTTTTAAAAAGCTTTATTAAATTCACAGGAGCTTTGGATCATCCAACAGTAGAACTTATTGCCCTAAAAAAGCCCCAGAATTATTTTTTTTTTAAAGGGAGGCCTAATGATATAACTTCCCTGGTGGCTCAGATGGTACCGAATATGCCTGCAATGCATGAGACTGGGGTTTGATCCTTGTGTTGGGAAGATCCCCTGGAGAAAGAAATGGCAACCCACTTCAGTATTCCTGTCTGGGAAATCCCATGGATGGAGGAGCCTGGTGGACTACAGTCCATGGGGTTGCACAGAGTAGGACATGATTGAGCGACTAATTATAACCTTTAAGGATTAGCTCTATCAAATTCTTGAGACTGCATTGAGCAGGGCCCCTTGTACAGCAATGACTAATGGTGTTAGTAGTAAATGATTCTTATTCATTTGCTTAAAAACAAAATACACCTAAGTTATTTAAGATCCATAGGATGTCTCTCTTTGCCATTAAATACTTCACTAGTGATAGCCCTAAAGTTAATGAAATGGAGTTGGTGCTGTTCTGTTATTGTTCTTGCTATTGAATAACCATAAAAGCAGTCATTTTAAAATTTTTTAAATTTGTTGTTGAAGTATAATTTATTTACATTATTGGGTTAGTTTCAGGTGAATTCAGCTATTTTACTAATTAAAATGGACCATCATCCCTTGAGTAGAAGTAAATAGATATACCTTTATAAGAGGTATAAGCCTTTTATAGAACCTGCATGCTAAGTCGCTTCAGTTGTGTCCTACTGTTTGCGACCCTATGGACTGTAGCCCACCAGGCTCCTCTGTCCATGGGATTCTCCAGGCAAGAATACTGGAGTGCATTGTCACACCCTCCTCCAGGGGATCTTCCCAACCCAGGGATCTAACACACGTCTCCTATGGCTCCTGCATTGCAGGTGGATTCTTTACTGCCACCAGGGAAGTCCTTTATAGAACATAGCATATTTTATTGTTGCTTTTGTTTTGTTTACTTTTGCATGAGTTAAGAATCTTTTCTGTTACAAGTAACAACAACAACAAAAAACTGAAAATGGACTAAGGTGGAAAAAGGAATTAATTGGCTCAGGGAACTCAAAAGTCCACAGGTAGGTAGCCATACGTATGTGCAGGTATGGCTTGACCATGACTGGAGCAAAGATAGGAGTATTTGACTCATTGGCCTTGCTTCCTGTGGGTTGGTTCCATTTTAGGCTTTGTGAATTCTAGTCCTGCCCCTCAAGGAGCTTTAAGGTGGCTGCAGATCCAAGCTTCACATCCTTAGTCTGCCAATTAGAATGGTAGAGAAAGGGACCATCTTTTCCCCAGAAACACCAGTTAATTTATTCTCACACTGACTCTAATCCCCAAATCAATCCAAGGGAGGAGATAGGCAATCTGTCTATCTCTATATAATTTTAATGCGGACCTGGATCAGCCCCAACACAAACCATATTGACTGATGGTGAAGTATCTGGAGGAACCAGAGTATCATTGCTGGAAGCAAGAGGGTGTATAGTGCACCTTGCATGATGAAGAGGTAAGAAATACATGTTCTCCTCAAATCTAAAGCAGATTTTGGGTTCCCTAAATTGGTTTAAATCTTGAATTGCCTACAGAAGTAGAGCTTCATAGTCAAAAGTAAGCATTTTGGAATCAGACTCCTAGAGTCCAAATCCCAGCTCACTGACTAACAATGTGAGCTTGGGTAAGGTATTCAACCTCTCTGCACTTACTTCCCCCTTCCTGTCAGCCCCTTGCTGGAAGGTGGTGGTGATAAACAGCTTCCCCAACTTTAGGAAGCACCTATAGGCAGAGAGGAACCAGTACTTATCTGTCCACAGAGAGAGCAGGCTCCTTCCTGGGGTCTTGGGGTCATGGCAGGTGGGCAGGAGCAGCTGGTTTCAGGCACAGTGCATTGCTAATAGGGCTTCTTCAGCTTGGTCCATCTGGGAAATGTGAGCCAGTCTTGGAAAAAATGGCAGTGAGTCTGCCTAACAAAAGGGATAAGGGTAGTACGCAGTTATAACACTTGGGGCCTAAAACAATTCTTTTCTGTTATAAATTGCACTTCTGGGAGTTAAACTGAGAGATAAGTAGCTTCCTTCCACCTAGGAAAACTATTACCAGGTTCTATAAAAGCAGAAAGAATCAGGACCAACTGCAGATTCCCAGTTCAGGGGCCTCAGCCGGTTGAGGGTGGGAGGTGAGGGGAACATGGTCGTGGACAACCTGCAGGGCAATTGAGATCCACATGCTCCCTTATCAGCTCGGAGTCTATGTGTCTCACAGGGGAAGGACATCAGACACACCACCAAAATACTCTTGGAACTCTAGGGCTTGTCACAGACCAAGGACCTCAGGACGAAAGAAAGACACTCGAGGTTTTTTCATTTTTTGTTTTATTTTTATTGTTTTTCAGCTGCGCCACCCAGCATGTGGGATCTTAGTTCCCCCACCAGAGACGGAACTCTCATGCCCTACTTTGGAAGCACAGAGTCTTAACCCCCGACCACCAGGGAAATTCCAAGGTTTTTATCCTTATAAAATATGTGAAAGAAATATGCAGAAGTTAAAAGACACAACCATGTACCCATAATCCAGATTTAGCATATTCTGACATTTTGACATATTTGCTTTACATCTTTGAAAAAAAAGGAAAAAATATTTCAAATCCATAAAAGCCTTCTTGTAGCTGCCGCTCTTTCCCTTCCGTCTCTCCCTACAGGAAGAGGTCCTGTGGCTTCTACTTATACTACAAATGCAGATGTTCATAAAAAAAATGTGATATTTTCTAGATTTCAAACTTTACATCAATTGCATCATGCAATATACATCTTCTGATCACTCTATATTTTTATGTATGTTTCTGTGATGTATCAATATTAATAGATAAAAATCTAGTGCATTTAAGTTATGAGTAACAGTTCACTGAACGAATGCATACATGAATAAAGAGACTATAAGTTATTTATTCCCTGTCACATCAGAGATTATGCACATCCTTGTTTTCTTTCTCACTTTAAAGAGAATATTTCTAAAGTCTCATCATTAAATACGGTGTTTGCTAGAGGTTGACACATTCCCCTTATCATGTTAAAGAGATTCCTGATGTTTCAAGTTCACTAAGTGTTTTCATTTTACCAAATGATTTTTTTTGCACTAATGAGGTGATCATATGTTTTCTGTCATTTAATCTGTTGATATAATGAATTTCTTTACCAGGCATTTAAGGCAGACACAACTAGTTGTCTACTCAATATTCATTCCTCTTTTTCTCCCAAACAGAATCCTGGTTTTGTTCAAGGCAGCAATGGTAGAAGTTAATTCTCACTACAGTCTTCAGCTGTTTCTCTTCATGCACTTAAGTTTTTTGTTTGTTTTAATATTTATTGGAGTGTAGTTGACTTATAATGCTGTTTTAGTTTCACAGCAAAATGAATCAGTTATATATATTTATATATATATAGTATATAGTAGTGTGCATATGTTAATCCCAATCTCTTAATTCATCACTTCCCCCTATGTTTCCCTGTTGGTAACTTAAATTTGATTTTGAGATCTGTGAGGCTGTTTCTGTTTTGTAAATAAGTTCATTTGTATCATTTTTAAAATTTTGATTCCACATATAAGTGCTATCATATGATAACTGTCTTTCTCTGTCTGACTTCACTTAGTGTGATAATCTTTAGGTCGAACCATGTCACTGCAAGTGGCATCATTTTGTTCTTTTCTCATGGCGAATATTCCATTGTATATATGTGCCACATCTTTATTCAAATGATGAGCATTTAGGTTGCTTACTCTTCACTGGTTTTCATTCTCCCTTTCAGCTACAAGTGGCCTTCTAGCCAGTCTGGCTGATGATCTGTAAGTAGAATTCTGCCAGAAAGACTCTGGGAAAGTAAAAGGAGAAAATATGACAGACAGATCTCTTCACTTTTTCTTCTAATTTCTTGGACCTAGGTCCAGTGCTGGCGCTGACAGCAGCCCTTATATGACCATTAAAAAAAGTCTAAAGAATCACAGATCATCAATCCTGATGTTGATGAGTCACTGAGCCAATACCAGCAATGGCCTAACTCTAGATTCTTATGATATGAGTAAAGAAAATGCCTGTGTTGAAGCCATACTAGAGAAGTTTACACGTTTCCTATTTCTTGAACCTAAATACACTTCTAATTGAGAAAGTTTTCATGATAACCATTTTTGTTCTTTAAACAGACCCTGCTTGGTCATTATGTATTTTAAATATAATAGTGTATTTATTCTGCTAATATATTAAGATTTTTACACCTGCATTCACTGGTGAGATAGGTCCATAATTTTCCCATTAAAAAATATTTCTGTCCTGACAGAAATAGTATTTCTGACAGATTTGAAAGAATGAATAGGCAGCTTTCCCTCTCCTTCTAATATTTTGAATTCTTCTTATAAGATGATGCTTATATGCCAATATTGAAAGCACCTGTCCAGGTCTGATTTTTTTTCTGATAAAGTTCCAATTAATTTAGCTTCTTCAATGATTGCATGTACATTCTAATAGTCTGTTTCTTGATTTCACTTTGGTGATTCGTGTTCTTGTTTCTTGTAATATGCTTTATCTAAAGTTTCAAAGTTCATGATTTCTTTTGGTTTTATCACCTACAATGTCTAAAATTATTATCTTTCTTATTCCTAATGTTGATCCACATGCTATTCCTTTTTCCCTTAATAAACCTTGTTGGCTTGTACAGTCTGTTAGTCTTTACAAAGTCTTTACATTTAACTTTCAGCAAGTTGTGTAAGTCCCCTACATGCAAACCATACTTAACTTTCAGCAATATATAAGTCCCCTATGTATGGACCTTCAAGTTGTGAACTTGCAAAGATGCAGACATGCATTTATGTGTCTAGTCGTGTAAGTGAGTTCATGCATCTGGCATATGTTGTCACATGTGTGCATCCTCCACAAGAGGCTGTGCTTTTGTGTACTCTATTGTACAGTTCTGTATAGAGCACAGTATATAGAGCGCAGTAGTACAGTATCTTTATTTCAAGCCCAGGATGTTTTGTTGTTCAGTTGCTAACCAAATTTATGTCCAATTCTTTGTGACCCCATAGACTGTAGCAGACCAGTCTTCCCTGTCCCTCACTATCTCCTGGAGTTTGCTCAAACTCATGTTTATTGAGTCGGTGATGCCATCTCATCCTCTGTCATCCCTTTCTCCTCCTGTCTTCAGTCTTTCCCAGCATCAGGGTCTTTTCCAGTGAGTCAGTTCTTTGCATCAGGTGGCCAAAGTACTGGAGCCTCAGCTTCAGCATCAGTCCTTCCAATGAATATTTAGGGTTGATTCCTTTTAGGATTGACTGGTTTTATCTCCTTACTGTCCAAGGGACTCTCAAGAGTCTTCTCCAGCACCACAGTTCAAAAGTATCCATTTTTTAGTCCTCAGCCTTCTTTATAGTCCATTTCTCATATCCATACATGACTTCTGGAAAAACCATAGCTTTGACTATACATTTGTTGGCAAATTGATGACTCTTTTTTAATATGCTGTCTAGATTTGTCATAACTTTTCTTCCAAGGAGCAAGTATCTTTTAATTTTCTGGCTGCAGTAACCACTGACAGTGATTTTGGAGCCCAAGAAAATTAAATCTGTCACGGTTTCCATTTTTCCCCCACCTATTTGCCATGAAGTGATGGGTCTGGATGCCATGATCTTTGTTTTTTGATTGTTGAGTTTTAAGTCAGCTTTTTCACCTTCATCAAGAGGCTTTTTAGTTCCTCTTAGCTTTCTGCCATTTGGGTGGTCTGGAAGCAAGTGTAAAAGCAGCGGTGATGTAGTTATACTGCTAAGAAGCACCAATCGACAACAATGGAATTAGAGGCCCAGAGAAAAGATGAAGAGAGACAAGAGGAAGAGGAAGTACCTGAAGAACCGGAAGAGATTCACAACACAGGAAATAGCAAGGGGATCTTCTTTACTTGAGGAGGCATGATTAGTTTTTGAGACTCCGGACCCGAATGTAAAACAGTACACGAACTTTGCAGCAGCCGTTCAGAAGGCAATCCAGTGCTATTGTATCATCTATGATGAGAAAAAAAAAGAGCTACTACCCATCAAGAGGATAGGTAGAATTGAATCCAGCATGGAACCAGACCCTGTGCCATCAGCATCAGGTATGAGTGAAATTGCAGTTTGCCTCCATCTCCTGTTCCTATGGTCCTTCAGCTCTACCATCTCCCACCTCCTCTCCCTCCTCCAGTTAGTAATTCTTCTTGCCTGTTCACCTGATGCCAGACCCTGTATGCCAACTGTTGTACTATACTACTGTACTTTTCAAGGGGCTGTACTGTGAGATTAAAAATGTTTCCTTTTATTTTTTCTGTTTGTTTTTTATGTCTTATTTGTCTGAAAAGTATTGGAAACCTATTATAGTGCAGTACTATATGGCTGATTGTGTTAATTGGGTACCTAGGCTAATTTCATTGGATTTACAAACAAATTGGACTTAAGGACTCCCTCTCAGAACAGAACTCATATGTATATAGGGCATTTACTATAGTCTCTTAAAAATTCTCTAAACACTAATCTCTTTTGGTCTATAATCAACAAATTTAAAAAAAAAACGTAATATGGAACTTAACCACTTAAAGTACTGCTTGGTACTTTTTAACTGGGAGGCAATTGTCATTGCTCAAGCCATTTTAGAAACGACTCCTCTTTCAGCATGAGGGCCTACCTACATCTCATTCTTTAAAAAAAAAAGTAGCATTGGTGCCAAGTCTTGGTCCTTTTAGGAATTTTGCAAGTTGCAGTCATCTTAAAAACTCTTGTCAAAAAGATAGATGGTCAAATTGTGTTCAGAGAGGACCATAAAATACTGAAACATTATTTTGTAGAATTTAATAAATAGCTTCCAAAGGTAGGTCTCAAAACAACTTCTAAAAAGTATTCTAAACAATGGCATTACTATTGGAAAAAGTTTATAAACTCTCATTTGGTAAGCGAGTTGTTTGTCAGACAAGTGTTATCCCTATAATAACAAGATTTGAGAACATTAGCCTTTGGAGTCCAACAGAAAAAGTTTGTACTCCAACTTTACCCATTATCCTGATGCATGACCTTGGGCAGATCATTAAAATTCTTCATGATTTCGTTTCTCATATTGAAAAATGAGGATAATTATTCTCCTTTACAGAGTTTGTGTCTGGAAAACTCCTTTAAAGGGTTAATTACCATAAATAAAAATGAAATTCCTATTAATTTTCAAAAAATTGTTTTATATGTTCCTGAACTCTAATATTATGCCCAGACAATGCCAAAACTCATAATAATAGAATTTGTTCAATAGTTAATATTGGTTGTTATCATGCAATCTAACAAGGCATCACCTTCATTAATTATTTTATACTTTGGCCATTTTTTGTCCTCTAGTTAAATTCTTCTATAGCTCTTATGCACCTATTATTAGGATTACATTCATAAAATCACATGTAATACTCAATGTTTAAGTAATTCAACAAACAAAGCAATGAACATAAGTATAAGAGTACAAAAGAAAATCATGAAAACAATGAAATGTGTAGAGCTCGATGTATAAGGCTGCCAGGGATATTAAACCAAAGTTTTGTAGGGGCAGAAGGTCACTAGATCTACCTTTAGGACAGTAAAGAAGTCATAATAGCTTCCCACTCAGCCCTCAGCATTGTGTGGGATACACAGAATCCATGTCAGTCTCTGTAATTGCAACTGACACATTTTAGGCCAAAGAAGGAATATAAAATTAAATGGCTGTAATATGATGCTGAAGCTGAAGCTCCAATACTTTGGCCACCTGATGTGAAGAGCCAATTCATTAGAAAAGACCCTGATGCTGGGAAAGATTGAAGGCATGAGAAGGGGATGACAGAGGACAAGATAGTTAGATGGCATCACCGACTCAAAGGACATGAGTTTGAGCACACTCTGGGAGATGGTGAAGGACAGGAAAGACTGGCATGCTACAGTCCACGGGTTGCAAAAAGTCAGACATGACACAGTGACTGAACAACAAATTTAAAAAGACATATGCACCCTTATGTTCATTGCAGCATCATTTATAATAGCCAAGATATAGAAATAACCTGTGTCCAGCAATGGATGAATGAATAAAGAAGATGTGGTATACATGTATATAGTGGAATAGTTGCTGCTGCTAAGTCGTGTCCGACTCTGTGCGACCCCATAGACGGCAGCCCACCAGGCTCCACCGTCCCTGGGATTCTCCAGGCAACAACACTGGCATGGGTTGCCATTTCCTTCTCCAACGCATGAAAGTGAAAAGTGAAAGTGAAGTCGCTCAGTCGTGTCTGACTCTGTGCGACCCCATGGACCGCAGCCTACCTACTCAGCCGTAAAAAAGAATGAAATCCTGCCATTTTGACAAAATGGATGATCTTGAAGGTACTATATACTAAGTGAAATAAGTCAGATGGAGAGAGACAAATACTGTATGATTTCACTCATACATGGAATCTAAAAAAAAAAAAGCACACGCACACAAAAGAAAAACAAAACCAAAAAACCTCATAGGTTCAGAGAACAGATTAGCAGTTACCAGGAGGGAAGGGTTAGGATAAAGGGGTGGCTGGAACAAATGAAATAATTAACTGTTGATGGATGATGACTAGCCTTCTGGTGGTGATCACTTTGTAGAGTATACAGACGTCAGATTATAATGCCATACACCTTAAGTGTACATAATTAAAAATAGAAACTTTTAACAGACAGAATTATTTTCTCATTCAGAACACAAATGAAAATAACTCAAGAAGTTGAATTATAATCCTAACAAGCTTGGTAAATGGGTTTACAGATGGGATAAAGACTATATTTATGTCTGGCACATAGAAGATGTTCAATAAATGGAAATTGATGCTGCCTTATTGCTACAGTTTTACTATTACAACTTTCTCATTAATCTAGTTCACTTTTTACATTTGATTCTATAAAAGATATAACTCACCTCCTTTTTTAACCTTGTCATTTACAACTGATTTCACATTTAAATGGCTTTTATTCTGTTTTTCCAATGAATTGTAAATTTTATTTATATCTTCTATACATCCCCATCCCTACCTTCCATGAAATAAATCTATTTGGAAAGATAAATAATTGGCTTGTGGCTTGGGCAAGAGTCAGTATGTCATCAAACAATCACTTACATTTCCAAAAGAAGATAAATCAGCTGAAAGTTAAAAGACAGTGCTTTATGAAATAGAAGTTTACCAGTGAAAGAATTTTCTTTGACATCTTGAATTTTTCTCTAGAGAAAAAGTAGTCAAAAGTCATTACAGTTATAACAGATTTGTAGTCGTTGTTGCCATATTCAAATTTTTCTCCCCAAGTTTTATATAACATGATTTTCTCTTTTTAAAGTGACCTTTGTCCTAAAACCCAGAGCCAGCATATAATGAGCATGAGACCCTGAGCTGGGGTGGAAACTATGGCAAAGCAGCATCAGAGATTTTAATGAGATGAGAAAATTCCAGGAGAAAAAAATAATAGTTGAGTCCAATGTTCATTTTGATAAAATTAAGTATAAATATTTACTGTAGGAGCCATGGCAGGATCAAATCATCTCCATGGTACAAAAACTACCCTTTAAACATGCTTGAGTCAAATCACATAGAAATGTGAACAATAAGTCTTTATTCTTCCACCTCACCAGTCCACCAAACAGAATAACGAATGAGCCACCAAATGCACCCAGCAGTGCCTGCTTCATGATTTTCGCGTATAGGCACTGTTCTTCTTAAAAGGACCCCGTAAATCACATGGTGGTGATTTTGGCTGTGTCTGCTCAGTTATAACATGTGGGTGCTGCCACCAGATGCACACTGGCTGCCAGAGTAGCAGTCATGAATGTCACCCTCTGAGCAAAAAGCTAAAAGCACACAAGCATCACGAAGGAAACACCCTGTATCTGTGTCATTGTGGAACTGATCTGTGAGATTTTACTCTTCAGTTCTTTTATTTATTTTATTTTTGCTCTATTGTGATGGACCTTGAAGGTACTACATGCTAAGTGAAGTAAGTCTATTGTGAGCACATAGGCACTTGAATCCTTCTAAAACAATGCTCAGAAAGCAGTATGTCCCCAGGAAAGAGGGGCCCCAGATATTAACCAGAGATTTAAATTAAGTGTAATTGACAGTCACGAACATGAAGAAATTCAGATTTGCCTAAAAAAACAAAAAACAAATGATATTCCCCTTTCCAAATACTTTGACTCTTATTAAAGAGACATGTCTTACCCTCTCTGATCCCCAGCCTGATTACATGCTTTAAAAGTTGTTTTGTTTTTTTTTAAGTTGATCACTAGTTTAAAATTAATAAATTACATATGGCTCCGTCTTAGATAATTTATGTGTATATTCATATCTATATGTTTATGTTTAAAATGGGCTTCCCTTGTGGCTCTGCTGGTAAAGAATCCGCCTGCAATGTGGGAGACCTGGGTTCGCCCTGGGTTGGGAAGATCCCCTGGAGAAGGGAAAGGCTACCCACTCCAGTATTGTGGCCTGGAGAATTCCATGGACTGTATAGTCCATGGGGTGGCAAAGAGTTGGATATGACTAAGTGACCCTTTTTTCATGTTTAAAACATGTAGAAGTGATGTTTTTAAAGCTGCTTATCATTTCTAAAGGGTCACAGAGGGATATACACAAAAAGAGAAACTTTATCATTTGGGTATTAACATGCATCAAAAAGGAAACTATATACAGTCAGTAATTTTTAAGAAGCAATTCCTGTCTCAATTGAATTATCTGGTGATTAACAGAAAAATATTTTAGAGGGCAGATAAGGCAGACCTGATATGGATCACATCAAGCAGATTGTTGGAGAGGTGGGAGATAAAAGTGAATATAGAGTTTCAACATTGTGACCCCAACCTTTGATAGTCAGATAAGAATGTCCAACACAGAGGAAATGAAATACAGCAAAGTACGATTAGATCACAATGTACAGAGAGAGGAGATCTTGTTTTTGTTTTTTTATGATGCAAGAATTAGAGCATTGTTTTATTTCTCTCTCAGATGATACGTATTTCACTGTGCGTGAAAATAAAGAATTAGAGTTCAGTCTGCTTTTATGTCCTACCTAATTTCTTCCTGGAGTGTGAAAACAAATTAACAGAGACTTTCAAATCACTATAACTTTATTTAAATCATTTTGTGAACATTTATAATTTACAAAACCCTTTTATATTCATCATCTTTGATTCTCATCACGACCCTGAGAAATAAAATTGGCTAAGATGATGACTATTCCTACTTTATAAATGGGAAACAACGTTCAGAGAGGTGAAATGATTAGTCTGAGATCAAATTGCTCCTGTATGAGGCAAGACACAGTCCTTTCCTCCAGAATTCACAGCTGGCACATTGTCTCCGTGTGCTCACAGGCTATCCTTTGTTTCTTTTCTCACTTAACTCAGTTTTGGACTCTATGACTGCAGAGCTCACCGCACGTCCCATGCTGGCAAACGATTTTATTGCATCAGATTCAGGAAGCTTTTAACCAATATGACTAGTGTCCGTTTAATATTTACATCAAAGAAAGAATGAAAACTTCTCTCGCATATCTATTTTTGTCTCTGACAAGTACTTCTCCAACATATTTGATAATTTGTGATATGTACTCGTGGTCCAGAGAGAAAAGCTCCAAATATGTTGTTACCTGTACATACAGAAAAGCAATTGCAAATAAACTCAGAAGACTCTTTTTCAAAACAAATTAGTTTTTAGTTCTTGCTTTAATCTGTTTTAGAGTCATGTTTTGTTTATATGTAGTCCTAACGACCATAACAGCAAAAAAGACAGGAGAAAAAAATTGCTGAATTTCCCTAAGCTGTAATGGTGGTGTTGAGAAATCAGAATGGTGCTGTTTTATGCTTTGTTTGTTTGTTTTGCTTTAGCTACGTATGTAAAAAACCAGTAAATAGACCAATTTTCAGAGCAGAAATAATAACATTTTTTCACCCAAGTTCATGATCCTTCAAGACCTACAAGATTTCATTTTTTAAAAAATAGTTTCACTCTGCAAAGAGATAGGTGCAAATGATGGAAAGACAAATCACATAATTGCAGGAGAAGAGTTAAAGGCAATTATGCCCACAGTTTCAGATAAATGAATTTGTGTTCTTATGTATATATCCAGGAGGCAAGACTAGTTTGTAAGTTGCAGAGAAGGAAAGGCTTCCTGTAGCTTTACATTATATGGGTTTGCACTGGGTAATTTAAAAATTGATAAACAAAGAGTCTTGGCTAGGAAATTGTAAAGAAGATTTGGGGGTCTTTAATTTGTTCATCACGAAGCCTGAAGTAGATATTCTAGAAATACGAACAATCAAAATAATAATAATAATAAATAGTAGATGCGTAGTGAAAGTGCTGCACTCACTAGTCAGCAAATTTGGAAAACTCAGCAGTGGCCACAGGACTGGAAAAGGCCAGTTTTCATTCCAATCCCAAAGAAAGGCAATGCCAAAGAATGTTCAAACTACCGCACAATTGCACTCATCTCACACGCTAGTAAAGTAATGCTCAAAATTCTGCAAGCCAGGCTTCAGCAGTACATGAACTGTGAACTTCCAGATGTTCAACCTGGTTTTAGAAAAGGCAGAAGAATCAGAGATCAAATTGCCAACATCCGCTGGATCATGGAAAAAGCAAGAGAGTTCCAGAAAAATATCTACTTCTGCTTTATTGACTATGCCAAAGCCTTTGACTGTGTGGATCACAATAAACCGTGGAAAAGTCTGAAAGAGATGGGAATACCAGACCACCTGACCTGCCTGTTGAGAAACCTATATGCAGGTTAAGAAGCAACAGTTAGAACTGGACATGGAACAACAGACTGGTTCCAAATAGGAAAAGGAGTACATCAAGGCTGTATATTGTCACCCTGCTTATTCAACTTATATGCAGAGTACATCATGAGAAACGCTGGACTGGAAGAAGCACAAGCTGGAATCAAGATTGCCGGGAGAAATATCAATAACCTCAGATATGCAGATGACACCACCCTTATGGCAGAAAGTGAAGAGGAACTAAAGAACCTCTTGATGAAAGTGAAAGAGGAGAGTGAAAAAGTTGGCTTAAAGCTCAACATTCAGAAAACAAAGATCATGGCATTCAGTCCCATCATTTCATGGCAGATAGATGGGGAAACAGGGGAAACAGTGGCTGACTTTATTTTGGGGGGCTCCAAAATCACTGCAGATGGTGATTGCAGCCATGAAATTAAGACACTTACTCCTTGGAAGGAAAACTATGACCAACCTAGATAGCATATTAAAAAGCAGAAACATTACTTTGCCAACAAAGTCTAGTCAAGGCTATGGTTTTTCCAGTAGTCATGTATGGATGCGAAAGTTGGACTGTGAAAAAAGCTGAGTGCCAAAGAATTGATGCTTTTGAACTGTGGTGTTGGAGAAGACTCTTGAGAGTCCCTTGGACTGCAAGGAGATCCAACCAGTCCATCCTAAAGGAGATCAGTCCTGGGTGTTCATTGGAAGGACTGATGTTGAAGCTGAAACTCCAGTACTTTGGCCACCTCATGTGAAGAGTCGACTCATTGGAAAAGACCCTGATGCTGGGAAAGATTGAGGGCAGGAGGAGAAGGGGATGACAGAGGATGAGATGGCTGGATGGCATCACTGACTCAATGGACATGAGTTTGGGTGAACTCCGGGAGTTGCTCATGGACAGGGAGGCCTGGTGTGCTGCAATTCATGGGGTGGCAAAGAGTCGGACATGACTGAGTGACTGAACTGAACTGAACAGAGCATTTGTTCTGGGTCAGACGTTGTGCTTTCTGAGAAAGCGCCCTCATGATTTATGTAATTCAATATTCGTTTCATGCACTAAGGTAAGGAGACTTAGAGAAGTTAAGTGACCTGCCCAAGATCACACTGGTAATAAATTGTTTGGTTATGGTTCCGTCTCATCCCAGGAAAGAGCCTTAGAGAAAAAAACAGGCATTCTGATTCTACTTCTCTCCTTTCTAACTCTGGGATTTGGATAACTAACAAGATTTTCCTGCACTTTAGTTTCTTCATCAGTTAAATTATAGTCTCAACAATTCCTAATCTGCAGTCAACACCCTCCTAAAGAGGAAAAGGGGCAAGAAATGGGCTTGAAGTTCGTTGCAAGTGACCCATGTTGCGAACTGAATATGTGATATGTATAGCTTATATACATCTTTCCTTTTAGGAGGGATGCAGATTTACTTCTGGAATAGTGAAATAAACTTAAACATGATTTCTGAATTTTTAGTCTCTGCCATAATGCATGGTCTCAAACAACAAACTAAAAGAATTATTGCTCTCAAATCAGGATTCCAGAAAATATTTTTACATCAAAATTGGGCCTTGGCTTCTTCAAAGGTAAGAAATCATAAGTCAAGATGATATCTCAAAATCTTCCCAGTTATGTATTTCTATAATTGCAAGAGAAAAGTTAAATGATTTGACTATTAATATTTAAAGCTTTCAGGAGCAATGTCTTTTGATTACTTTTTCCCACTCAAACATAGAACTATTACATATTGCTTTGTTTGGGCAAGGGCAGTAAAGCCCCAATGCTTCACTGCTGCTGCTGCTGCTAAGTCGCTTCAGTCGTGTCCCACTCTGTGCGACCCCATAGACGGAAGCCCACCAGGCTCCCCCGTCCCTGGGATTCTCCAGGCAAGAACACTGGAGTGGGTTGCCATTTCCTTCTCCAATGCATGAAAGTGAAGAGTGAAAGGGAAGTCGCTCAGTCATGTCCGACTCTTAGCGACCCCATGGACTACATACAGCCCACCAGGCTCCTTCATCCATGGGATTTTCCAGGCAAGCGCACTGGAGTGGGGTGCCATTGCCTTCTCCACAATGCTTTACTAGAAGCTGGTAGATTTAGCAACGGCTCCTCTTTGAGCCCTCAGTGATTGCTTTGCATATATTTTCTATACTAATGGTCCTCGGTTTCACAAAACTTAGGAGGAACTCTTAAGTGAAAGTCGCTCAGTCGTGTCCAACTCTTTGCAACTCCGTGGACTGTACCCCTCCAGGCTCTTCTGTCCATGGAATTCTCCAGGCAAGAATACTGGAATGGGTTGCCATTTCCTTCTCCAGGGGATCTTCCCTACCCTGGGACTGAGCTGGGATCTCCTGCATTGCAGGCAGAGTCTTTACCACCTGAGCCAGCAAGGAAGCCCCCTAGGAACTCTTAGACCCTGTGTAAATAACGTACTTGAAGAAAATTGATATTTGAATCAGAAAACAACCACGTGAGTGTTACATTCGATGGAGTTCCTCTCATTCTGTCCACTGAGAAAGATCTGGCTGATTTTGAGCTACTTCAAATGACTCAGGGCTGCACCAACAACCTCAGTGACTATAGAAACAATCGCTAATACCAGGTTGCCCATGGAGGCAACCTGAATGATGGCAGCTCCAATCACATTTGAGGCTTTGCCTGGGGGTAGCTTGCCCAATTCTCCTTCTGTTCATGTAGTACATGTGTGCATGCTAAACGCTGCAGTAGTGTTCGACTCTTTGTGAATATATGAGCTGTAGCCCACAATGCTCCTCTGTCCATGGGATTCTCCAGTCAAGAATACTGGAATGGGTTGCCATTTCCTCCTCCAAGATATCTTCCCAATCCAGGGATTGAACTCCCCTCTCCCAGGTCTCCTGCATTTGCAGGCAGGTTCTTTACCACTAGTTCCACCTGGAAGCCCTTATATGATACAAAACAAGCTAACTGATCAGGAGTCTAATCTCCATTATTGCTGCTAAGGAAGACCACTTACCTGTGCACAGCTGGTGGGTTAGTATACTCTTACAAACTTTTTAAAGGGCAAGTCAGTCATGGGGATTAAATTTTGTTTGACTCAGCAGTTTCTCCTCTAAAATTCTGTCACAAGAAAAATAATCACATGAAACATTCAGAATTAAAAATATTTACCATAGAAGTTTGTTGATCATAGAGATTTGATTAAGCTATGGTTATGAAAGTGAAGTGAAAGTATTAGTCACTCAATCATGTCCAACTCTTTGTGACACCATGGACTGTAACCTACTGGGCTTCTCTGTCCAGAGAATTCTCCAGGGAAGAATACTGGAGTGAGTCACCATTCCCTTCTCCTGGGGATCTTCCCAAGCCAGGGATCCAACTTGCCTCTCCAGCATTGCAGGCAGATTCTTTACCGTCTGAGCCACCAGTATCCATATGGAAATACTATACAGTCCATAACATTTTTAAAAACAAACTTATTGGTAAATGTAAGTTAGGAAAGGGGAGTAGAAGATATACAGACACACAGCTTAATTTTAATAACATTTCAAGTTTGTTTTAAAATATATTAACAATTCTGTTTGTTTTGATTTTCTTTTATAGAAACCGTGCCACGGCATTTGAGAATAGAACTTAGTGTATATAACTGACATTTTCCCCCTTAAATACATCACAGTGATTCCCAGTCTGGGTCTTTGCAGTCAGAATCTGTCTGAATGGAAAATTTTTCTCCCAGATTTCCACATGGCTAGCTCATTAAAGTCTTCTCTGATCACCTCTCAGAGACTGTCACCTCGACCATATTACCCTTGTTTTATTTTCTTTATAGCCCTTATGACCATCTGAAGATATCTTATTCACTGTGTGGTTTGATAATTTTTTGTCTCTTCTCAAAGAAGGTCATACATACACAGGCCTTCTGGATCTTACTTCCTATACTTAAACAACCATAATAGCCACATAGTAGGTTCTCAGTAAGTATTTGCCAAATGAATGATTTAGTGAATGTGTGAATCATATTTTTGTCTTTTCTGGTGGCTCGTTGGGAGTTCTTAGATTCTAATTTAGGGAGAAAATAAAGAAATATTGATATTCAGCAGAAATAGGTCTATTTACCACTAACTGTCAAACATTCCTCCCCCATCTCTGTTCTTCATTTGAGAAACTTTAATTGAGTCTCTGTAGTATGCTGGAGATAGTGCTAGAAGCAAATATAGATATACAATAGGAATTAGATTTTTTTAATCTTACAAGACCCATGGTTAATGGAACATATAATGTATGGTGGGATAGATAATTATTAATAACACACAGTGGAATAAGAACAGAGAGGTATGCAGGATGCTATGGGAGCAAAGTAAGTGGGGTGCTGAAATACTTTGCTGATACAAAAGACCCTATGGATATGAACTGGAAAGAAATTCCAGGCAGAGGGAATGGAATGTGTTTTGTTAGTCATGCCACATTCCCAGAAGGATGAACGGAATGACTAGATATAGGAAAGAGGTGAGGCTGGCCAATTAAACAGGGTACCGATTGAGACTGGCCTTATGCCACATGAAGGGGTGTGATTTTTTTCCTATAGGCAATAGGGAATGACAAAGGAGTCTGAGCTTGAAGATCTCATAATGGATAAAGTCCATATTTTAAATGAATGGGATTTTCAATTACTTGAGAAAGAATATTCTGAATTCAGTGGCATCATCATTGATTTTTCCTTTTTCCTTATCCCTGTTTTCCACATCCAGTGGGTAAATCTTATACTTCTGAGCACCAATTTATATCTCTAATGATCTATCCACTTTCTTTCCTCTTAGTTCCCTCACCCTCAGCTAACTTCTTGGACACATGCTTGAACTCCTGCCGTAGTCTCCAAACTGGTCTTCTTATCCTATACTTGCCACTCTTCAATCCATTGTCCACAAAGCAGGCAGAGTCATCTTTTAAAATCTGAAACACTCCACTGCCCTGCTTAAAGCACTTTCTATTGCCCTTTGAATAATACCTAAACTCTTTTCAACAGTGTGCAAGCCCAAACTGACTTGGCCCCTGCTTCAGTCTATTTTGTCTGTCTCTTTCTGGCCACAGTTCTATCTACAAAATATTTAATATCCAAAGGCCCCAAGAAAGAAAAAAACATTCTTGCTACATTCGCAAAATGAAATCTACCATTTATTAAAAAGAAACAGACCACTGATACACACCAAAACATGAATGAATCACAAAAACATTATGCTGAGCAAAAGAAATCAGACACAAAAGAGCACACGCTGTGTGCTTCTATTTATACAAAACTCTAGAAAAAGACACATGTAATCTATAGTGACAGAAAGCAGATCCGTGCTTGCCTGGAGCCAGGAGTGAAGGGATAGACTGACTGCAAAGAGGAACAAGAGAGCATTTGGAGGTGATAGAGATAGTCCATATGTTGGCCGGAGTGGTCACACGGCTGTACTCACGTTTCAAAATCATCAAACCGTGTCCTTAAAATGCATATATTTTATTATGTGTAAGATATATCTCAATATAGTTAATGAAAAAATGTACAGTTTTCTGAGCATTCATGAGCCAAGTACTTTACATAATTATCTCTAGTACAAAAGCAATAGCTTCATTTTTTGAAAGTGAAAATTTAGCCTCAGAAAGACTAAGTGACTTCTTCAAGGCCATTAAATTCTAGGTCCAAACCTTTTGTTAAAAAGAATTTTATATGTGATCTAATTTAGTGAGGGTGACCACCAATATTTTTAGAAGCTTGGCAATAAAACTATATAGGGGAGGGTTGAACATAATATGACATAGAGAGGCTGGGGTTTTGCTTTTCCTGGGGGTTGAGAGAGACACGAGTCAGATAAACCACAGGGTTATAGTCCACCTTTGGACATTTTACAGACGAGGACCCTGGGACTAAGGAGATTAAATAAATCGCTGTGGTCATCCAGCTAGGGAACGGCAGATCTCCTGAGTGGGGGGAGACAAGCTGAGGTAGGTGGAGTAGAGAAAGAGATGAAAAGTGGGAAAGTTTATACTTAAAATAAAATCCCAGAATGTGAGATGAGTGCACTTATGCATTTATATAATATAAATCCAAAATTTAGTAAGGATCATATATAGCATAGCTCATCTCAGTTTTTGATGACTAATCCATTTGCCTGCTTATTTCTCCATCCATGCAACATTTATGGAGCCCCCACTGCATGCAGAGCACTATTGTGGGGATCTACCCAATCCCATGTCCTAAATGCACCAGTGTCTCTGAATTGTTCACAGCACCAGCTCCCATTAACTTCTCCCAAGTCAAACCACTCTTGTATGACTTTCATCCATACCACTCTTGTAGAACCTTGCTCCATTGTCCTTGTCTCCAGTTATCTGTAAAACACACTTTACAATCTGATAGCCCTATATAATGCTGTCTGGCCCACTAATTGTTTTAAATGTGTATGTCTTACTTTCCAAGATAATTTGCAAGGGATTTCTGAGCAGCATAAGAGTAAATACCTTAAATGGCTTGATAGCCCCTGTACCTGGTACAGGTTAGGCACACAGAAGACTCTCCATCATTTCTTATCAACCTGGGTGACCTGGGGTAGCAGCATGTCTTGGGTTGGGCTTCTCAGAAGCAAGACCTAAGATAAGGTTTGAGTGCAAGTAGTTTATTTGAGATGCCATCTCTAGAAGTAGTGGTAGGGGCACCCTGAGGAAGTGAAACAAGAAAGGAAAGGAAGCTTTGATTTGTATTTCTCTAAAAATTAGTGTTGAGAACAGCCTTGGTGAGCCAAGGGTGAGGGAGGTAGGGGAGGGAATGTGGGATTAGCAGAGGTAAACTATTGTATATAGGATGGATAAACAGCAAGATCCTACTATACAGCATGTGTGCATGCTAAGTCGCTTCAGTTGGGTATGACTCTTCACACCCCTATGGACCTTAAACCACCAGGCTCCTCTGTCCATGGAATTTCCCAGGCAAGAATACTGCAGTGAGTTGCCATGTCCTCCTCCAGAGGATCTTCCTGACCGAGGGATCAAATCCACATCTCTTATATCTCCTGCATTGGCAGGTGGATTCTTTACCACTAGTGCCACCTGGAAAGCCCCACAGTACAGCATAAGGAACTATATTCAATATCCTGTGATAAGCCATAATGGAAAAGAATATTTTTCAAAAATGTCTATATGTGTATAACTGAATCACTTTGCCGTACAGCAGAGATTGGCACAGCATTGTAAATTAACTATGCTTCAATTTTTTAAAAAAAATTAAAAAGAGAAAGGAAAGGAAGTGAGAACAGGAATATTCATGAGAATATTATGAGAATATTACCACGTAACTGAAGTTCAGTCCTACTGGGGACTTCTGGAAAAGTCTGTAATATACATCTCTGAGTTGTCCAACCTGAGGGGTCAGGGGGGCATTTATTCACCAACTTCCATTCATTGCTGGTCGACAATGGCTCCTTGAGGCACTAATTCCTGTTGGCCATGTTCCCCATCCATGCTCCCCACCCATGCTCACCCACCATGCTCCAATGGAGCAGGGTGCAGTGGCCAGAGAATGGCCCTGGCACAGAGTCCTGGGTGTCTGCAGTAAGACTCCATCGGTGTACACAGGGACAAGGACTGCTATTGGGATATGTCAGGGCACTAACAGCTTCTGCTACACAGCAAATTTCAATCAAAGAAAGCCTTTTTTGTGGCAACCTTTATTTGGTGCCAACCTGTGATGTTCTCTGGAATTCAAAAATAAATACAACATGTTCCTTGCTTGCTAGAAACTTAGGTCTGTTACTTATTGAAAATTTTGGAGAAAAGTAGAAAAAGGAGGAGGAGGAGGAGAAACTGGTCCAATTTCCATTCCCATTCAGTCCATACTCTGATGAAAATTTGATGCTCTTCTAACCATCAATTCATTACCATCATGATTCCCAAATAGCCATCATGTTTAATGGCTTCAGTCACTGTAAGAGTGGCATGGAGACAGACCAGAGTTTGGAAGATGAAGGCAGTATCTTTGCTCACTTCTAATCCCTTGGGTACCCCAGCTCTGCTTCAGTGAAATTTCTACATCATTATGTCATGAACCTATACCAAATATGCAACATGATTTTCTGTTTAAACTAATATTTGAAATAAAGAAAAAAGTAATGAGAGGAATCATTTACCACAAGGACTCTGCAAAAGAAGTTATGTGGGAAAGGCGGCTGTATTTTGTGCTTTTGCCATAAAACGAAGCAGTCTATTCTGTGAAGTACTATAATTATAAAGCAATTTGCGACCTCTAATGGGAGGACTTTTCTTTCATAAAATATTAACTAAATATAATATCAGTGCAATAGGTTAGGAATAGTCTTACTTTCTCCATAAAAAGTCAATTTATAACCACTGTGACTGTCTTCTTCAAGATGATGGTATCCAAAAACATCCTCCACGCCCATAGCCACTTGGCCTTGAATTAAGCACAATGCATTCCCCCATCCTCTCTAGCTGAGCTGATGCTAAGTGCTTTTCCCTGTAAACATGTTCATTTACAATACTGCACTCTCTGATTGCTGAACCCTTCTCATCTGAATGTACAGCTGTTATGCAGGTAGTTTTCTTATCATGATTGTGGCCCCAAAACCCAAATTGTCAAAATATAAAACTGAAGTTTCAGCTGAGGACCTAGTTTGCAAAACCCCAGCCATTTATAGTGGGGATTACCTCTTCCTTTTTTCAAATCAGGGAAAGGGATGGTCCTCTCTGTGAGATGGATGTTCCTCAGGCAGAATTGCTACCCACATGGCAAACACAAGCAGGGCGGCCTGAAATTATCTACAAGGATTCTGCTGGCTGCTGCTACTGCTGCTAAGTCGCTTTAGTCGTGTCCAACTCTGTGTGACCCCAGAGATGGCAGCCCACCAGGCTCCCCCGTCCCTGGGATTCTCCAGGCAAGAACACTGGAGTGGGTTGCCATTTCCTTCTCCAAGGCATGAAAGTGAAAAGTGAAAGCGAAGTCGCTCAGTTGTGTCCGACTCTTTGCCACCCCATGGACTGCAGCCTACCAGGCTCCTTCGTTCCTGGGATTTTCCAGGCAAGAGTACTGGAGTGGGTGCCATTGCCTTCTCTGATTCTGCTGGCAGGGCAGGCAAAAGCTGTGGTTGCCGAGTGGGAAAGTTAAAGGCCAGTTTCTTTTCTTCTTTTTTTTTTCCTTCTTTCCTATATCCTTACATAAAATTTTGTAGTTTTTGCTTTTGTTTTATTCACTGAAGCTTATCTAATAACTTCAGGAACTGTTTTCCCCGTGCCATTTGGTTATTATGATTTTCTATTGGAGGAAGCAACCACTGTCCAACTATACCAGAAAATATGTTTGTTTGTTTGTTTGTTTTTCTGGGAAAAGAGGCAATCTAAAGTGAAAAGTGAAGATGTTTATCTCCTACTGTTATTTCAAGCCACTGTGCCATTTTTCACTGACTTCTCAAGTTAAAGAGAGGGGGAAAAACAAAACAAAAGCACCCAAATAAAAAACCCCAACAAATCGTCAAACAATTCTGTTTTTAAAAGCTTCTTCGTTAGAAGTAGTGTATAGAAAATCCATACTTGCTCATTTAGAAATTGCCTAAGGGCTGTATCCACTTCCACACATTCCTGGGTTGATTTACACTTCTTAAATGGATTGTCAAAGCCTATTGATCTTAATCAGCAAAATCCTTTTTGTTTTCTATTTCTTAGGAGTCTTCAAATTACTCAGGAAGTTTTGCAAGGAGAATGTATGGCTTTAAAAAATTAAAACCAGGAGCAAAAACATTTATTAGATAAATGCTAACCCAAATTGGAAGTAGACCTCTGGCCTATGTTCCCTTCAACATTTGCATATTTTGCTATAGGTTAACCATTCAAAATTCTCCAAGCCAGGCTTCAGCAATACGTGAACCATGAACTTCCAGATGTTCAAGCTGGTTTTAGGAAAGGCAGAGGAACCAGAGATCAAATTGCCAACATCCGCTGGATCATTGAAAAAGCAAGAGAGTTCCAAAAAAACATCTATTTCTGCTTTATTGACTATGTCAAAGCCTTTGACTGTGGGGATCACAATAAACTGTGGAAAAGTCTGAAAGAGATGGGAATACCAGACCACCTGATCTGCCTCTTGAGAAACCTATATGCAGGTCAGGAAGCAACAGTTCAAACTGGACATGGAACAACAGACTGGTTCCAAATAGGAAAAGGAGTACATCAAGGCTGTATATTGTCACCCTGCTTATTTAACTTACATGCAGAGTACATCATGAGAAATGCTGGACTGGAAGAAGCACAAGCTGGAATCAAGATTGCCAGGAGAAATATCAATAACCTCAGATATGCAGATGACACCACCCTTATGGCAGAAAGTGAAGAGGAACTAAAGAGCCTCTTGATGAAAGTGAAAGAGGAGAGTGAAAAAGTTGGCTTAAAGCTCAACATTCAGAAAACGAAGATCATGGCATCCGGTCCCATCACTTCATGGCAAATAGATGGGGAAACAGTGTCAGACTTTATTTTTTGGGGCTCCAAAATCACTGCAGATGGTGATTGCAGCCATGAAATTAAAAGACGCTTACTCCTTGGAAGGAAAGTTATGACCAACCTAGACAGCATATTGAAAAGCAGAAACATTACTTTGCCAACAAAGGTCCATCTAGTCAAGGCTATGGTTTTCCCAGTGGTCATGTATGGATGTGAAAGTTGGACTGTGAAGAAAGCTGAGCACCGAAGAATTGATGCGTTTGAACTGTGATGTTAGAGAAGACTCTTGAGAGTCCCTTGGACTGCAAGGAGATCCAACCAGTCCATTCTAAAGGAGATCAGTCCTGGGTGTTCTTTGGAAGGACTGATGCTAAAGCTGAAACTCCAATACTTTGGCCACCTCATGTGAAAAGCTGACTCATTGGAAAAGACCCTGATGCTGGAAGGGATTGGGGGCAGGAGGAGAAGGGGACGACAGAGGATGTGATGGCTGGATGGCATCACCAACTTGATGGACGTGAGTCTGGGTGGACTCCAGGAGTTGGTGATGGACAGGGAGGCCTGGCGTGCTGCAATTCATGGGGTCACAAAGAGTCGGACACGACTGAGCGACTGAACCGAACTAAACTGAACTGAACCATTTATATATTTTCTGAATGAATAAATGGATCTATGAGTTCAAATATTCACATTTAAATGTTAGAATGTTGTTGAAGCAGGCTGTGAACTGTATTACAACATGGTCTAATATTTAAATATGTATTATTTTGTACATATTCAACAATTATGTTGAATATATTATTTGATATTAAACATATATTATTATTGCATTAAATATATATTATTGTATTAAATGGGCTTCCCTGGTGACTCAATGGTAAAGAATCCGCCTGCCAATGCAGGAGACACAGATTGGATCCCTGGGTTGGGAAGATCCCCTAGAGAAGGAAATGGCACTCTAGTGCATTTCAGAACACTCCCGTGTTCTTGTCTGAGAAATTCCATGGACAGAGGAGATTGGCAGGCTACATTCATGGGGTTGCAAAAGAGTTGGACATGACTTAGCAACTAAGCAACAACAAATTTTATTAAATATACACTATACGATAAATATATATACTATATTATATACCATATTATATATAAATATATATACTGTATTATAAATATATTGCTATTATAGATCATAGTATTGAATCTATTATCTTTGTATATGTACATATAATGGGAAAGAAAAATAAACTGGAGGGACATACCAAAACTGATAAAACTGATTCCCTCTGGAACATAGGATTCAATAGGTATGGGGGGTAGCTTCATTTTAGCTAGGAAAATGGGGAAAAAAGTTAGTTGTAGACTATTAGACTGTTTCAAGGAGGGATTAGACTATTTCAGACAGGGATAGAACATGGACTAACATGAGAAACACCCTAGAACCTTCTCTCAGCTTAATTAAATTCTAGCATCATACCATATTTTGTTTCAGATCCTTTTTTAAAGAAATTAAACATTGCAGATATGAAAGAAAAGCTTTTCATTTTTCTATATCATGTGTTTCTAGGATGTTTAAATTTCACATAATGAACATATTTGTGATCAATAAAAAGTCAGCACCAATTTAAAAATATTAGCTACGCTACACTGGAGGCAAGTGAGTTAAATGCATCAGCTGCATTTGTGTTTCCAAAAAGTTTTTCTGCATCTGTGATTCACAAGGGGGAATCTTGCTTACTGTCTGTCTGTCCACTTATAGCTCTCTGGCAATTGGAAACAGCAAGCTGGGGCTGAAGAAACACAATGTCAATTTAGGTGCTGGTGGGTTGGCAAACCACATGTTCTTATTTATCTCTGTCAGCCGCAGGCCCTATTAACTATTTTTAATGAATCACCACTGCTTTTACTTTTGCCATCAGCCATGACCTTCACCATTTAGAAACACATGGTCTCTCATAAACGATACCCCACGACATATAAACTTGAGAAGGATTCTATCACAGCTCAAACTACAATATCTATCACTAAAACAAACGGCTCATTCTAGCTGAAGAGACACTCATATATATCACGGAACCAACCTTCCATATTTTGAAATTTACTGCACCATGTTGGCTGCTTTTTTTTTTTTTTAAAGGAGGCCAGGCAACCTTGCTCACTTAATACTTTTGATAAACTTCTGCTGACAAGGAGTGTGATTAATGATGGTTAAAAGAATTGAATCAAGAGTAGGAAAGACAGAGCCAAAAAAGCAGACTGCTGGGCTGATGGAAACGAACTTCTCTACAGAAATATATGATGGACCCTCCTTTTTTACCATGCCAAGTAATTACTTGCACAGGCCTGTTGTAATAATTCCTATTACAGCCAAAACGGAAAAGTCAGTAACTCACCGCCCTGGGACAAGGTGGAGGCAAGGCCAGAGGAGCATGGATCAATATTTCATTTACTCACTGAGGTTAGCTTCTATCCCTGTATCAAATTCTTTTACAGAAAGCCATGAAAGAAATGAGGTTTGCTGCAAAACACCAGTACAGGGGCCTTGTTTCCTTGGGGTGCTTATGAGGGAAACAGAGCAACAAACCCTTTCAGGAAAACAATATGCACTCAAGGTCACTCATTACTTGCTACTGTTGGAAAATAAAGTGCCATTAGCCCGATATGAGTAATGTACATCAATCAACTGTAGACTCGGAAAAGTATGTTTTCAACTTGGTGGTGCTGCTGATAATGAATGAGCCATTTGAACACTGTCTACACAGTCTGACAATTGTGAAAAAATTTTCTCATGACAGTGCGTTTGTTTAAAAAAAAAAAAACCATTAACTTTTATCTCTGATTACCTCCGCTGCCTTAAAAAAAGGAAAAGTGCCTTAATGTTTCCCTCTGCCTGCAAGAAGTTTCTTGTTTGGTAATTTTCCTAAAGAAAAATTACAGTTCAACCTCTAAATGCCCTAGAAAACAAAAAAATAAAGCATACAGTTTCTCAATAGGTTTTCCTTTTAAAGAGTTTTAAATGGGTGATTCCCATTTTTAGTTTTCTATGATGCTTTCTGGGAAAAGGATTTGGTACTGATCAATTTCAGGTCTCACATGAATGTAACAGAACTAGCTTATTGTTGACACTGAATTCTTAGAATTTCACCCTAAAATTAGATTTATTTTAAATAGTTGCAACATATATGAACTTATAGAGGATCCAAAGTCTGAATATTATTTATTCATTACATTTATTGTTTAGTGTTTGGGTTAGAACAGACTTCAATGCCACACTGCACTCTTCTTTAATAATTTAAAAGAACCTGGATTTATAAAGCAAGTTTCCACTACACCACACACTTGCATGTGGAATAGGGTTAGGAAAATCCTCCTGTACTTGCTTTTCACCCCCACATCTATATTAATTCCCAGCTGCTTTTCTCATGATTCCGGGGTGGGGAGGGGGGAAGCATAGAAGGATTGATTTACTTGCTTAGAAACATAGGCTACTGGCAGTAATGACTGGTAAGCTTGAAGGTTTCTTACAGTTCATTTTTTCTCTGAAATAAATCTAATTCCTTTCCCTGGAACTTCAAAGCCACCCTCCACCAGATCTCCCTATCTCCACGCCATGGAATGAGGTTTAAATCAAGGCGGGAAAGTCTTGAGCTGTCATGCAGGCTTTACATGCATTCTAATCTCCAGAAACAAAGGTCAGCTGGACTTAACACTGATTCAGGCCAGCAGGACTCTCGACCTGGCCAGTCGACATCTTGGAAGCATTTTAAACTGCTTGAGGTCTGCAGAAAAATACATTGTATTTTCCTAAGAATTTTTACCCCTCCTCCACTCTGCCCCTTAAACTTGGACCCCAGGAGTATTTTGAGGGAAATTCAATCCATATGTGCCTGATTCGTGTTCACTTAACTCATTGACATGTTGTTTTCCAGGAGCTGATTGATGTACAAGAAGTCTTCTGACCTTTTTTCCTGAACCTTGCAGAACTGCCTTTCTTTGAGCTGGAAAATTGCCTTTTACTTGGGGTAAGTAGCACTTTTGAGAGTTGAAAGTTTTGAGCTCAGCTTGAAACACAGTTCCCAAATCTGCGTGGGATTCTGGGCTTGACAAATGTGGCCTTGATACCTTTGTATAAAGTCCTTTCTTGCTCATTTTTTTTTTCATGTGTGACACCCGTAGCTAGAGAGGAAAAAAATACAAAGCTGATGATAACTTTCAGAGCATCCAAGCAGGTATCTTTGGAAGTCACAGCATCACTCCGATGGTGTAAGATGTCCAAGTCCATCTGTTCTCTTCAACCACCCTTCACTTGCCTTGATTTCTTTCATGTGGTCCCAACCCAAAGAACTTCCTCTGCCAAGTTTTGAGTATGTAATAAAGGCAGCAGCTGACTTTAAACCCTGCTTTGATTCTGTTAGGCAACATCTCAGCTTGGGTTAGGTTCCCTGGCAAAGTATTTCAGTAGACTTTCATAACGCTACCCCTTGGAACTCTTTCTACATTATTCCTCTAAATCATGAAAGTTATAAAGATAAACGACTCTCTCCATTATTCCATGATTTTTGTTAGATTAAGAGGGAGGTGTGACTTGGGGCATGTCTCTGTCCATGGACAGCTTGTTAATTAATCTAGAATAACTGGAATAACCCCACGGAAAGACAGTCTCTTAGCTCTTAAATTCTGCATTGTTGGTGTGGTTGTTTAGTCACTAACTCACGTCTGACTCTTTTACAAGCCCTGGACTGTAGCCTGCCAGACTCTTCTGTCCATGGGGTTTCCCAGGCAAGAATATTGGAAGAGGTTGCCACTTCCGTCTCTAGGGAACCATCCCAACCCAGGGATCAAACCTGCGTCTCCTGCTTTGGCAGGTGAATTCTTTACTATTGAGCCACCGGGGAAGGCCCAAATTCCACACAGAGAGGCTGAATTAGATGCTCTAAGTGAGGATGTACAAATCCAAATGCCTACAGATGACAAAGGGGAAATGTAAATAAGTGGGAGAGTAAATGTAAGTGAGTGAGTGGGGATTGTTTCTCAAAGGGACAACCGATGTCCAAGGAATTGTTGCAAGTTTGGTGTTGCCAGATCTCTTGGGATTTCAAGAGAATCTACAAATCTTAGAATTTTTTAAAAAATAGCATCTAAATTCACAAATGGTAGTCAGTTTATGAGCCAAATTTCACCTACCAATTGGAAGCACATGCTATACAAGGTGATAAAGCAAAGCAAAGCAATTGGTAATCTAGTGGACAATTGTCACAGGCCAGAAACTACACGAAGTGCTTTATAGATGAAATTTAATTTGCTCCTCACCTTTATTCTACTGCATGGTCTAGGATTATACTGTTCTGAGTTCCAATAAGAGAAAACTAAGATTTGGAGTCCTTGTTAAAATGCAGATTCTTAGGTCCCTCAGAGACCCACTGAATTAGAATCTCTAGGCATGGGATCTCCAGATGATTAGTACATGCATGCTAAGTCACTTCAGTTGTGTCCAATTTTGTGTGACCCCAAGAACTGTAGCCTGCCAGGCTCCTCTGTCCGTGGGATCCTTCAGGCAAGAATACTGGAGTAGGTTGCCATTTCCATCTCCATGTGATCTTCCTGACCCAAGGATTGAACCCACATCTTTTACGTCTCCTGCATTGGCAGGCAGCTTCTTAACCACTAGTGCCACCTGGGAAACCCCCAGATGATTGGGATGTACACCAAAGGTAGAGAACCACTCTATCACAATATATCACAAGATGCCATCCACTGAGCTTTAGAAAGAACCTGGTCCAGCTCCCTCCATTACAAATGAGGCTCTCAGAGGGGAACTGACGTGCTCAAGCTTAGGTAACAGAGCCAACTCTGCCAACTCTCCAACTCAGGCCTCCTGGAAATCATGATAATAATAGTAATAATGATAGTGCCCTCGGCTTCCCTAAACTGAGGGCCCACCATGCACCAGGCATTAGACAAGGAACAGTATTGTCCCCATTTAAGCCTTATAAGAACTCTAAAGCAGATATTATTGTCTCCATTTTATAGATAAATAAACAGGCTCAGAGGAATAAAGTGGCTTTCAAAGTTGCTCAGAGGAAAGTAAAAGGTTGAGTCTGTTTTTAAATCCAAGCGTGTCTGCTTCCAAATCTGGAGTTCTTTTCATTATACAACAAAGACAAATGCAACTGGGTCCTTCCTACTTAATACCGAGGGACCTGAATCAGAAGGTATGGAGAACACATTGAAAACAAAACAAAATCTCAAGATGATGATGGTGGTGATGATAATTAGGAGGGGGAGAGGGAGGAAGAGTCAGAAACTGTCAAATTACTCAAAAGGGAACCAGCTAGTAGAAGCACTGACTTGCTGAATGACCCAGACTTTTATAAGACTGGTGGCCTCATTTTTCAAGTTGAAATGATTTTGATAGGTCATCTTTATGCTCCCTTCCCATTTGAAAATCCGGTGACTCTAACTGGAGAAGAGAGTTGAGTCCTAAGTATTTATGCAAACCTGGGGGCAGGGATCTATGCTTTGACCCTGCTGACAGCCAAACAAGTTGTCCCTGCTACAAGACCATCCCCTATAGGGTCTCACAATGCCACTGTGAGAAGACTTGCCTGCAGCCTCAGAAAGTGAAGTGTCAGTAGCTTAGTCATGTCTGATTCTTTGCTACCTCATGGAATGGCAGCCAGGCTCCTCTGTCCATGGAATTCTCCAGGCAAGAATACTGGAGTGGGTTGCCATTTCCTTCTCCAGGAGATCTTCCCAACCCAGGGATCAAACCTGGGTCTCCCATATTGCAGGCAGATTCTTTACCATCTGAGCCACCAGGCGAGAAGACTTTTCTGCAGCCTTAGACTCCTCTGTTAAACATCTTGAAACAAAACTGCAGCTGGGGTCACGTTATCAAGCTCTCTCTTAGAAGGGCAGCCTCATCTAGTCCTTGAAAGTGGCCTCTGACCTTCAGGCCTAGGGAGTAGCTCCTATTGCTCTTTCTCTAGCTGTCTCCTTCCCAGCCTCCGTTCCACCCTCCTTTCCTTATATACAGGAAGTCTGCTTCTTCTGTGATAGAGTAAACATCCCATTTGAGGTTAAGGTACTTGGACCTCCGCTGCACTTAGTTCAAGATTCAGCCAAAGGCCAGAATCAATACCACAAATCACAGCCAAGTGACAACAAAGGAGTCTTTTGTCCATTTTCTCCCCTTTTAAAAATGCCATTCCTAACACTTGGCAATATCATCAAGTCAGTTTCATTAGCCCGTATTTCCTTAAGGGATCTGCACTAAAGGCTATCTTTGGCACCAGAAAGACCTGGTCCTTGCACTATTACCTGAGTGCCACACAGCTCCTCAGGGGCACCTACACATTTACAAGCAGCTATGCGTCAGACAAACATCTCTCAATATTCAAAAGCGCTCTGCACAGAAAAAAAGATCAAAGGCATTATGGGAGAAGCATGTACCTCTGCTGAGCGCACCAGGCTATATGAACCTATAAGAACACAATGTCAGAGCATTACAAAATAAATGCAACTTGTCATAAAGTTATCTTTTGTGGAAAAGAAATGTTGCCATTCAAAAACACATGAAACCCCAGCTTACATCAAGTAGTGCATACTTATAACTTCAGATCCCCACAACCAAGTCAAATCAGAAATGAGGCAAAAAGACTGGTTCAGAAAAGTCTAATTTCTGTGTGTACTACATGGCAAAATGAAGGGAAAAGACTTGAATCCTTCAAAGCTTCTGGGTTTAAAGAGTCAAAGAGGGCTATTCATCCCTCTCAGTTTCTCAAAAGGCTCACTTCGGTTTTGTTTTTTAATATTTCTGCTGTTCAGTGTACACACACACACGCAAGACTCCAGGAAGGAATTTCTGAGGCCAAGTCTAGAATCTGAAATAGATGAATGATTTCACTAGATTCGTCTGAATATTTTAGCTATTATAGTTTGTACAGAGATATTCATTATAGTGTTGCTGGTAATTCTGAAGAACTGGAAATAACCTGTGTGATCATTAATAACAAAACTAGATGAGCTGCAGTATAGTCATATTATATAGGAAGGGCTGAGAGCTGGCACCGCAGGTGTTCACCACACGACCCCACGGGTGCCGTGTATGAACGGTAACCCTGTCATGGTCACTATTGTAGTATCTTAAAAGAAAGAGCTAGATTAAAGTGTGCTAATATTGATAGATTTCTAAGACATGTTGTTGAGGAAAATAAAGTTTAGAAAGAGTATGCATGCATGCTATTGTTCTAATTAATGTACGCTTGATAAACAATAATGTTTGTATATGTGTGTGTGTGTATACATACATACATCTCTGAAAAGATATGGACTAAAGTCATATCAATAGTTACTTGTGGAGGAAGGGATAACGAACAAAGATTGGGGTTTCTATTAAAGTACTCTTTCATTTGAATAACATTATAATTTTGAATGAGATGAATAGGAATTCAAAAGAAATTTTTAAAGAATTTTGAGTGGAAATGTGGAGCAGCTTAAACTTGTGATGATTTCTGGGACTTCCCCGGCAGTCCAGTGGTTAAGATTCTGTATTCATAATGCAGAGGAAATGGGGGTTCAGTCCCTGGTCAGGGAACTAAGATTCTGCAAGCCACACTGCAAGGCCAAAAAATAAATTTGTGATTTCTAGTTATTATTTTATTATCATTATATTTTATATATTTGTATAAATACACTGTTTATATTTAATATTTTATTTATTATTATTTTGATTCTTTTCCAAAAGAATCAATAAGGGCAGGATCATGGGACTCATATGTTATATTATATAGTTGAGGGCCTATTTGCTTCACTAGGCTAGGTGTGCTGAGAATAGAATTCTTTCACTTCTAGCAACTAGCACAGTGAAGAGCAAAGAGAGTTGTAGGTTAATAATCTCATAAATTCATCAACTCATTCATTTCAGAAATATTTAATAAGCATTTACTCTGTGTCCAGAGAATAAGTTAGGGAACACAACAATAAAAGTTTACAAATTAAAAATGAAAAAATGAAAGAATGAATGAATGAGTGAATAGACTGAGAAAAGCCATCGAAAGATCACCAAATCCATTCAAAAACAATCTCCCAAGTATATAATTAATCTATTTTTAACTGAAGTATAGTTGACTTAACAATCTGGTTTTTCCTCCCAGTTTTACTGAGATACAATTAACATACAGCACTGCGTGTTTAAGCTATAAAGCATATGATTTGATTTATATACACCATTTCATAATGATTTCATCAAGTCATTATACTCTGGTGACTCAGACAGTACAGAATCTGCCTGCAATGCAGGAGACCTGGGTTCGATCCCTGGGTTGCAAAGATCCTCTGGAGAAGGGCATATCAACCCACTTCTGTATTCTTGCATGGAGAATCCCATGGACGAGGAGCCTGGTGGGCTCAGTCTGTGGGGTCACAAAGAGTCAAACACAACTGAGTGACTAACACTTTCACTTTCTTTCATTTTCACACTATGAAATGATGATCGCAATAAATTTAGTGAACATCCATCATTTCAAACAGACACAAAATGAAAGAAATAGAAAAAAAATGTTTTCCTTATGATGAGAACCCTTAGGATTTACTCTCTTAACTTTTAAAAACATACAGCAGTGTTAATTACACTTCTCATGTTGTACCCTATATCCATAATACTCATTTATTTTATAACTGAAAGTTTCATACCTCTTTATTGCCTTCATCCAATTCCCTCACCTCTGGTAACCACAAATCTGATTTTTTTCCCCTAGAGTTAGTTTGTTTTTGAAGTATAATTGACCTTTAATACTATGTTAGTTTTTGTTATATAAGATAACGGTTCCCCATCTCTATACACTTAAAACTGGTAACTGTGAAGTCTACAGTATGTCACCATACATATTAACAGTTGACTGTATTCCCCATTGTATACCCTTGACTCATTTATTTTGCAACTGGATGTTTGTACCTCTTAATCTCCCACATTTATTTCTTTCCAACTAATCTATTTTTGAGAATTTCACAGCTTAGAAATTTCACTATCTGGTAATCATTTCCATAAATATGGATAAATTTTCTCAACTGTATGTCCATTTTCTTTCTGTGTTTTTTTTTTTTTCTTTTAGTTTAGGCTTTCTGTACATTTATATTTTTAATTCAGGGACAGTTTAGTAGTTTCTCCTCTTTATTCTTTTGCAGTAAAATAGCTTGCTTAAGATATCTACCCTTTACCGTGTCTCACAGCATTTCTGCAAAGTTTTATTTAATGGTGCTGACAATTTCTCACAACAGTATTGCTCCTTACATTTTAACAAATGTTTTCTATATATTTTTTGCATGATCTCAACTATAGAAGCAACTATTTCTGGTGCTTCTAACAGAAATCCAGACAAGTATGCTGGGAAGTATTTATATAACAGACACACTTACAAAGGAGTTGAGCAACTTGCCTGAGGTTACACAGCTAGGAGCTGGTGGTACCAGGACTAGAACACAAATCTTTTGAGTTCAAAGCCAAGATTTGCTCAGGCATCATGCCTATACACTTAGTCCAAAAGCTCTGTGGCAAAAATCATTATTTTAAGAAAGCAGGTTTATTTGAAAGTTGAGACAAAGACAACTGAAGATAAAGCGCACAAAGCAGTAAATTTGCATGCTTTCTCCACGCCAAGGTGTGTTAAACATCTAAATTGGAGTTATGCACGCTCGGTTAATATCTATGGCTTCTTTATGCTTACCATTGAGACTTCAATTCATGAAGGCAGTAACGACAACAGCAAAGACAGTTTCTTAAGGCTTTTCCTGCGCTTCTGTGCCCTCTATCTGATCATCTGCCAAGGTTTGTGAATGGTGCCAAATCAAACAGCACAGCATCTCTATGAGGCTCCTCCTGGGAGTTGAGGAATTCTGCAGTTGGAGCACGGGGTAAGATATAAAAGGCGCAATTATAGTCTTCTTTGGAGAGTTTAGAAGCAGACAGTGTTAATCTATTCTTTTGGAATTTCTAGCGCTAACCTGCCTTCACTGAACAGCCTCTGCAGTTTCCTGTGCTTTTCTGGCCAGGTTGTCCTGCATTCATTTAAACATCTGACAATGAGGAAGGATACAGTGACTTGATGCTTTTGAGTTTTCTCTATGAGAAGACCATACAGAAGCATCAAAGAAGGAAGCACACGATTTCCATTTGCAATCACATTTATCTAATAAAAAGTTTTCTCATTCTGATCCTATACATAAATCTCTAATGATCTCCTCTTTCTTTCTTCTCTTTTCCTGCCTTTATTGTTAGGAAGATTGTCTTAGCGTGTCAAGTGTGATTATTTTTTATTTAATGGTAATTAATCACAGAAATTGTTTTGACAAAATTTAAATTTTCTCTTCAAGGATGCTCCTGTTTGCCATTTAACCTACTGATTTTCCATTTGGCTTCACTCAACAAAGTAATTCAGTGGCTAAATCTTCTTGAGTAAGTTAGCAAAATTTGGGATACTGTTATAATAGCATGAGGCCAGTTACAAACACAAAGATACACTTCAATGTTTTAGTATAAGACCCCTTTAAAAAATGCAAAAATATTTGTAGTTTTACCATCAGATCTCTAATTTTTTCTTATAAAAATATACATTTTATATTCATGTTTATTAGCCAGTATTTTTTATAGAAGAGTACTAGTCTTCACCATACACATTAAAAGAATTTTTTTTTTTAAGTTCTGAAATCTGCAGTTTAATTTGGGTTTTTTTGGTGTGGTTTGTTTTTTTTTTTTGCCACACCATGTAGGATCTTAGTTCCCTAACCAGGGATCAAACCTGGCCCCCTGCATTGGGAACACAGAGTCTTAACCACTGGACCCCAGGGAAGTCCCTGGAGTTTAAATTTGAGTTATGTGGTGAGACTGGCTGTTGCTCACCAGATCCATTTCCTTTCCCTGGGCGTAGCAGTAATCTACATTTCTCTATCCCTGCCAGGGGAAGCTCTGTGGTGTTATTATCATGGGACAGGAGTGGAGGGTATTGTCACTTGAAGGCTCAAACAGTGAAGGGAATGTCCACCTTCTCCACACTGTGGTTCCCCAACTGTAAGGTGGATTGTGCAGGGAAATGATGCAATAAAGATAGCACAGCTTTTGACAGCCTCTCTCCTTCAATAACTCCACAGAGCAGTGACCAAAGACCTGCATTGGACTGCGGCATGAGTGAGAAGTAAACCTTCATTGTATTAAACTCCTAAGTGTCAAGGCTTGATTGTTACAATAGGTAACTTCCGCAGATTAGTATCATCCATTTATGTTCAATTTCTGGATATGTCTCCTTTCAATATGGTGTTAGAGTGGATTTTTAATGTTCAATTTTAAGAAAAAAATTAATGGCATGCAATATAAACTTCCTATTTGTCAAAAATATTTTGAACACACAGAAAATAGAAATAAATATCCAATAAATATTCAAGTACATTTTTTTTCATCTCTCAAACTCCACTTATTAGAAAGGTACTGGAAATGAGGTTTTAATCAAATAAATACTTACATGGGGTCCAGGATTCAGAAGACCCAACACAAGACAGAATCAGAAGGAATCCTGAGATAAACAGTAATGGGGACCCCGGCCAAGAGAACACTGAATTCACATTGTTAGAGAAGTCTTCAGGAGTGATTTCTTCAAGAAGACAAACTTAACACCTGACACCCAATGTACCAGAAAAGTTTGAAAAGAGATTTATGCAATTCAGGAAGTGTTTGGGTTTGAATTACTGTTAAGTACATAGAATATTATAGTGATATATAGTGAAGTTGCTCAGTCGTGTCCAACTCTTTGCGACCCCATGGACTGTAGCCTACCAGGCTCGTCTGTCCATGGGATTTTCCAGGCAATAGTCCTGGAGTGGATTGCCATTTCCTTCTCCAGGGGATCTTCCCAACCCAGGGATCAAACCCGGGTGTCCCGCATTGTAGACAGATGCTTTACCGTCTGAGCCATCAGGGAAGTTAAATCAATATAAAAACACCAGAAAATCATTTCACTCCAGGGAAAACAAAATGCACTGGAAAAGACAAAGTAATCATAGTATACTATGTGATTTCCCTATGAACAGATAGCATGTTGCTGTTGTTGAGTCCCTAAGTCATGTCCAACTCTTTTGCAACTCCATGGACTGTAGCCTGCCAGACTCCTCTGTCTGTGGGATTTCCCAGGAAGGAATACTGTCAAGTACATTTTAAACATAGTAATTACAATAATAAATGAAACCAATGATATATCACTAATTTATCTATCAAATTATTTTTTAATGATTGTAATTTATATAGGTGAATGCACAGAAAATCAGGGCTTTTAAACTCACTTTGTGGAAGTATAATTTTTGCAATATTTTGGGAGAGAAATTTAGTAATGTATATCAAGATCCTTAAAATGTTCATTCCCTTTCACTCATAGTTCCCTAAGAACTGATTTTATAGAAAAATTATTAATGTCATGTGCAAGGATGTTTATCTTACCATTGTCTCTGTCAAAGTTGGACAAACTATAGCTCACAAGTCAAATTCCACCTGCCACTGTTTTCATAAATAAAGTTTTATTAGAACATAACCATTACTATTTATTTACATATTGTCTATGGCTATTTGTGCAACAGCACAGTTGAGTAATTATTACAGAGACGTTTTGGTCCACAAAGCTGAAAATATTTTCCGTTTAACTCTCTATAGAAAATTTGTGCCAGCCCTAGATCTGTAATGAAAAATATGAAATGTGTCTAATATCTAATACTAGAGGAATTAATACATAAATTATGATACATCCTTAAAAACAAAACTACCATGTAGACTCTTTTTTCTAATTTTTAATAAGTGAAGGGGGTCAAAAGGTAAAAGGAAAAGTGAGAAAAAAAAATCATGTAGTATTTGAGGATGTTGCAATATACTCTTCATATAGCACTAAATAATCATTCAACATCACAGTAATCCAAGTCTATGCCCCGACCAGTAATGCTGTAGAAGCTGAAGTTGAATGGTTCTATGAAGACCTACAAGACCTTCTAGAACTAACACCCAAAAAAGATGTCCTTTTCATTATAGGGGACTGGAATGCAAAAGTAGGAAATCAAGAAACACCTGGAGTAACAGGCAAATTTGGCCTTGGAGTACAAAATGAAACAGGTCAAAGGCTGACAGAGTTTTGCCAAGAGAATGCACTGGTCATAGCAAACATCCTCTTCCAACAACACAAGAGAAGACTCTACACATGGACATCACCAGATGGTCAACACCGAAATCAGATTGATTATATTCCTTGCAGCCAAAGATGGAGAAGCTCTATACAGTCAGCAAAAACAAGACTGGGAGATGACTGTGGCTCAGATCATGAACTCCTTATTGCCAAATTCAGACTTAAATTGAAGAAAGTAGGGAAAACCACTAGACCATTCAGATATGACCTAAATCAAATCCCTTACAATTATATAGTGGAAGTGACAAATCGATTCAAGGGATTAGATCTGATAGACAGAGTGCCTGAAGGACTATGGACGGAGGTTCATGACATTGTACAGGAGGCAGTGATCAAACCATTCCCAAGATAAAGAAATGCAAAAAGGCAAAATGGTTGTCTGAGGAGGCCTTACAAATAGCTGAGAAAAGAAGAGAAGCTAAAGGCAAAGGAGAAAAGGAAAGATATACCCATTTGAATGCAGAGTTCCAAAGAATAGCAAGGAGAGGTAAGAAAGCCTTCCTCAGTGATCAGTACAAACAAATAGAGGAAAACATAGAAAGGGAAAGACCAGAAATCTCTTCAAGAAAATTAGTGATACTAAGGGAAAATTTCATGCAAAGATGGGCATGAATACAGAACAAAAATGGTATGGACCTAACAGAACCAGAAGATATTAAGAAGAGGTGGCAAGAATACACAAAAGAACTGTAAAAAAAGATCTTCATGACCCAGAAAACCACAATGGTGTGATCACTCACTTAGAGCCAGACATCCTGGAATATGAAGTCAAGTGGGCTTTAGAAAGCATCACTACAAACAAAGCTAGGAGGTGATGGAATTCCAGTTGAGCTATTTCAAATGCTAAAAGATGATGATGTGAAAGTGCTGAACTCAATATGCCAGCAAATTTGAAAAACTCAGAAGTGGCCACAGAACTGGAAAAGGTAAGTTTTCATGCCAATCCCAAAAAAAGGCAATGCCAAAGAATGTTCAAACTACTACACAATTGCACTCATCTCACACGCCAGCAAAGTAATGGTCAAAATTCTCCAAGCCAGGCTTCAGCAATATGCGAACCGTGAACTTCCAGATGTTCAAGTTAGATTTAGAAAAGACAGAGGAATCAGAGATCAAATTGCCAACATCTGCTGGATCATCAAAAAAGCAAGAGTTACAGAAAAACATCTATTTCTGCTTTATTGACTACGCCAAAGAAGCCTTTGACTGTGTGGATCCCAACAAACTGGAAAATTCTTAAGGAGATGGGAATACCAGACCACCTGACCTGCCTCCTGAGAAATCTGTTTGCAGGTCAAGAAGCAACAGTTAGAACTAGACATGGAACAACAGACTGGTTTCAAATCGGGAATGGAGTAGGTCAAGGCTATATATTGTCACCCTGCTTATTTAATTTACATGCAGAGTATATCATGCAAAATGCCAGGCTGGATGAAGCACAAGCTGGAATCAAGATTGCTGGGAGAAATATCAAAAACCTCAGATATGCAGATGACACCACCCTTATGGCAGAAAGCAAAAAAGAACTAAAAAGCCTCTTGATGAAAGTGAAAGAGGAGAGTGAAAAAGTTGGCTTAAAACTCAACATTCAGAAAACTAAGATCATGGCATCCGGTCCCATCACTTCATGCCAAACATATGGGAAAACAATGGAAACAGTGACAGACTTTATTTTGGGGGCTCCAAAATCACTGCAGATGGTGACTGCAGCCATGAAATTAAAAGATGCTTGCTCCTTGGAAGAAAAGCTATGACCAACCTAGACAGCATATTAAAAATCAGAGACATTACTTGCCAACAAGGTCTGTCTAGTCAAAGCTATGGTTTTTCCAGTAGTCATGTACGCATGTGAGAGTTGGATTAAAGGAAAGCTGAGTGATGTAGAAATTATGCTTTTGAACTGTGGTATTGGAGAAGACTCTTGAGAGTCCCGTGGACTACAAGGAGATCCAACTAGTCCATCCTAAAGGAAATCATCCTGAATATTCATTTGAAGGACTGATGCTGAAGATGAAACTCCAATACTTTGGCCACCTGATGTGAAGAACTGACTCATTGGAAAAGCCCTTGATGCTGGGAGGGATTGGGGGCAGGAGGAGAAGGGGACGACAGAGGATGAGATGGTTGGATGGTATTACCGACTCGATGGACATGAGATTGAGTAAGCTCCGGGAGTTGGTGATGGACAGGGAGGCCTGGCGTGCTGCAGTCCATGGGACTGCAAAGAGTCGGACATGACTGATCGACTGAACTGAACTGAACTGATAGCACTAAATGGGTAAAAAATCAGAGTTCAAAATAATTTTTCCAGTATGATACCAATATGATTAAAAGATATACGCAGATACTCACAATTAAAAGTCAGGGAAAAAATGAGGGAAACCGAACAGAAAATGTTAGTGGTTGTTCGTTATGAAATGTAGTCTTTCTGCAGGGTTCTCTATAACTTTTCTATCTTTTCTAAATGTTCTGTACGTCATCTCCTGTCTACTTTCAGAGGCATGTCTTAGGTATGTCCAAAATTAAGTGGAAGAGAGACTAGATTTATAGATTGTCATTTTTTGAAGGAGATTATCAGGTAGAAGATTATTTACTTAAGCAGCTGGTCAGATGACCTGGGCTTAGCATAATCACATCTGGACAGAAACTGCCATACCAGCCCCTGACCCCAATGGGTATACCTGCTGCCCTGAACATGCTTTAGAGAAGCCAGGTGTGCTGCAGAGTAACTTTGTTTTCTCCTTGGATTCCTTTGTCTAGATCCATTTAAATCTTTCTGCTTAGCTGTGTTACAGTTGCAGATACGTCTTTCTGATTCATCTACCCACAGATCACCTGTAAGGATCTGTCAGTGGTAAAATTTTATTAGTCTAGATATGCTACTCCAACTCAACAAGCAGGTTATGTAACCTCCATGTAATTTGCTGAGGAGGGAAAATTCATGTTCAGTGTCATGGATCCAGAGAGAGGAAGGAGACTATTTTCATGTGAACTTACAGCTGCCCAAACAGAAGGAAGCAATTAGGAATCTCAGGTGTGGAGCCAAGAATTCAAACTCCTAGAAAAGGAGTTGACTGGGGAGAGATCGAGGATGACAAGAGTATATTAAAATAGGATCTATAGCCAAAGAGAAAAGAAACACTACAAAATATTGATCTTTAGTGAGACATCTTTGGTGATGCTCAGATCCCCTTACATGTATATATTTATATGCTTACAAAGTGCCAGGCCCCCAGGCTAAGCTCCTCTATAATTAAACTTTCACAACAATCCTGTGATATAAGGACTTCAGTCATTCTTTTTTTTTTCTCTGTGCCACATGGTATGTGGGATCTCAGTTCCCCAGCCAGGGATAGAACCCATACCCGTACACTGGAAACACGAAGTCTTAACCACTAGGCCACCAGAGAAGTTCTTTCATTCATATTTTATATATGAGAAAATAGAGGCAGAACAAAGGTAAGCCATTTCCCTATGGCCACAGGGCTGGCTAGGGCTGAGCCAGGAACCAAACTCAGGTCTCTTTCACGTCCATGCCCACACGGGCAGTGTGACCATGAAATCATTCGTCTGGGTCGTATTGTCTGAGTAACCACATATTCTCTCTTTTGATTGTGTACATTCAGATAAGCTGATCAGAAGCAGCTTCAGAATTGTAGAATTTTCAGAAGGTCAGCTTTTGACTTGGGATCACCAAATCAGATAAAGGAAATGTGCTTTAATTTTTAATCATATTTAATGTTAATGGATTTAAAATGAAATAGTTTTAATTTTGTTATTTTATTTTACTATTATTTATTTTTTATCTTATTTTTTTGTAAATTTATATCATAATTTGAGGAGCGATGCAATATTTATTTTTGGAGCGGTCAATCACAGTAGGAAATCAATTTGAACAGTTGAATGATTTCCAAAAATTTTTCACTATAATCACTAATTATATGGTACTACATTTTTTATTATAAATTTATGTAATTCCTTTAAAATCAACTCTCAGGCAGTGAGACAAAATGGATTTTTGTACAAATATCTTTGACTAGTTTTTTTTAATTTATTCATTTTAATCGAAGGCTAATTACAATATTGTAGTGGCTTTAGCCATACATCGACATGAATCAGCCATGGGTGTACATGCGTCCCCCATCCTGAACCGCCTTCCCACCTCCCTCCCCATCCCATCCCTCAGGGTCGTCCCAGTGCACCATCTCTGAGCACCCTGTTGCATGCATTGAACCTGGACTGGCGATCTATTTCACATATGGTAATATACATGTTTCAATGCTATTCTCTCAAATCATCCCACCCTCGCCTTCTCCCACAGAATCCAAAAGTCTGTTCTTTATCTCTGTATCTCTTTTACTGCCTCGCATATAGGGTCATCATTACCAACTTTCTAAATTCCATATATATGCATTAATATACTTTATTGGTGTTTTTCTTTCTGACTTACTTCACTCTGTATAATAGGCTCCAGTTTCATCCACCTCATTAGAACTGATTCAAATGCATTCTTTTTAATAGCTAAGTAATATTCCATTGTGTATATGTACCACAGCTTTCTTGTCCATTTGTCTGCCATGGACATCTAGGTTGTTTCCATGTCCTGGCTATCATTAATAGTGCTGCGATTAATGTTGGGGTACACGTGACTCTTTCAATTCTTGTTTCCTCGGTGTGTATGCCCAGCAGTGGGATTGCTGGGTCGTATGGCAGTTCTATTTCCAGTTTTTTAAGGAATCTCCACACTGTTCTCCATAGTGACTGTAGTAGTTTGCATTCCCACAGCAGTTATTTTACTATTATTTATTAAGATAAAAAATAAATACAGGCTTGCTGATGGCTCAGATGGTAAAGAATCAGCCCACAATGCAGAAGACTTGGGTTTGATCCCTGGGTTGGGAAGATACCCTGAAAAAGGAAATGGCCACCCACTCCAGTATTCTTGCCTGGAGAATTCTACCAAAGGACCATGGCAATCTCCAGTCCATGGTGTCGCAAAGAGTCAGACACAACTGAGAGAATAACATTCAACATTCAATCCAGTTAAGATAAATGCCAAAGTTTAAGATAAAGTGCCACAGGAAATAAAGAGCTAAACATCATGATGTCTGATGTTAATAATAGCCATGGGTGCATTCTCTAACATTCCCATTGTATTCTAAATAAGAAATTAAAATAGAGATTCAGAGAGATTGAAGTACAAATCATTGCATAAATCCATTGCATAGTTGAATGGTTTTAACTTCTCTGAGAATGATTTTCCTCACCTGTGAACTGAGGCCCCTCTGTACATTATCATAGGAGTGTTGTGAGATTAAGTGAGATATTAGATGTAAAATACAGTGCCCAGGTATAGAGTTTATATTCAATAAAGGGCAGCTATTTGCTTCATCATAGGGAAGAATTGTACCCACTCCAGTACTCTTGCCTGGAAAATCCCGTGGACGGAAGAGCCTGGTAGGCTGCAATCCCTGGCGTCCCTAAGAGTCGAACACAACCGAGCAACTTCACTGTCACTTTCCACTTTCATGCATTGGAGAAGGAAATGGCAACCCACTCCAGTGTTCTTGCCTGGAGAATCCCAGGGACGGGGGAGCCTGGAGGGCTGCCATCTATGGGATCACACAGAGTCAAACATGACTGAAGCAACTTAGCAGCAGCAGCAGCAGCAGCAGGGAACAATTATAAAAACTGGAAATGAATTCATCAACCTCTGCAAAACTACAGTTTACATCGTTTGCTCTGTTTTCATGTTATGCTGTTTTTCTCTGCTTCTCTGTTTTTTAAATTGTTTTTAGCATAAATTCTCTGTTTTTTTTTCCTTTTGGCCCCCTTACTTGTAAAAGAAATGCCATACTATAAGAACACCCTGGTGCAGTTTCTCTACTGAACGGCAAAACTGAACGACTATGGTAAGACCTTTGTGTCAGTTCCTAACTGGGAGCAGTGTAGAACTGTAGAGCCTAGATACTCAAAGAGTGAACTGCAGACCAGCCAGGATGACACGACTTGGGAATTTGTCAGAAACACAAAATCTCAAGCCCTACCCTGGACTCCCTGAATAAGAATCTAAATTTTAACAAGATTCCCAGGTGACTCACATGCACTTCCAAGTTTAAAGCACCCTACAACAAGCCTGTCTGAAGAGAGAGATTACCGGGACAAAACACCAAGAAGCAGCTTAGCTATGTTGCTGTTATGATGGCTATTATATGGGAAGTGCATAGCATGATTCCTGGCATGCGTTCATTCAGTAGACAAGTGTTTATGAGCACCTGTTCTGTGCCAACTACTGTGCTGGTTACTGGGAATAGAAAGTTCAAGAAGAATTGGTCCTGCTCTCATATTTTACATTCTTGTTAAATTTTAATCAACCAGGTTCTCCCGTAGTGTTCTCTGCCTACAGTCAGCACCTATTTTTAACTCCAGGAAATTGATGTCATTAATAACAGCAAACATTCATGGATGGCTTGATCTGTGTCAGGCACAGTGTTGAATACCTTCAATACTGTAATGACCATCTGCTGTTTAGTCTAGCCCCAATTTTTTCTTGTAACAATACAAAGCCCCATTGTTTTTGGATGAAAAAAGCATCCTGCATCTATTTTTCTGCCCATGTTGTTTTGGGTGGGGCTGGCACAGCCAACTGGTTCCAGGATCAAGTCTATCTGAAAATTCTTCCCCCTGTCTTCAGTCTGAAGTACTTGATTCAGGACCCAGAAATGCAATTCAGTCTTGGGACTTTTGCTGGAACCATGAAAAAAGAGGGACTTTTTCACTGTAGTTGCTAAGCTGTAATATGTAAGTTTGGAGCTTGCTATTTTATTGATCTTCTTTGCCAACACATAAAGGCAGACTACTTGAGAATAAAGCCAAACCAAAGAAAAGCAGAGCCAAAAGTTGGAAAAGAAGAAGCAGATTTTGAATGCATTCATTGAGTGTCTCCATCCAACCATGCCTAAAGTCAGCCTTGCACTTCTAATTCCTTATTGCATGAACTAATAAACTCTCCTTTATGTTTGAGATGGTTTGTGTTGGATTTTTGTGACCAACTGATGATATCTTGACAGCACATGAATGAAAAATTGTTTTCATTTAATCCTTATAACATGCTCTGGGATAGGTACTATTAATGTACTCATTCTCCAGATGAAGAAACCGAGATTCAGAGAGGTTAAGGATCTTGCTCAACCAGACATAGCTGATAAACAGTGGACTAACAGTTAAATATCAGAATCTCTCATTACAAAGATTTACAGTTTGTCATTACCATTGTAAATATTGTTTATTACCTGGAATTATTAAGCTACTTCTGAGAAAGATTGAAGAATAGTAAATATCCTGGAAACTCACTGTAATGGCCTCTATGCTGTTAAAGTATAGCCCTGAAGGACCACCGAAATAACTGGCCCATTGATAACTTCCCATAACTGAACCTCCTTTCACAGGGTTTATTAAAGGCCTCATCTTAGTTCAGTCTGTGCAATAACAGGTTGCAGGTTTATGGCTATCACGGTGGGTAACTTACTCTAAGGTCAAAGCCAACTCAAGGTAAACTTGGAAAATAAAAAAGGTTTGTCTCCATGAATCTTTCAGCTTCATAGTTCTACTCCCATGTTGTTCCATGTTCCCTTTTCCCAACAATGACATTTCACTCGAGCACTCTTTTCTGGAACCTGGTTTTAAAAAATTAAAAATTTTTTCACGTTAAGATAGTCACAACTGAAAGCAACCTTCATATCTTGAAACATCTAGTTCAAATGGAAATGAACTAGATTAATAGCAAAAATTTATATTCAGGAAAGGCAACTTTTACTCAAAATTTCTGCAGTTGTAGTACTGACTGCATTTATATAGGGGGCTCAATCTGAGCTGGTCTGTAAATGCTTTGGGCCTGTGAATAGCCACTACTAAACAAAGCAACCTTTATAGTGTCATGTCCATTGAAAGAAACTAGAATGTAATTCTGGTGTTTTGCAGAGGAGGTGGGAGTTCAAACAGGGGAATGGTCTGAAACTTTGACAGATAGTATGGAAAGGCAAGATGGACAGAGATTTTTGCCAAGTGCCATTTTTTAAAATGTGCTACCAAAAGTAGCTCTGACCAGTAGAAGGAAGGAAAAGAAAAAGCTCGGGAAACACTGAAGCGCCAGAATGTTTTTACCTTGACTCCAACACCACCACGCCCCACCACCGCCCCCTCGCCCGACCTCCGTATTGCTGCCACTCCACAACCATTGTTCATTTGTTGGTTCTGCAGACCTACTTGCATTTGCCAGACTGAATCCTCAAACATTTTATTCCTACGTGAGGTTAGTTGGAACTACATGAGAAAAATCAAATCTCATCTACGTGATCCAAGTGTACTTGGAGAAAAATGCAAAGCATAAAAATGTCCTTTCATAGCAGGGGGATTTTTTGCTCTAGTTGCAGTCCTAGCCATGTAAAAACATGTGTGAATGAATGTATATTATTTCCTCCTTATTTTATTCAATATAAATATGCATTCATTTACTTATTTAACAAACATTTACCAGGGCCTATGCATTGTGAGATGTTGTATATGATACATTATGTAAAGACATGAAAATTAATGATCCCCAGGCTGTGCCTTCTTTTTACCTAACAAATATTTATTGAGCACTTAACTAAGGATCAAGAACTGTTGGCTATTGCTGTGAACAGTTTTTATGGTTTCTGCTCTCATAGAATTTATACTCTGTTGATAGAAAGTGAGAAAGTGAAGTCACTCAGTTGTGCCCGACTCTGCAATCCCATGGACTGTTGATAGACACCAATAATAAAAAGAAATGTAAAGAAAGAAAGTTCCAGAAAGTGATATGAAAATAAGACAAAATAATAGAGTATTAAGTAACCAGGGAAAAGGGGATGACAGACGGTGCAGGTGGTACAGGAAGTTTCCTTTGAGAAGGTTTCCTGTGAACTGAGTCTTCTGGTGCCTGCTAAGTTACTCCAGTCTTGTCCGACTCTTTGCGACCCTATGGACTGTAGCACACCAGGCTCTTCTGTCCATGGGAATCTCTCCCGTGGGAGAATCCTGAAATGGGTTGCCATTTCCTCCTCCAGGGGATCTTTCCAACCCAGGGACTGAACCCGCATCTCTTAAGTCTCCTGCAATGGCAAGTGGATTCTTTACCACCAGCGTTACCTGGTAAGTTGCATGTATTATAATTTCCCAGTTCTCTTCCTCTTTCCTATAAGCAAAATAGACTTTCCCACCATAGGACTTTCAGTGTCCCCATAGGAGGAGTTTCCTTTCTTATCATGTTAACATCAAACTTGGCTCTGTGATATGCTTTGACCAAAGAAATAGGAGCACAGAGCTGGGACTGTGCCAACTCCATGTTAAAGCTCTGATGACAAGCATATGATTTCATCAGCATGCTTGTTCTCCTGCCATGAGTTTGACATTTTCTGGTTAGGTTTGGTCCTTGAGCCTGGATCCTAGAATGAAGAAAATATGAGGGTGCAGATCCACAGCTAACTCACAGTTCATGGATCAGCCACAAAATAAGCAAGAAATAGGAGTCTGTATTTTTGAGACAGTATAACATGGTAAAAGGTGACTAACAAATACTGCTGAATAATAAGAAGGAGCCAATTTTGGAAAGACTAGGGAAAAATTGTGTGTGTGTGTGTGTGTGTGTTGCTGAGCTTTCATTTGGCATGCTCAAGGAACAGAAAGAAAGCCAGTGTGGGTGGCACAGAATTGGAGATGACATAACAGAGGTACGAAAGAAAGGGCCAGATGGTGTACATTTTTTCAAGTCATGGGAAAGAGTCTGGACTATATAAGCTCTTCAGAAATTGGATGAAGAGAGTCAAAAAGTAAAAACTTCCACTTAGAAGTTGTACAAATGAGTACTAGGAATGTAATATACAGCATAATGAATACAATTAACATCACTGTGTGTTATATATGAAAGTTGTTAAGCCAGTAAATACTCAGATTTCTCATCACAAGGGAAAAAGACTCATTTCATCTTTTATCTGTGTGAGATGAAAGATATTCACTAAACTTACTGTGGTAAGTTTACATGATATATATGAATCAAATAATTGTGCTGTACACTTTAAATTTATACTGTGCTGTATGTTGAGTATGGGCTTCCTAGGCGGTGCAGTGGTGAAAAATCCATCTGCTAATGCAGGAGATGCAGGAGACATGGGTTCAATTCCAGGTCGGGAATAACCCCGGAGGAGGAAATGGCAACTCTCTCCAGTACTCTTGCTGCAAAATTCCCTTGAACAGAAGAGCCTGGCAGGCTGCAGTCCATGGGGTAGCAAAGAGTCTTTACTGAGAGTCTTAGCAAACAGTCATGACTGAACAACTGAGCACATGTTGATTATATCTCAAAAGACCTGGAGGGAAAGAAATTTTAATAGAAATTATTTTAAAACTTTTGAAGGACACATCTAAAAGTTGTCTTTAAAACAGTTGCCCTCATTACATTTCACTTTTTTCGTTTTTAACTTATTTTACATTTACAGAAAAATTGCAACAACAGAATGAAGTTTGCATGTAGCCCTCCCAGCTTCTCCTATTAACACCTGATATAATCACAACACAGGGATCAGAACCAGGATATTAACATCTGGTAGAACATTATTCACTTAGCCTCAGACCTTTCTTGAATTTCACCCATTTTTCTACTGTCTCTGCATTTCAGAATGTCATCCTGGAACTCACTTGAAATACCACATTGCATTTCTTATTTCTCCTTAGTCGCCTGCATTCTGTAACAGTTCTTCAGCTTTTTCTTGGCTTTCTTGACCTTGAAATTTTGAAGAGTATTGATCAGATATTTTGTATAATATTTCTCAAAAAGAAAAACAGTTGGGTTTGTCTAATATTTTCTTGTGATTGGAGTGAGGTTATGCTTTTTGATAAGAAAACCTCAGAAATGATGTTGTATCTTTCTCATCGTGTTACATCAAAACTTTCATGACATTGGTGTGTCTTTATTGTTAGCAATGTTGATCTTGATTGCTTGGTAAGTTGGTGTCTGCTACATTTCACCGCTGTAAAGTTACTATCTTTCCTTTTGTAGTTAGTAAATATCTTGGAGAACACATTTTGGTAATTTTCTATTTCCTTCCTCCCTTGTGCATTTATTAACTATAATTCTACAGTAAGGAAGAGTTCTTCCTTCTCCCTAATTTATTTATTTACCCAAATACTTTTATCAGTGTGGACACATATTTATTTTATTCTACAGGTTAAAATCTAATATTGTTACTTTTATTTCAATGCTTAAATTGTTCCAGCTTTGGCCATGAGAAGCTCATTCAAGTTGGCTCTTGAACAAAAGAAAAATTTCAATAGGCTCCATTTTTTATTGAGCATTTCCTTATATTCTGGTACCATAAGATGTCCAAGTTCATCTTATGTTTTTCTTGACTCAGCTCTGAAATCAACCACTTCTCATTGGAGCCCCTGGGATCAACTGCGTCTCCTTGGAGCCTTGGTCCCTTCATTGTTGAATGGTGGCTAGAAACCAAGAACTCTTTTGTATTTTGTTTTTTAATGAAACAGAATGCCTTGGAAATCAAAAGTATATTTTAAAATACGCGAGGGGATGTCATATCTTCTTCACCAGTTTAATCCTCTGCACCTACAACTTAAATACATTATAGTTCTGAATTTTAAAAAATATGTTTCAATATAACATGTTCTTTAATGCATGCTGCTGAAATTTAAGCCTTTAAAATGTTCCTATTTTACATCCATCTGTATTTCTGGCAGAGGAGCAAATATTTGAGACAAGACCACAGATTTCCAAACACTGGGCAATGCTCACCATTGTCAAGCTCAGCTTTCCCTGAAGGTCAGCAAGCCTGATATCTGACATGAAGTCAAGCAAATTGTCTATTTCCACAGTTGGAAACTCTATGCACATTGATGGAAAAAACTGGAAACGACTGAAACTGTGTTTGGTTTGGACAACTCACTTGAATGAGAGAGAGACCAGCATGAGTTCTGCCCGAGTGATGTCTGAAAATCTAGCTCTTGGGTCTACCTTAAACAGCCTACCTATTTGACTTTGACTGGAGTTCAGATACATAAACCAAATATCTTTGCTTTGGCTTCTCTTGAGTCGTATCAGTCTACACCTCATCAAGAGTATGAAGTTTGGAAGAACAAAGAAAGGATTGAGCCTCCTAAATTCAGCTGTTAATTTTAGCCTCTGAGAATGTCAACAAAAGGACTTCAAGTTTAATTGTTTTTCATTGGTTCTTTCTGTGTTTAGAGAAATTTGAGTAAAACAGGTTGCCTTTTCTATTGTCAATATGATGAAATACATCTCCAAGTGCCAACTTTTAAATTTAGGAATTTTTAAATTGCATATTTATTTTAAAAAACACTTATCCAGAGAAGTAGATGTCAATTGACATTTTAGGAGATTGATTTGTTTGAATATTGAGAAAGCCAATTATATTTTTATCTGACAGTTAAAGAAAATTTTCTGTGTGTAGGATAATGTTTCAAAATCCAGTTTAAGCAGTGTATAACAAAAGGAAAAATCAAAGCAACAGTTTAACAAATGGAAAGATGAACAGCTTAAAAATTGCATCTTCATGAAGAAAGAAAAAGTAGAGTTTATTTGTGTTATAGCTTTCCAACCAAATCTGTAAATACTATCAGTTCAGTTCAGTCACTCAGTCATGTCCAACTCTTTGCAATCCCATGGACTGCAGCATGCCAGGCTTCCCTGTCCATCACCAACTCCTGGCTTGCTCAAACTCGTGTCCATCAAGTTGGTGATGCCGTCCAACCACCCATCCTCTGTCATCCCCATCTCCTCCTGCCTTCACTCTTTCCCAGCATCAGGGTCTTTTCCAGTGAGTCAGTTCTTTCAATCAGGTGGCCAAAAAATTGGAGTTTCAGCATCAGTCTTTCCAATGAATATTCAGGAATGATTTCCTATAGGATTTACTGGTTTGATCTCCTGCTGTCCAAGGAGTCCAACGAGTCAATGGCTGGTTTGATTTACTTTCAGTCCAAGTAAATACTACATCCTTTAAAATATAGAAGAACAGAGGAAATTTTCTAGATAGATAGGACTCATATAAGATATCTATAAATTTAAGGAAAGAGTGTTAGGAATTCAAAACTCAAACTTTCAGGTTATCATCTTTACTTTCCACTTGCCCTTTGCATGTGAATACCTGGGTTGGTCAAAGCTAAATCTGTTTAAGATATTTGTATGGCTCCAGAACAAATTTCCTGAGCATAAGAAGAGTCTGTAAAGCATTAAAATTTTTGCAGGAAGGGCGGGGGGCACTTCCAAGACCTGAGAGTGGGCTCCTGTCTAATATTAAGAAATAAATTATCCAAGGAAACACACGTGCTGACAAAGCAAGAGACTCTTTTGGGAAGGGGTGTCTAGGCAGACAGCAAGAGAAGGTAGCCTAGGAGGACTGCTCTGCCACGTGGCTCACAGTCTAGGACTTCATGGTGATGAGATTAGTGTCTGGGTTGTCTCTGGCCAATTTTTCTGACTCAAGGTCAGAATATTCCTTCCTGGTGTCTCCTGCATTGCTCAGTGAAGATGGATGCCAGTAAGGAGGATTCTGGAAGGTTGGTAGGACATGTGACATCTCCTTTTGACCTTTCTTGAATTCTTCTGGTTGACGGTGGCTTATTACTCTATGTTCCTTACCAAGACCTCCTGTCATAAAGTAACTCATGCAAATGATTACTATGGTGCCTGGCCAGGGTGGGTGATTTCAGTGTGTTTCCCCTAACAAAAGGGCAAATGCTTGGGCTTCATCCCCAAAGACTTTGACTCAGGTCTTGAAATCTGTAATTTTTTTTTTTTACTGAAGTATAATTGATTCATAATATTAATTTAGTTTTAGATGTACAACATAGTTGATTCACTATTTTTATAGATAATAGTCTATTGAAAGTTATAAAATATTCACTATATTCTTTGTGTAATATATCCATGTAACATTTCTTTTTTCACTTTATTATCTTTTTATTTATAATTGAAGGATAATTGCTTTATAATATTGTGTTGGCTTCTGCCATATATATCAACATGAGTCAGCCATAGGTATACATATGTTCCCTCCCTCTTGGCCCTCCCTACCACCTTCTATCCCATCCCACTCCTCTATGTTGACACACAGCACCACTGGTTTGAGCTCCCTGAGTCATACAGCAAATTCCCACTGGCTATCTGCTACATACAGTAACGTATATGTTTCCATGCTACTCTCTCCATTCGTTGCACCCTTTCCTTGTCCCCCTGTGTTCATAGGTCTGTTCTCTATGTTGAAGTCTGTGTTTGTAGCCAGGCTAATAGTTAAGAAACTGTCTTATTTTGGAAGATGATAAAAAGATCATCTAGCTCACCCCACTCGTTTTACAAATGAAAATGCTGAGACCTAGACATAAGTCGGAGTGAAGTGAAATTTTTCAAAAACAATTCACCCATTCAAAACATATTTAAAGGACACATGCTCAACACAGAAGGCAGTGGAAATACAGTGTCAAATTAGATAGGTTTGGACCTTGCCTAGAAGGAAGAAAGGGTTAAAGGCAGAAGTAAGATTATGAGATTTAGTTGTTCAGTTGCTAAGCTGTGTCCAACTCTGGCGACCCCAAAGACTGTCACCCTCCAGGCTCCTCTGTCCATGGGATTTCCCAGGCAAGATTACTGGAGTGGGTTGTTGTTTCCTTCTCCAAAAGATCCAGATTATGTCCTAAATCAGTGTTCCTGCCATTATGACACATAATTTTTCCTCACCTTGGGTTGCCATTACAACCCCTGTAACTGAGAGAGAGTTAACATCACTGAAATGAAAAAAGACTTATATTTCCAATTTTTCCTATGTTTATGAAAGATCTGTTACATTTTCAATAGTTGCATCTTCTTATCTGCTCATACACCTTGAAAGTTGCAGGGTTTTATTGAAATATTAGAATCTAGGAAGCATCTGCCTCTTCGAGTTTTTTCATAAGTGTTAGTCACTCAGTCATGTCTGACTCTGTGACCTCATGGACTGTAGCCCACCAGGCTCCTCTGTCCATGGAATTCTCCAGGCAAGAATACTAGAGAAGTTAGCCATTCCCTTCTCCAGGGGATCTTCCCCGTCCAGGGATTGAACTTGGGTCTTCCACATTGCAGGTGGATTCTTTACCATCTGATCCACCAGGGAAACCCATGCAAACACAGCTTCAAAACAAATCCCAACCCTTCCTTCCAATCACATTGCCAGCTCTTCACCCTCCTACAAAAGCTCTCTTACTTACTCATGTCCAATTTCTATAACACACATTTGGGCTAACCTAATGTGAGACCTAAGCCCTAATGATGAGCTCAATCTTTGCTTATATTGAGGAAAGCAAGCTCTTCTGTTGTCAAAGGTATGTAACTTTTACTTATGGCAAGATACATGGTGTAGTTTTGCTATCAATAGGACAAGTAATGCAGAAACTGATGCTTAACATGGTTCCTGCTCATTTTTTTTAAGAAAGGTGGCTTGGTTGATATATTCTGCATGGATGTGAAAGGTTTGGGAGTGAAGCAAATCTCAAAATGAAGATTCTAGTATATTAAATCTCTGTAAGGCAATGGCACCCCACTCCGGTGCTCTTGCCTGGAAAATCCCACGGACAGAGGAGCCTGGTGGGCTGCAGTCCATGGGGTCGCTAAGAGTCAGACACAACTGAGCGACTTCACTTTCCCTTTTCACTTTCATGCATTGGAAAAGGAAATGGCAACCCATTCCAGTGTTCTTGCCTGGAGAACGGGGGAGCCTGATGAGCTGCTGTCTGTGGGGTCGCACAGAGTCGGATACGACTGAAGCGACTTAGTAGCAGCAGCAGCAGCTTAGCAGCAACATAGCAAAAGAGCTCATAACTAAAAGCTGATCATTTGAATATTAGTTTAAATTCCAAAGCTAAATAAATGGTCTCATTATTACTAAGTCTAAGATCTGGACTAAATAAACATCCACTTTAAGGGTCTTTACCAAAATTCATTAGGTCTCATTTGTTTGTTTTTGCTCTTATTTCTGTTGGCTTAGGAGAATGACCTAAGAAAACAGTGCCATGATTTATGTCAGAGAATGTTTTACCTATGTTCTCTTCCAGGAGTTTTATGGTGTCATGTCTTATGTTTAAGTCTTTCAACCATTTTGAGTTGATTTTTTACATATGTTGTGAGGGTGTGTTCTAACTTCATTGATTCACCTGTGACTGTCCAGCTTTCTTAACACTGCTTGTTAAAGAGACTGTCTTTTCTCAATGGCCTATTCTTGCCTCCCTTGTCCAATATTAATTGACCATAGGTGTGTGGGTTTATTTCTGGACTCTCCATTCTGTACCATTGATCCATATGCTTGTTTTTGTGCCAGTACCACTTTGGTTTGATTACTTTAGTTTTGTAATATTGTCTGAAGTCTGGGAAGGTTATGCTTCCAGCTTTGTTCTTTTTCTCAGGATTGCTTTGGCAGTTCTGAATCTTTTATGGTTTCATATAAAATTTAGCATTATTTCTTCTGGTTCTGTGAAAAAAAAGTCATGGGAAATTTGAAAGAGATCACATTAAATCTGTAAATTGCTTTGAATAGTATGGGCTTTTTAACAATATTAATTCTGTCAATCCAAATCATGGGATATCTTTCCATTTTATTGAATCATCTTCAATTTCCTTTGTCGATGTTTTAGCAATAGTTTTCTGCATATAAGTCTTTCACCATCTTGGTCAGGCTTATTTTTAATTATTTTATTTTATTTTTTAATGGGACTTTTAAAGGGATTGTTTTTTGACTTTCCCTTTCTGATACTTCATTGTTATTGTAAAGATTCATTTCGTTACATGCATCCCTGTCTTAGAGGCATTAGGTACTCAATCAAATACTGTTGAATAAATGAATAGTGAATTACAGTATCATAGTTTTCAGTACATTCTAAGCAAATTTTTAACAAAATTTTTGTTTAATGACTAGCTTAATATCTACCATTTAAGTTGTAGATTTCATTGTAGGCTTATAGTGGAGATTTCTCAAGCGTACTGATAATGGTGTTAACTTTTAATTTCATATTAACTTAATAGATAATACAATATATTAAAATAATTTTTAAACTTCAAATTGCTACACTCTTTCCAATTAAATTGTCATTTGTATTTGGATACAATTTAGATGGAATTTCATACAACATTTTTAAAAGGCTAAAGCCATGAGAAATTATTCCATTTGACATCATAAAGTTTGTGTATTTATTCAGATCTTCTTAACCTTGCAAGTCTGTTGAAAGTAGTATGGAAATTGTTCATGAACAGGCTTTCTCATTAGATTTTTGGCATCTCTACATCTGTCTCAGCCAGAACCCTGAAGAGCAAAGGCAAAATTGGAACACATTTATCTGAATATTTCAGACCCTCCAATGAGGTTACTTCCAAAAGCTAAGGAAGGGTCATGGGGATTCTTTTTTCCCTGCTTCTTCTTCTATGAAAATCTTCCATTATCCAAATTCATTATTAAAAAAAAATATGCTATCTCCAAATGTGCTTTATTTGTAGAATGTCAATGCAAAAACTTTTTGGTTGAGTTTCAGGTCCTGAAAACAATCGTATTAAACACAGTGGCCATCCAAGTGCAATTTAAAGATCCCCTGGCAATTTTCAAAAGGAGCAAGGATTAATCCCAAATCCTGGCCAATATCAATAAAACTGCCTCTAATTTCCTCGGTCCCGTTTGAGCTACTGTCAAGAGCATAATAGCTTTCTCCCATTAGCATACATAGTTTCTCGCATACATAGTTAACTCATTACTTTGTAAAGCATCTTAAAGTACTTTGAAATACCCCAAGTATGAAAACTGCTATTTAAAAACAATTCTCCGCTGTTCTGCACCATATCAGAATAACCTAGCTAGCCCACCTGAAATAACTCTAATGACTCTTAAACTCAAGGCTTTACAAATGCCTTTTTTCTCCACTAATTCCAAATAAAGTAGATGGTATCATGTAAATTACTTTCAACCCTTATCTCATTAGCCTGCTATAGCTTACCCCGTGTTTGAAAATGACCATGGGTGATGTAAGTCCTCACTTTGACCACAAACATCTTGAAAACAGGGTCTAATTTTGTATCCTCCAGAACCAAATCATGGTACCTTAGAAAAGTAGATAATAGACATTTGGTATAAACATTATTATTTATTTGTTAGTCCTTTCAAACATGTGTCCATTCACCTATACTTCACATGTGGAAGTCATGAGTCAGGCACTAAGGATAAAGAAATAGATTTTTAAAATAAGTCAATAAAAGATAAATAAATAGTTTGATTGATCCTCAGGAGCTCTTCCAATAATGTTGGAAAACAGAAATGAAAATTGACAATAAAGTACAATCAAATTCATAGGAATCCTAAACAGAGGGTCTATGGTAACACGAAGGAGTAACTGGAGCTTTACAGAGGATTTCCTGGTTGAGAGACACCTGAGGTGAGTCCTTAGGGATGACTGAATAGTAGTGATGCCAAGTAGAGGAAGAACATCTCTTGCAGACAGAAGAGAATAAACAAAGGCTGGCAGTTCAGAGAACTGCAGGTACTTAGCATGACTAAAACAGTGTTCTCAGTGGTGGCAGGACCGCCCCCTAGGGGATGCTTTCAAAAAGCAATGGAGATATTTTGGTACCAGGTCCCATTGAGTAGTGGGTACTACTGGCCTATAAATGATAAAGAGCCAAGGATGCTAGATATTCTGTAACAGGCAGGCCAATTCTGCATACTGAAAATTTGCCCCAAGTTCTGTACAAGTTTGGAATGTCCCTTCAGACATTCATGTCAATGGAAAACTTGTATGTAACTCTCTTGGTTTAGAGCCTAACCTCATGTTACATATAATATGAAACATTTTTGCAGAATTTTAATGTACACTGAATTTGCCAGGAATGCAATCCCCACATGAATCAAAGAAAGATTGTACTTCACCTTTTTTGGAACTTTATCAAGAGTTATTCACCATTTCAGAAAATAACATCGATGACGCCACATATTTCTTGGTATTTGAGTTACCAATTCAGCCACCTGTGTCAATCCATATCTATAGTTATCATAATCAAGGTGATTCTATTTATAAGCACAAGCATCTGAAGATTTCATTAAGTCCAAGCATTTTATATTATTTTATTATTTATCACTTTTCTTTTAATTTTCCTTCATATTATAATTAAGGCATTTAAAGCATTCTTTGCACAGATAGGTTTAATTTATGAGTTTCATTTCAGGATAGTAAAATTGTGTTACAAAATGCTCAGTGTAACAAAGAGAGCTTTAGATTGCAGAGGAGAGGTGGGCTGGTGTGTTGATAGCATCTCTTTCCCTAAAGACCTCAGTAGTTACACATGAACCTCTAATTGCCATGAGATGTTCCCAGTTCTAAGAGTCTGATTATGGTTTAATGCTTGCTGGAAAAATAAATGAGAAAAATCAAGTTAGGGGACCACTTATTTTTCCCTGCATGAAACATTTTAATGTGATTTTGCACTTACATTTCCCTGGCTATTTCAGCGACATAAAAAGCTAATCCCATCTCAGGGCCCAAGTGAATACATTCAAGAGCATTTTTTATTTTAACTTCCCTAATTGGTCCTTCAGCATCATTCAGAGATGGTAACAATAATACCAATATAAATAAGCTAGCATTTATTAAGCACCTACTACATACTAGGTACTATGCTAAGTATTTTTCATAGGTAATTGCTTACTCTTGCAATTAACTTGTAAAGGTATATACTTTTATTGTCTGTTTTATAGATAAGCAAACAGAATTAAGTAACTTCTGAGGCCACACCAGCTTTAAGTGCTGGAGGCAGGTTCTAAGACCAGATGCGCTGGGATCCAGAACTCATAATATTTCCAAGATACTAAGCTTTGCATATGCGAAAATAATTGTTTTCTCTTCTAGGTTTCTATAATTTCTCAATTTTAGACAGAGAAGATTTCAGATCGACAAACTGTAGCACACAATTCAAATCTACTCCCACTTGAAGCTGTGGTAGGAAAATATTCATATCTAAAAAGAGAACGTGACTAACTACTCAGTGATTGCTACAGGACGCCATGAGAAAGTGACAAAATTATAGGCTGCTCTCTGAACTGTTATGAAAGCATATCAGATATGAATATATTGGTGTGGATTTGTCAATGAATAACTAGTATTACTCCAGATTTGGAATCACTGAATAGATGTTATTTGGCCTACCTCTGAAACTGCCCAACATCGACTGAAATATGGAACATGATCATGACATACAGAAAAAAGAAGTAGTGCTTGAGCATGTCCTCCTTCAGAAGAAAGTACTTTTTCTTGATCTCTATTAAAAATGTAAAAAGAAGATGCAACAGTGAAATCTTCACCATCTGAAGTGAGGGATTCCTTTATACCAGAAATAAGTTACCCATCACAAATACTATGATAAGTAGCTCCCTCTTCTTGTTCAAAACATTTAGAACAAAGATTTCAAGTTAATGATGAAAGAGATCTGAAACATATTACCTTTAAATTTGCTCTAATACACAGAAATGAAACACCTGCTAAGTTTTACTTTGATTTCATTTGTTTTTTCACTTAAGAAAAAAACTCTCCAGATTCATCTTCCTTATCATCATCGTCACTGTTCACATGTAGAAGCAGTGGCATTGAACAGAAAGATGGCTGGTTTGGTTTTCCCAGAGAAATTTAAATTGCAATTCTGAGTCTGGATGGGAAGCCTGGAGCAAGCCACTTTTCTTTCCTGCACTTCATTTTCCTTATCTGTAAAGGGAGGATTATGCCACCTATATAACAAAACCATGCCAGGCACATAGCATGTATTCGATAAATGGTAACTATTACTGAACATGGTAAGTGCCAAAGAGGAGAAGAGGCATAAAATATGGCCACTGCCCTTGAGCAAGCTACAATCTACTTGGAATAAAAGGACTCATACATAAGAGATAAATGATAACAGAATGTGGAATATACGAATTGCAAAATGAGTTAGACAAGAATATTTTTATAAATTTATTTTTTAATTGAATGACAATTGCTTTACAAAATTTTGTTTTTTTCTGTCGACCTCAACATGAATCAGCCATAGGTATACGTATGACATATGTCCCCTCCCTCTTGTACCTCCTTCCCATCTCCCTCCCCATCCCACCCTTCTAGGTTGATACAGAGCCGCTGTTTGAGTTTCCTGAGACATAGAGCTAATTCCCGTTGGCTATCTATTTTACATATGGCAATGTAAATTGAAAAAAAGTCCCACAGGGAGGACCAGGATGGTTTCATGGATGGGCAGAGCCTGGGTTGGGTCTTTGAACATCATTGGGAAAAACAAGAAGGTGTTTCCAACATCAGGGCTGGTATCCAGTAGGCATAGTGCCTGGGGTCTCAAGTATGTTTAAAGGTCCATGAAATCTTTTCATTTTAATTTCTTTTAAAAATCAGAAGAGATGAATATAATAACAATGAATGCATAATAATCAACCCAACCTGGATTATATTTGTCTTTATAATAACACAGTCATAAAATATAGTTGTTGTGATTTTTCTGGTGAAAGAAAAACTGAAGGCAGATATTCCCTAAGTCCATGTCAGTCATTCTGCAACCCTGCCAGAGAGAGGACTGGTAAACTTTTTCCAGAATTTCTGTCACTATGCTAATAACTTACTCTTTGATATAAACTAAATGTATCCCCCCAAATTCATATACTAAATTCACATTCATAAGCACAATGTGATTGTATTAAGAGGTAGGGACTTTGAGGAAGTGCCTAGGTGATGAAGGTGGAGTGCTTTTAAATCATATTAGTGCCCTTATAAAAGAAACCCCAGGTTTAGCACCTTCCACAATGTAAATTTACAGTCTTCTAGAAAGTGGGCCCTCATCACTCACCAAATCTGCCAGCACCATGATACTGAACCTCCCAGCCTCCAGAACTGTGAGAAATAAACATTTCTTATTTATAAACCACCCAATTTACCTGCAGCTAACATAATACTCAAAATACTCAACAATGAAAAGCTGAAAGCCTTCCTACTAGAATCTGGAATAAGACAAGGATACCCACTCACAACTTTTATACAACATAGTATTGAAAGTCTTAGCCATGGCAATAAGACAAGAAAAGTAAATAAAAGATGACCAAATTGGAAGAGAATAGGTGAAATTGTCATTATATGCAAATGATATACTATATATAGAAAACTCTAAAGACTCCACATAAAAACTACTAGAACTGATAAATGAATTCAGTAATTTCACATGATACAAGATTAACATACAGAAATCTATTGCATATCTTTACACTAGCAAGGAAATGTCAGAAAGGGAAAGTAAAAAAAAAAGCAATCCTTTCAAAATTGCATCAAAATAGAAAACAAAATACTTAGGAATAAACTTTATCAAGGAGGTAAAGGACTTGACTGTTGATAAACACTGATAATGGGAATTGAAGATGATTCAATAAAATGGAAAGATATCCCAAGCTTTTGGATTGACAGAATTAATATCGTTAAAATGTGCATACTACCCAAAGCAATTTACAGATTTAATGTGATCTCTATCAAATTACCATGAATTTTGAAACAGAACTAGAAGAAATAATGCTAAAATTTGTATGAAACCACAAAAGACCCAGAATGCCAAGGCAATCATGAGAAAAAGAAGAAAACTGGAAGCATAATCTTCCAAGACTTTAGACAATATTACAAAGCACAGCAATTCAAACAACGTGGTATTGGCACAAAAACAGACATATGGATCAATGGTACAGAACAGACAGTTCAGCAGTAAACCCACACACCTATGGTCAATTAATCTTTGACAAAGAAGGCATGAATATACAATGCAGAAAAAGACAGTTTTTTCAGCAAGTGGTGTTAGGCAAGTTGGACAGCCACAGGCGAATCAATGAAGTTAGAACACACCCTCACAACATGTGCAAAAAATAAACTCAAAATGATTGGAAGACTTAAATATAACACATGGTACCATATAATTCCTAGAAGAGAACATAGGCAAAACATTCTCTGACATAAATCATAGCAATGTTTTCTTAGGTCAATCTCCCAAGACAATAGAAATAAAACCAAAAGTAAACAAATGAGACCTAATCAAACTCATAAACTTTTGCACAGAAAATGAAACATTAAGCAAAATGAAAAAACAACCTACGGACTGAGAGAAAATATTTGCAAATGTTGTAACTGACAAGGGATTAATTTCCAAAAATTATAGACAGTTCATACACTTCAATAACACAAAGATAAAAATGGGCAGAAAACCTAAATAGATATTTCTCCAAAGAAGACATACAGATGGCCAATAGGCACATGAAAGATGCTCGACATCACTAATTATTAGAGAAATGCAAATCAAAGCCACTATGAGGTATCACCTCATATTGGTCAGAGTGCCCATCATCAAAAAATCTATAAACAATAAATGCTGGAAAGGATGTGGAGAAAAGGGAACTCGCCTACACTGCTGGTGGGAATGTAGATTTGTACAGCCAATATGGATATGGTATGGAGGCACCTTAAAAAACTAAAATTAGAGTTACCATATGATCCAGCAATCTTACTCCTTGACATATATCTGAACAAAACTATAATTTGAAAAGATACATGCACCCCAATGTTCAGAGCAGCACTATTTATAGTAGTCAAGATATGGAAGCAACCTGAATGTCCACTGATAGACATGGCTAAAAGGATGTAGTGGATATATAAACAATGGAATACTACTCGGCCATAAAAAAGAATGAAATACTGGCATTTGTAACAACATGAATAAACATAGATATTATCATACTAAGTGAAGTAAGTCAGAAAGAGAAAAGACAAATACTATACAATATCACTAATATGTGGAATCTAAAATATGATACAAGTGAACTTATTTATAAAACAGAAACAGACCCACAGACATAGAAACAAACTTATGGTTACCAAAAGGGAAAGGGGATGAAGTAGGGATAAATTCAGAGTCTTGGATTAGTAGATAACCATATATAAACCAGATAAACAACAAGGTCCTACTGTGTAGCGCAGGGAACTACATTCAGTATCTTTTAATAACCCATAATGGAAAAGAATATGAAAAAGAATATATATATATATAACTGAATCATTTTGCTATACTCCAGAAACTAATACAACATTGTAAATCAAATATGCATGCATGCTCAGTCTCTTCAGTTGAGTCCAACTCTTTGTGACCCTATGGAGTGTAGCCCACCAGGCTCCTCTGTCCACAGGAATGGATTGACGTTTCCTTCTCCAGGGGATCTTCCTGACCCAGGGATCGAACCCAGGTCTCCGGTATTGCAGGCAGATTCTTTACCATCTTAACTACTGTTTGTGAATCAAATCGGAAGCAACTGTACACTAGATAACAAAACTGACTGTTATTTCAAAGGAAAATTTTAATAGCACACAAGAGTCTCTCTTTCAGTTTATTGAAACTTACCTGTCAGTTTACCTCATAAAAATCTTCCATGCTTCCCAACATGGTAGTCTGGCTTCCCAACGACTCCAAGGACTCAACCCACAGGGATCCAGAAACACACGGTCCCTCTTCGTGTCTTGGGCTGTCACCAGATGCTGAGTGAAACATGTCATCATTTCCCTTCTGACAGAAAAAAGAAAAGGGGCAGTCAGAGCCACTGACTGCAGTCCCTGGTCGCTACCTAGATAACTTACCAGCACTGGAAAAGAGACAGTCCTACCATCCACTAGAGAAAGAAATAAAACCACATTTCAGAATTCTCTCTGGTTTATGTAAAGAGCTCAAAGTTATCTATCTTGTTTCCTCCTTGGTTTCAAAAATGAGGATCATGTTTCCTCACTTGCTGTCCTCAAATACAAATAATATGGTAAATTGATAACTGGGTAACATAAATCAGAGTCTTGTGTCTGAATTCTTTCTAGGTGAGAATCATAGAATTTCAGAACCAAATGAGGTCACAGGCAATATCAAATCCAACCATTTTATTCTGTTTCTGTCTCTAAGTTTATAACTAACTAAATTGAGTGAACTCTGGGAGTTGGTGATGGACAGGGAGGCCAGGCGTGCTGCGATTCATGGGGTCGCAAAGAGTCGGACACGACTGAGTGACTGAACTGAACTGAACTGAAAATAGCCCTCATCAGATTTTCACCTCTTATTCTTCCAGTCAGCCTTGTCCTCTTAGGCCATGATGATGTTCCTTAGGCTATTTTGTGTCTTCCCTTCTTTTGCCTATCCTGTGATGCCAGTGCTCACCAGGTTTTTAATTTTATTTTTTTATTTTCTGACACTACAGGTCAACCTGCAAAAATTTTAAGGACAAATTTTTTTCTCCAAAAATTTTCCTTTCTTCAGCATAATCCTTCCTTCATAATGGAGGGTGAAATTAGGCAACTATTTTATGAGTGTTTGCTCTTCAGCCCAGTCTCAGCAGGCTATTTTATCTTTTCTTTGATGATAGGTTTGGAATTTATCTTCTGATGTAAGATGATCCACACTTTTGCATACTGGAAGAATGCATCCTGAGACTTTGAAAATATCCTTCCACCCAATAAAAGAGAGCATTTGTTATCAATTAAATGTGAAAAGGTGAACTCTTCTGGAATATTTCTAATTCTAATGCCTGCAATGATGGAGACCTGGGTTTGATCCCTGGATTGAGAAGATCCCCTGGAGATGGGAAAGGCTACGCACTCCAGTATTCTGGCCTGGAGGATTCCAGGTACTATATAGTCCAGTCCATGGGGTTGCAAAGATTCAGACTTGACTGATTTTCACTGAAAGTGCAGCTTTCACTTTCAGGCTCTTTAAAACTAATTCTAAAGCTCTATTCTCTATTAAAAAAAAAATTGCTACCAAATACATAATGGCTATTGAATGAACTGCATGGCTTCAACAGCTTGCAAAATGAAAATAAAATGCAATTTGGAATATAATTCACAGTTATTTAGTAATCTGGTAAGTGGTACAGTAAGATGGTATAACAAAATAATTATGGGATTTGGAGTTAAGAGATCTGGGATCCAACGTCTACTTCAAAAGACTTGGTCAAAGTATTTAATTTCTTTGAGATTCAGTTTCCTTAATTGTAATACTGGAAGGATGATAATAATAACACACCATCAGTTTGGTGAGAGAACATTTTATATATTAAATATAGAATGTATGCAAATATTTCCCTTCTCTCTTACAGTATAAGTAGCTCATAATTTTCTTTTTTAAAGAGCTACGAGTTCTTTGAATATGGGGAGAAAACTGAGATAAATGGCCCTAGTCCACTCTGATCATTTCTATTATTTCTGATCTTTATATATATTTACTAGGGAAAAAATTACCTCTGTTCACTTGACTCAGTAAATTAGCATGTCTCATCTCCACTGCACTGGCACATAAAAAAAAGATGCTCAAAAAGTGTTTGCCGAATGTTGACAAATGTCATGAAATTCCAAGGTAACACCCAGAAAATTTTCGTGATGAAAATAAATGGAAGAATCTCATGGTGAAGAAAGTAAATGAAGAGAGGTAGAAAATCTGGATGAAAAGATGAAAATCAAGGCATTCATGAGATTTGGCAATGAGAGGAAGTCGTGGCTCCCTAGAGGAGACCCAGGAGTCTCTCCATCCCCAGGAGGGAGTTATCTGGTTCTGATTTCCTCCTTCTTCTGACACGAGCATCTCCGGCCAGCTTCTCAGCAGGTCATTGATAGATGACTTGATTCCCTCTCTCTGTCCTGTTTCGTTTTCACTTCTCATATTTCCTCCTGCCTCTTATCATCCTTCTGCCTTCCTCTATCTGTACTTCTTCTCTCTTTCTTTCATTTTCATGAGTGTGTGCATGTTCATCTACATCTGTTGTATAGGAACACACACACACACCCACACACACACAGTCTCAGACGAACTATATTGACAATGAAAACTTTTGAATTCAACAAAGCTTTATTTAAATAATAACTAGCTGATATTTCAATAAGATAATGATTTAATCCACTAACTGGTGTTCTTTTGTTTTTAATTTCTGGATACTTCTTCCAGCCAAGAGACTGCTTAGGTAGTCTAGACTTCCTGCATTAGGGAAGGGAAAATAGAGCTAATGAGTCAGATTTCTTGGCAAAGCTAGTAGATTTTGAAGAATACATAATCGGCCAAAGTTGCATTCTTTCCCCAGTCCAGAGCTGATGAAAGATGGGGAAAGAAAAGAGCTTAACAGGGAAAGTAAAAAGCATAAGCTTAGGCAAGGTCCCAATATGATGCCATCAAGGGGACAAGATAACAGAATCTCCTAAGTATTGTGATCTGAGAGCAGAGGAGACCTTTGCATTCCTTTTCTGCATAGGGTTAAAGCAAAGGAGCAAATGGGTAAAGAAAAGCCCCCAGTCAGTATTGGCAGAGGCAAGAAAATAGAAATGGCTGAGTATATTAGTTTCATATTGATGCTTTAATGAGTTACCACAAGTTCAGTTCAGTTCAGTCACTCAGTCATGTCCAACTCTTTGTAACCCCATGGACCGCAGCACGCCAGGCCTCCCTGTCCATCACCAACTCCTGGAGTTTACTCAAACGCATGTCCATTGAGTCAGTGATGCCATCCAACCATCTCATCCTCTGTTGTCCCCTTCTACTCCTGCCTTCAATCTTTCCCAGCATCAGGGTCTTTTCCAATCAGTCAGCTATTTGCATCAGGTGGCCAAAGTATTGGAGTTTCAGCTTGAACATCAGCCCTTCCAATGAATATTCAGGACTGATTTCCTTTAGGATGGACTAGTTGGATCTCCTTGCAGTCCAAGGGACTCTCAAGAGTCTTTTCCAACACCACAGTTCAAAAGCATCAATTCTTCGGTGCTCAGCTTTCTTTATAGTCCAACTCTCACATCCATACATGACTACTGGAAAAACCATAGCCTTGACTAGAATGGACCTTTGCTGGGAAAGTAATGTCTCTGCTTTTTAATATGCTGTCCAGGTTGGTCATAACTTTCCTTCCAAGGAGTAAGTGTCTTTTAATTTCATGGCTACAATCACCATCTGCGGTGATCTTGGAGCCCCCAAAAATAAAGTCTGCCACTGGTTCCACTGTTTCCCCATCTATTTGCCATGAAGTGATGGGACCAGAGGCCATGATCTTCGTTTTCTGAATTGTTGAGCTTTAAGCCAACTTTTTACTCTCCTCTTTGACTTTCATCAAGAGGCTGTTTAGTTCTTCACTTTCTGCCATTAGGGTGGTGTCATCTACATATATGAGGTTATTGCTATTTCTCCTGGCAATCTTGATTCCAGCTTGAGCTTCATCCGGCCCAGCATTTCTCATGATGTACTCTGCATATAAGTTAAATAAGCAGGGTGACAATATACAGCCTTGATGTACTCCTTTTCCTATTTGGAACCAATCTGTTGTTCCATGTCCAGTTCTAACTGTTGCTTCTTGACCTGCATACAGATTTCTGAGGAGGCAGGTCAGGTGGTCTGGTGTTCCCATCTCTTTCAGACTTTTTCACAGTTTATTGTGATCCAAACAGTCAAAGGCTTTAGCATAGTCAATAAAGCAGAAATAGATGTTTTTCTGGAACTCTCTTGCTTTTTTGATGATCCAGCAGATGTTGGCAATTTGATCTCTGGTTCCTCTGCCTTTTCTAAAACCAGCTTGAACATCTGGAAGTTCACAGTTCACGTGTTGCTGAAGCCTGGCTTGGAGAATTTTGAGCATTACTTTACTAGCATGTGAAATGAGTTCAATTGTGCAGTAGTTTGAGCATTCTTTGGCATTGCCTTTCTTTGGAATTGGAATGAAAACTGACCTTTTCCAGTCCTGTGGCCACTGCTGAGTTTTCCAAATTTGCTGGCATATCGAATAGAGCACTTTGAGACAGAGTGCCTGATGAACTATGGACAGAGGTTCATGACATTGTACAGGACACAGGGAACAAGACCATCCCCAAGAAAAAGAAATGCAAAAAAGCAAAATGGCTGTCTAAAGAGGCCTTACAAATAGCTGTGAAAAGAAGAGAAACAAAAAGCAAAGGAGAAAAGGAAAGATTTGAATGCAGAGTTCCAAACAATAGCAAGGAGAGATAAGAAAGCCTTCCTCAGTGATCAGTGCAAGGAAATAGAGGAAAACCATAGAATGGGAAGACTAGAGATCTCTTCAACAAAATTAGAGATACCAAGGGAATATTTCATACAAAGATGGGCTCAATAAAGGACAGAAATGGTATGGACCTAACAGAAGCAGAAGATATTAAGAAGAGGTGGCAAGAATACATGGAAGAGCTATACAAAAAAGATCTTCGTGACCCAGAAAACCACAGTGGTGTGATCACTCACCTTGAGTCAGACATCCTGGAGTGTGAAATCAAGTGGGCCTTAGGAAGCATCACTATGAACAAAGCTAGTGGAGGTGATGGAATTCCAGTTGAGCTATTTCAAATCTTAAAAGATGATGCTGTGAAAGTGCTGAGTTACCACAAAAAGTGACTTTTATATCAACAAATATTTCTTCTTTTACAGATACAGATGTCACCATTTCAAATAGAGTCTCCATAGGTTAAGACTAAGGTATTTACAGGACTTCACTTCTTTCTGAAGGCTCTCAAGGCTTTCCTGCTTCTAAAAGCTGCCTGCGTCCGTTTGCTTGTGGCCCCTTTCCTCCATTTTCAAAGCTAGCAGTGTCCAGTCAAATCTTTCTCACTCTGACAATGATTTCTCTGCCTCCCTCGTCCATATTTAAGGACCCTAATGATTACTCATAGGGGCTCCCCTTGTGGCTCAGCTGATAAACAATCTGCCTGCAATGCGGGAGACCTGGGTTCAATCCCTGGGTTGGGAAGATCCCCTGGAGAAAGGAAAGGCTACCCACTCCAGTATTCTGGCCTAGAGAATTCCATGGACTATACAGTCCATAGGGTTGCAAAGAGTCAGACACTACAGAGCAACTTTCACTTTCATGATTATGCTGAGCCTATTTGAATAATCCAGGAGAATATATTTAATTTCAAACTGATTGACAACCTTATTTCTTCTATAATCTTAATTCCCTTTTGATACAAAACATAACATAAACACAGATTCTGGCGGTTCAGACAGGGACATTTTCAGAGAGTCATTATTCTGCCAACTACAGCTGTGCTGTTTGTGATGACCGACACAGCTTCACTGAATGTCCAAGGTATTGCAGGGAAGGGCAAAATGTTTCTCATACAGTTGAGAACAGCATGGACATGCCATGGGGTAGGTACTGGAGGAACCAGAGAGGCTGTACTGTCAAACTCAGGAGAATATAGCAGGATATTTATATAATGCCCCAGAGAGTAGCAATGAAAACCCACATGCTATGTACATTTCAATAGCTTCCAGCACAGAAAGATGGCAGCCAAGGACCAGATGGCCTCTTTTATCCTGACCCCACTGACTTTATGACACATAGTGCTTTGATGTTCCCACAATTCCCCTACAAACTTAAATGCAGCCTCAGGGTGAAAAAGAAATGGCAAACCTCAAATCAACGGAGTTTCCCTGGAATGGACTAAGACTAATTTTCCACTATCAATAGACTAGGGGCTCAACATGAAAATTAGGAACATATGTACACTAGGTACATTAGGCACACTTGGTACACTTGTACATTAGGTACACTTGAGTTTTTTATCTGATATTTAATGTGCATTAAATTTTCAACACTTTTTAAACTAGAATGAGCACTTTTCCTGTCCTGTCTAAACCCACTGTGTGCAAGTATTCTCACTTGTGCTTGTACTTCTTCTCACGTTCAGAGACAAAGATCCTGGGTGATGGACCCCAGACCAGAACCCTGTGTCCCTTGGAGTCATCAGCTCCTTCCCCATTTCATTTCAAGATGGATTTACCAAGGAAGATATTTTTTCCTTAAAATATATTTCTATTTCTAGTCCCCTTGGGTTATCTTAGAACAGTTAGTCGAGATCTTTCCTCCCAGAAAAAAAAAAAATTTTTTTTACACCTTACCTTTTCCAGGACTTATGTGAAACAACTTGTTTAAAAGACCCCATTTTGCCATCCACATGGAATTTTGACTTAAGGAATGTCAAGGGAGAAGATGATCAAGGCTATAAAGTTTTCTGCTAGGAGTTTTATATATTCCCTTTAATTCCCACAACATTTAAAAATAGTTATTATTACCCCAATTTACTTATGAGAAAATTGAGATCCATGAAGGCACCTCACTTGTGCAAGGAGCCTTAGCTGAGGTCCTCCTGAAGGAGAAACTGATAAAAAGGCTTATGTACAGATAGTTTATCTGGGAAGTGAGCCAGGGAGCAGAGCTGAGGGACAGCGGAAGAGGGACAGGGAAGAAGGAAAAACCAATACAAGGATGCATTATGAAGTTGGCCACCCTTGAAGGGGACAGAGCTCGACTCTGCAGGGCCCTTCCAAGGAGATTTGTGAGTGTGTCACCGAACTGTGCACTTGGGTTTGGAAAGGGAGAAGAATTTACCATTTTTTACCCTGACTGGTCAAGGTGGCCCATAGGTGCAAACTCTGGAACCCTTCTAGTTTTGCCGGTACAAAGCCAAGAGTGTTCCCACGGGTGTCCCACATCTAAGCCCTGGGGCAGGAAGCTAGAGGTACGGGTGGAAGATGACAACATGCTGTCCTATTTCACCTGTGGACAGCGACCAGGACAGTAGTGGCTAAACAAGAAGTGGGGCTGGGAGGCTGTGCAATGATACGGAGAAGTGGCTAATACTCAAGGTCATGAGACTATTAAATACTTGAAATCAGGCCTGCATGACTGCAAGACCTGGATGCCTTCCATAATTCAAATGAATTCCCAAGAAGAGATTTGGCTTTGAGGAACTAAAGCATGAGTTTATTACCCTTGGCAATTAGACAAGGGTCTGATATTGATTTTACACTGTATCAGAAGTGGACCATTATGCACTCAGTCTTGGTATATCTAAGGGCAGGAATTCTTCCCCCATTAACCTCAAAAATGGGTCTGAAAATAAATGTTACATATAGGATTCCAGAACAGCGCTATCAGGCAAAAAATAAGGTGAGCTACATGTGCAATGTTAAATATTTGCATAATCTATTTTATTTAACCCAGGGTTTTCAAGGTATTATCATGTCAACATGCAATTAATAAAATAAAATTGTTGAAAATTTTTCCATTCTCTTTTTTTGTGATACTAAGTCTTCAAAATCTGGTATGCATTTCACACCTACAACTACAGCTCAGTTTAGCCTGGCTATATTTCAAGTGTTCAGTAGCTGCGGGTAGCTACAATTACCATTTTGGAAAGTGCAGCTGTTGGATATTTTCTACTCATGAACTGAAGGAGTTAATCTGTGAAAGACATTTCATTAGGATAAGATGGAATAGGGAGGATTTCTATTTAGTCTTCTAACATTATGACTTGCACCTATATGATTTCTCTCTGAAATAAACGTCAAATTGACAAGGTTCAGGGCCTAAAGTGGTTAGAAGCGTAATTCGAAAACAAAACCAAGCTATACATGAATCTAATATTTCAGGCTTTATTTCCTCTGTTCACTTGTCTTTAAACTGCAGGACAAGTAACTTTTAACTTAAAGTTTTGCATATTCAAGGATATTGCATGTGGCAAACAGCATAAGATTGTAATTCTAAAAATGAGTCACAAACAAAATATCCTATGCCACCTGAATTATGACATGCAAATTTCTTTGCCTTTACTCCTATGGAAAGTATATTTTATTTTCATGGGTTTATATTTACCAGGCACATATGTAGCTTATATGAAGTCTAATGAGACATTTGGAAGATATGGGTATTATGAATATAGTGGTTAAAAACACAAGATTTCTATCCCTTAAAAAAGAGTTACCATATGATCCCCAATCCCACTCCTCAGCATATACCTGGAGAAAACTAATTTGAAGATACATGCATCCCAATGTTCATAGCAGCTCTGTTTATGATAGTCAAGATACAGAAGCAACCTAAATGCTCATTGACAGATGAATGGATAAAGAAGATGTGACATATATGTAGAATGGAATCCTACTCAGCCATAAAAAAGAATGAAATGATGCCATTTGCAGTAACATGAATGGACCTAAAGACTATCTTTACTAGCTGAAGTAAGTCAGACAAAGACAAATAGTATATGATATCACTCATATTTATAAGATAAAAATAGTCTCACAGACATAGGAAACAAACTTGTGGTTCCCAAAGGGGGACGGGGGGAGGAGAAATTAGGGATTTGGGATTAACAGATACATTATTGTTTAGTCGCTAAGCTGTGTTTGACTCTTTGCAACCTCATGGACTGTAGCCTGCCAGGCTCCTCTGTCCATGAAATTTTCTAGGTAAGAATACTGGAGTGGGTTGCCATTTCCTTTTCCGGGGCATCTTCCTGACCCAGGGATCATGAAATGTCACCTGCACTGACAGGTGGCTTCTTTAGCACTGCACCACCTAGGTTGTAGTAACAGGTACACACTGCTGCTAAGTCGCTTCAGTCGTGTCCGACTCTGTGCGACCCCTGAGATGGCAGCCCACCAGGCTCCCCCGTCCCTGGGATTCTCCAGGCAAGAACACTGGAGTGGGTTGCCATTTCCTTCTCCAATGCATGAAAGTGAAAAGTGAAAGGGAAGTCGCTCAGTCGTTCCCGACTCTTAGTGACCCCATGTACTGCAGCCTACCAGACTCCTCTGTCCATGGATTTTCCAGGCAAGAGTACTGGAGTGGGGTGCCATTGCCTTCTCCAAACAGGTACATACTACTATATATAAAACAGATAACCAACAAGGATCTACTGTGTAGCACAGGGAACTATATTCAATATCTTATAATAACCTGTAATGGAAAGTAATCTGAAAAAGAATATATATACATGTACATATATATAAATATATGTAATTGAATCACTTTACTGTATACATGAAGCATTGTAAATCAACTATACTTCAATTTTTTAAAAAGAAAATACAAGATTTAGAGATGAATCTAGGTTCAAATCCCATATTTCCCCCTTACTCTGTGTAACTCTGGGGCTTCCTTGGTGGCTCAGATGGTAAAGAATCTGCCTGCAATGCAGACCTGGGTTCAGTCCCTGGGTTGGGAAGATCATCTGGAAGAGGGCATGGCAACCTACTCCAGTATTCTTGCCTAGAGACTCCCATGGACACAGCCTGGCAGGCTATAGTCCATGAGGTCTCAAAGAGTCAGACATGACTGAGCAACTAAGCACTTTGTAACTCTGAGTCAGTTACTACACCTCTGTGAGCCTGTTTTTTCATCTCTGCGATGGAGATCACAACACCTATCTTACAGGGTTATGAAAATGAAAGTGTCAGTCATTCAGCTGTTTCCAGCTCTTTGTGACCACATGGAATGTAGCCAGCCAGGCTCCAGGAGTAGAGTAAGAGTTAAATAAGATAGTGTATGTTAACAATAGTCCCTGGTGTGTAGTTAACACTCAGTAAATGGCCGTTTATACTCTTCAGTTCAGTTCAGTTCAGTCGCTCAGTTGTGTCCAACTCTTTGCGACCCCATGAATCACAGCAAGCCAGGCCTCCGTGTCCATCACCAACTCCCGGAGTTCACCCAGACTCATGTCCATCGAGTCAGTGATGCCACCCAGCCATCTCATCCTCTGTTGTCCCCTTCTCCTCCTGCCCCCAATCCCTCCCAGCATCAGAGTCTTTTCCAATGAGTGAACAATAATCTAATAGTAAGGCAGACTGTAGAACGCTCATCTTGCCATCAACATTTCTCACAGGCTACCAAGTAAACATCTGTAACCCACGTATGGAACCATGAATTATTATGAGTGCCACTAAACTCTAGTGTTCAGAAATTTGCCAACAAAAGGGGCATTTTCCATTCAATGTTGGTCAAATAGTTCATCAAAATCCACAGCCTCAAAGCAACCTAGCTGGGTAAATTTTTTTTCCTATTCTTTTGTCTCTTAATCCCCACACTGTGGCCTGATTCCCATAACAGCTGAAATTAGCACTTTAATTTCCACATTATCTCCTTTATATTACAGATGAATAATGTGCTAGAATAAACGGGGGGATCTTAGGGGGAATTACCAAAGATGAAAAAAAAAAAGTATTATGCTTCTTCCTGAACAGTCTTTTATATCCTGCCCTGAATTATCACTGGAATATGTCTCCAGCCATTTAGTCTAGAGCCAAATCAGAGGCTATCATTCAGTGAGACAGAAGTCTCCTGAGACAAACTTCCTGCCTTACTCAACCCACACCTTCTTGTCACTGCCTACTTCAAGACAAGTGGTTTAAACACACTTGTCTTTGAACAAAATGCTCTAGATTGCATAGTCCTAAGGATGATAATAACTAAAATTTCTTTAAACATTGCTTATGAGACAAGTATTGTGCTAAACATTTCACAAGCATTAGCTCATTTATTCAACCTACCTGACAGACACAGAAGTGGAAGTTACAGAAGTGTAATAGCTTGTGCCAAATCACACGGCTCGTCAGAGGCAGAAGCGAGATTCCAAGTGAAACCATTTGATCCCAGCACTCACACCCAGTAACAAAACAGAAAGGAGACCCAACACTTGCACAGTGTAGCAGCAAGATCTGCTGGCTCTACTTCCAAAACAAGTTGCTGGTCCCTTCTCTTCTCCATCTTTACCAGCATCACTGTGGTATAAAGCCACCATCGTATCCTGCCTGGAGAACTGCAAAGCTTCAACTTGTCTCTCTACTTTCGTTCTTACCCTCCTACAACCTGTGTTCCACACAGCCAGCAAGCGAACATCCTAGACTATCAACCAGACTCTACTCTCATTTTGCTCCGATGCATGAAGTTCTCTGCTGACTTCTCCATCTTTCCTTGAATAAATCCAAAGTCCCAACCATCATCTGTAAAACCAAATACAGTCTGGACTCTGCCAACCTCCTCACCTCATCTTCTCCTCCTTCATCATATTATCCTTTTTTTTTTCCCCTCAAGTGTATCAAGTTCATTCTTTTTCTAGGATCTTTGCACTTGCTGCTCCCTCTGGTTGGCACACTCAGGCTTCACCTCTTTGCTTAGTTGAATACTCCTTGTCATCAGGCCATCAGTTCAAAGATTGCCTCCTACAGGAGACTTTTTCTCATCTCCCACACTAAAGCCATCCACCCTTTCTCCACATCCCCAGATGCTCTCCACTTGACCCTGTGTTAGTCTCTTCATAAGTCATCTCTAAACAAAATCATTTGGCGTTTATTTGTTAACTTCTTTGTTTCCGACCTCCCCTCTGTCTCTTGCCAAATGTAAAGTTCCATAAAGCAGAAACTTGTCTGTTCTATTCATCGCTCCATCTGCTGGGCCTATGACCTGGCACATAATAGGCATTTACTCAATAATGGATACATGTGTATGTATGGCTGAGTTCCTTCACTGCTCACCTGAAACAATCACAACATTGTTAATTGGCTATACCCCAATACAAAATAAAAATTTGGAAAACAAACATATTGAAGGGATTTCCCTGGCAGTTTAGAGGCTGACTCCATGCTTCACTGGAGGGGGCGCCAGTTCCAACCCTGGAGGGGGAACTAAGCATGCCACATGGGTGCTGCCAAAAAGTTAAAAAATAATACGAATTTTAAAATTAATTAAGGAATTTTTTTAAATAAGTAAAAAATTTAAAGCATATGAAATAAAATATGAATACATTATATAATTATGTGACAGAAAATACTCACCTTTAAGCATACAGGAGGACTCTCTGGAGTCCTCCTATCAAAATCAATATAGTGGTGAGAAATGTGATATAGACAGAAAAGCTATGAATAATGAACTTCAAAAAGAAATAGAGAACCAGACAAAATGTGGTTTAGTTGTTGACACTCTTCCCAGGCCTCCTATTGTATCTCTGCCACAGTACTTTATCATTTCTCTTCTCTTTACTTCTCTTGAACAAAAAGGTTTGAGAGCATATACACCATGTACTCCTCTAGGTACTTGGCTCTGTGAATACATAAGGAATTCTAAGGCAGGCTCAAGGTGTTTACCCAAAGGACAATGGTACAAATGTTCTTGCGGTTTATAAGAAGTGTTTTTAAACAGTGGAACATTAAATAACCGTGAAGAAAAATGTAAAGGTTTTAGTAGCCAAGGAAAAACATGTATTGAAAATTACTACTAATAATTTTTGATGAATAGAACAAAAATTACTAATTCCCTTTACCGCTCCCTCTTCTTCTTCTCCTGGTTCTAAATCAGTCAACTTAGGTTCACTGATGCTTTAGGAAGAAATGATCCCCAAATTTCATCTGTCACTATCCTCACATCCACCATGGGATTAGACACAGCACTGCTCCATGTTCTCTTCATTCTTATCCATCGCTAAAGGATAAGCCTCTACCTGGAACATTCCAGTCTCAGGTCAAAACCAATGGCTTTTTCTTGATAATGATACACGCCATTCCCCTCGCCTTTTATTGATCTAAGCAAGCCTCATGGTTGTGCCGTGTTCCCAGTGAGCAACCGCACTCCTCCTGTAAGTAGAGGCCTCAAATATTTTTTTAAAAGTCTACCACAAGTTGTCCTGTACTTTCCAAATTTTCTGCAATGAATGTATATCATATTTATTAAAAGAAAAATATCAGAGGTACTTCCCTGGTGGTCCAGTGGTTAAGACTCTGTGCTTCCATGGCAAGGGATAGGTTGGGTTCCATCCCTGGTCAGGGAACTAAGATCCCACATACCACGCAGTGTGGCCAGAAAAAAAGAAAAATATCAGAGCCTTTGACTTTTAAGTAATTTTACTTCCATTTAAATAGAAATGCATTTAGTTGCAAATAATGGACAATTTGACTTTCAATGGCTTAAAAAGTAAAAGCTTATTCTCTCATATAATAAGAAGTATGAGATTAGGTGGCTTCAAGCATTGGTTCAGCAATTCAATAATATTAGAGCCAACTTCTTGTCAGTTCTCTAGACTTTTCCCTCGTGTTTGCAACCCATTTCACACATGGCTGCTGCTACTGCTACAGACCTAACATCTTCAATGAAGAAAAGATGAGAGGAGGTTAAAAAGAAAAAGCAATAATAACCACACAAGTCCCTTTAGTAGGAAAGCAAAAGTTTCCTCAGAATTTCGTCCAGCAGACATGCCCTCAGAGTCTATTGGCCAGAAATGAGTCACATGACTGCTCCCCTCTATAATGAGCTTTGGGAAATCAGGAAACAGTATTGCTGTGATTGGATTAGAAAAATTATGATCTTTCCTGGGGCTTGGCATATTGCTGATTTAAACAAAGTCTGGCTTATATTAGTGAAGAGGAGCTGGGGACAGGATACCACTTATGTGTCTGCCACAGAAGCCACGAAATGGTGTAATTCATTCTGATAAGTGAACTGGGTAGACATTTTTTGCTGGATTTGGAAAGACAGTGGAATTATGCCCCATAAAGTAGAAGAACATGCTTTCAAAAATAAAAAAAGAGATGCAGCATGAGCCCTATTGGGAAGGTGGTTTGGAAATGTCAACTAGTTCATCTAATATAACCAGAGGATACAATGTGGAAATGTCAACAGAAAGTAGAAGCTGGGAGATAGGAAAGGGCCAGATGATGGATAATAATGATAGTGTGCATTTATTGGGTGCTTACTATAGATCAGGTACTTTTATCCCCATTATTTTAATTTTCTCAACTCCATAAGTGCTACTATTTCCCCCCATTTCACATGTGAAGTTAGATAACCTCATATGGGAAGATTAATACACAGACTAAATCATCCAAGATGCTTCTCCTTGTCTGCACCTCTCGAATCACAGCGAAAGGGACACAACACTTGTAGTAAGTTCAAAATGTTTGCCCCACCCCCCCAGCCAATTTACATTATCTGACACAAACAAGAAAGCATATGAGCCAATGATTGGGCTATAACTCACCCAGTATCAGAGAGGAGATGAGCTTAACAATAAGGCTTCCCAGAAACATCTTTCAAGTACCAGTTCAGCTGCTTAAAAAGTACTGCCTGAAACACTAATAAATACTGCAGATCCAGATAATATACTTCTTCATACCAGCTTTAACCATGATGTAATTTTTTTGGCTTCTGTTTCTTCATCCAAATCCATAAGTTTTCTTTATAAAACTCTAACTTCTTCTCCCACCACATTTTTTAAAGCAAAAGACGTATATACATAAATAAAATCCAAAGAAATGTATAAATATTCAAATAGCAATTTCTAAAACAAACATTTTTAAGACTTCCCTGGGGGCCCAGTGGTTAAGACTCTGCACTTTCAATGCAGGAGGCATCGGTTCCATCCCTGGTCAGGAAACCTCCCACATGCCATGTGGCCAAATACAATAAACATTTTATAAAAAAGTGTTTATAAATTAAAAAAAAATAAACACTTTCAGTATTCTACCTTACTTTAGGTATGGATCAGTGTTTCTTAATTGGGCATCCTTGGCCATCAGTAGCATTTCCCAACCATGTGACAATCAAATAAATAAGTAAATCAACAATCACACATGTTTTCAAGCATCTCCTCTGGAGACATTTTTCCTGCTCTCTCCTGCTACTCTCTTGAGAAACACAGGTTGAAATGTGACAGAATTATGTAAGTATTATGGTTCTATTTACTATTCATGGGAAATGAATTGACTTCCATATCTGTAGGTCCATGTAGCTACTTTATAGTAAAGATCAAATGAAATACGTAAAACACAATGCTTGTTACATACTCAAGTACATAGCCCCATCCAAAATGCTAGCTTAAATTAAGTACAGCATCTAAACATTTTTTCCTGCCTTCCCAGGAAATACTTAACACTAGTGAATAAAGTTTGAATTCACTCTTCCATTCTGTATTACCATATTCTCACTCTTGTTCATTTAAGAAATTAGATAACTTGAAGCGATATTTTCAAAAATTGAATATAGCTGTATGATTGGTGCAAAGTAGCATATATAGAAATAACATTAGAAGAGAGGGAAAAGTCCATTCTGGAAAAGATGAAAATTACAGATCAGTCAGGTCATTCAAATCAGTCCCAGGAAGTTCTATTTCCTTAATTTACAGATTTATAGATTTAAAAATTATCTTGCAGGGTTTCTTATAGAGAGCTTCAATGAGCGGGAAGTTAAACCAGATAATCCAAAAGGCTCATCCAATTTCTAAAGTTCTGTTAAAACTTTTATGATTTGATCAACCCGATTTCTAGCACTAAAGATATGAATGACTTTCCAGTCCTCTACCCTAAAGTGTTCCTTTATGTATTGTGATGATTGTACACAATAGCCAGAAAGTGATTCACTATTTCTAAGTCAGTAACTGGGAACAAAATATAACTTCTGTCCACTCAATTATATCTACATACTCAAAGACGTGTAAACATTTTTGTCATAGAGATTTAACTAAGCAAACAATTTGTAGCGGAATTTACCAAAGCCTAGCTCCCTTCCCAAGTGAAGAAAATAAACTAAAAAAAAGGGAACTTTTTAACATGTTAAATATGCTAATTTTACTGTAGATTTCAGTTTTGTACAAAACTATCCCAGGAACAAAAAGATTTCCTTAACAGAGAAATTTACTTTGCTGGATATTTCCTGTTACCCTTCCGAGATATTCCCTATCCTGCTCTGGACCCTGGGAGGCAAGGCCTCTTGGCTCTCTTGTTCCATTTGGGTTTAACCAATAGGAGAGAACAGCAGGATATGGGTGGATGGGAGGAAAACGAGAGGGAAGTATTTCTTCTGGCTCTCTCATTATGTAGTCAGGGAAGATTGGCTGTATTCCTCAACCAAATGCCACAGATTTTACCTGGTGGCCCTTGCATTTGGCTGTATCTGAGAAGGCGATGGCACCCCACTCCAGTACTCTTGCCTGGAAAATCCCATGGACGGAGGAGCCTGGTGGGCTGCAGTCCATGGGGTCGCTAAGAGTCGGACACGACTGAGCGACTTCACTTTCACTTTTCACTTCCATGCATTGGAGAAGGAAATGGCAACCCACTCCAGTGTTCTTGCCTGGAGAATCCCAGGTACAGGGGAGCCTGGTGGCTGCCATCTATGGGGTCGCACAGAGTCGGACACGACTGAAGCAACTTAGCAGCAGCAGCAGCAGCAGCAGACTGTCTACATCCTAATAACCATTTCCCTCACTTTCCTCTTTTAGGTTGGATTGGTGATAGTTCCACACTGTTACTAGCCCCTCAAGGTTACACCTCTCCTTGTTTGTGTCCCCAGACTCTGTAATATGCCTTTTATCAAAACTCCTCAGTTAGCCCGTTTTGAGCATGTCATCCATTTCCTGCTGGAACTCTGATGCATTTACCTTTGAAACTGGCTACAAAATCATTTAGTAACTACAGTGTTGGGTCATTCAGAGCACAATGGTTCCAAGTGCTAGTGTGAGAGTCCAAAAGTCTGGGTTGAAATCATGGCCCAACACTTTACCTACCGTGTGACTTTGAATAAACTTACTAACTTCTACATCTTAGTTTCCTCATCTACTCCAGGAGATAGTGAAAGACAGGGAACTCTGGCACGCTGCAGTCCTTGTGGTCACAAAGGTGTCTGACTTCGTGCGACCCCAGAGATGGCAGCCCACCAGGCTCTGCCGTCCCTGGGATTCTCCAGGCAAGAACACTGGAGTGGGTATGTATAAAATGGTAGCTAATGAGAACCTCCTGTATAGCCCAAGGAACTCTACTCAATGCTCTGTGGTGACATAAATGGGAAGGAAATTCAAGGAAGAGGGGACATACGTATATATATAGCTCATTCATTTTATTGTACAGCAGAAACTAATACAACGTTGTAAACCAAATACACTCCAGTAAAAAATGAAGAAAAAAGAAAACCATATGGATACTAGTAGAAACTACCCCATGGTGCTATTCTGAGGATTAAAATATCTTAAAAACATGTCTGGCACATAGTTAGTGTTTATAAATGTTGACTACTTTTTTATGTCTTCATATACTCTGTAATACTCTATCTTCGGTAATAGGCGCAACATTAGTACATTACAATTAACTAAACTCCAGACTTCATTTGGATTTTGCCAGTTATTCCGCCAATGTCCTTTTGAATTTTTTAAGGAAAAAAAATACTCATAAAAGGAGGGGGGAAGTTTCAGTAACCAATTGAGGAAAAAATAACACAAATAAATGACAATGTTAATTAAAGATAACTAAAAATAGAGAATTTTTTAAATGCCTAAGATTAATATTTTTGACAAAGACTCCTGCCCACTACAATCTGTGGCCTCCCTTGCAGTTATGTGGAACCGTGTAACCAATTTCTTCCCTCATAACTTTGGGGCCTGGGTGTTAAGATCTTGGGCATCCCCCTCCAAGTCTTTCTTCTCTGTTTTCACAGTGAGAACGATAACCTAAGGAAGGCAGAGCAGTTGCCTGTCCCTAAATGACCAGGAGGAGCATAATTCAACCACCAGTTTGAACCATTCACACAGTAAATGTTACATAAGAGAGAAATAAACAACTCTCTCCCTTTCATTTATAATTTTAAAAATGGATTTGCAGCCCACTAGAAATAAAAGGGGACTTTCTTAACCTGATAAGGGAATATCTAACAAAAGCCTGTAGCAAACTTCATACTTAATAGTAAAAGTTTAAAAGTATTTTCATCAATGTAAATAATGAGATAAGGTAACCCACTATTTTCATTACTATTCAACCTTGTAATACTAGAGGCTCTGATATTACAACAGGCAAGAAAAAGAAATATGATCTATAAGAGTTGGAAAAGAATACACAAAATTGTCATTATTTGCAATACTATGGGTTTGTTTACATAGAAAGCAGAATAAAATCTATGATTATTAAAATGTATGAGAATGCAGCAATTTTTCTGGATACAAAAAATCCATCGCATTCCTGTAACCAACCATTAAATAGTTACAGACAATTGGATTTCCATATAGAAAAAAAAAATTTGTAAATTATCTATGCCAAAAAATTAATTTCAGATTGATTAGACACCTACAAGGGAAAATACTTTGTATATTAGCAGGAAATATATGAAAATAACTAACTTTATGGACTCATGGTAAAGATAAACATTTTTAGGCAACATACCAAAGAAATCAAGGAAATGTTTGATAAATCAACTTCAATCATTTCTGTCACTTGTTGTTCCTCAAAAGATGCCCCAAATAAATGGAAATGATAAACTACAGACAGGGAAAAGATACTCACAATGCACATAACTAACCAAAAATTGATATAAGAATATACAAATCACTTCAAGAAAATATGAAAAGATGGATAACCTAATGTAAAAAATGGGAGGCAATTCAGTTCAGTTCAGTTGCTCAGTCGTGTCTGACTCTTTGCTACCCCATGAACTGCAGCACGCCAGGCCTCCCTGTCCATCACCAACTCCCGGAGTTCACCCAAACCCAGGTCCATCAAGTTGGTGATGCCATCCAGCCATCTCATCCTCTGTCGTCCCCTTCTCCTCCTGCCCCCAATCCCTCCCAGCATCAGAGTCTTTTCCAATGAGTCAACTCTTCACATGAGGTGGCCAAAGTACTGGAGTTTCAGCTTTAGCATCAGTCCTTCCAATGAACACCCAGGGCTGATCTCCTTCAGAATGGACTGGTTTGATCTCCTTGCAGTCCAAGGGACTCTCAAGAGTTTTCTCCAACACCACAGTTCAAAAGCATCAATTCTTCAGTGCTCAGCTTTCTTCACAGTCCAACTCTCGCATCCATACATGACCACTGAGAAAACCATAGCCTTGACTAGACGAACCTTTGTTGGCAAAGTAATGTCTCTGCTTTTGAATATGCTATCTAGGTTGGTCATAAGAGTAGACAATTCATAGAAGAAATAAAAATGGTAAATAAACTTATGAAAAGATGCTTAATGTAGAAAAATAGGGAGAATAATGTAATCCACCATCAGAATGTTTTAAAAGTTAAACTTCTGTCACCATACCTCCATATTTTTTTTAAAATATAAAAGACCTAAGCCATTATTGATAAACATAAAGTCCCCTTCATTCTCTCTCTAGTACTACTTGTTTCCCAGATTCACCTTGGAGCAATAACAATCATATATTACATATATATGCTCCAGTCTATGTCTTTATATGCATATTTTAGACATAAGTATTGTTGTATGGTTTTTCGAATGTACTTAATAGAATTTTTTTCAAAAAGTAAAACTAGAAGTGGTCAGTGCCTGACATTCAATCCCTGAAGGGGCCTGCCTTCAAAACCCACACTTTTCCCATCAAGAATGATTGTGTGGTATTTCCGAGACAGTGAAGGTCTCCTTCTGGACCTCAGAACCAGACTGTTGTCCTCTATACCAGAGCTCTAGCTTAGTTTCACTGGCTGGAATGGGTGAAGCATGAGACAGAGCAGAGCTATAAATGAATTGGGGCCTCTAAGAGACAGAAATCATAAGGGATTTGATTTAGGTCATATCTGAATGGTCTAGTGGTTTTCCCCACTTTCTTCAAGTTAAGTCTGAATTTGGCAATAAGGAGTTCATGATCTGAGCCACAGTCAACTCCTGGTCTTGTTTTTGCTGACTGTATAGAGCTTTTCCATCTTTGGCTGCAAAGAATATAATCAATCTGATTTCAGTGTTGACCATCTGGTGATGTCCATGTGTAGAGTCTTTCTTTTGTTTCTGGAAGAGGATGTTGGCTATGACCAGTGCGTTCTCTCAGCAAAACTCTATTAGCCTTTGCCCTGCTTCATTCCATACTCCAAGGCCAAATTTGCCTGTTACTCCAGGTGTTTCTTGACTTCCTACTTTTGCATTCCAGTCCCCTATAATGAAAAGGACATCTTTTTTGGGTGTTAGTTCTAAAAGGTCTTGTAGGTCTTCATAGAACCATTCAACTTCAGCTTCTTCAGCGTTTCTGGTTGGGGCATAGGCTTGGATTACCGTGATATTGAACGGTTTACCTTAGAAATGAACAGAGATCATTCTGTCATTTTTGAGACTGCATCCAAGTACTGCATGTCAGACTCTTTTGTTGACCATGATGGCTACTCCATTTCTTCTAAAGGATTCCTGCTTACAGTGGTAGATAGGCTTAAAATTCTCCAAGCCAGGCTTCAGCAATATGTGAACCATGAACTTCCAGTTGTTCAAGATGGTTTTAGAAAAGGCAGAGGAAACAAAGATCAAATTGCCAACATCCAATGGATCATAGAAAAAGCAAGACTTTCAGAAAAACATCTATTTCTGCTTTATTGACTATGCCAAAGACTTTGACTGTGTAGATCACAATAAACTGTGGAAAAGTCTGAAAGAGATGGGAATACCAGACCACCTGACCTGCCTCTTGAGAAACCTATATGCAGGTCAGGAAGCAACAGTTAGAACCGGACATGGAACAACAGACTGGTTCCAAATAGGAAAAGGAGTACGTCAAGGCTGTATATTGTCACCCTGCTTATTTAACTTATATGCAGAGTACATCATGAGAAATGCTGGGCTGGAAGAAGCACAAGCTGGAATCAAGATTGCCAGGAGAAATATCAGTAACCTCAGATATGCAGATGATACCACCCTTATGGCAGAAAGTGAAGATCTAAACAGCCTCTTGATGAAAGTGAAAGAGGAGAGTGAAAAAGTTGGCTTAAAGCTCAACATTCAGAAAACGAAGATGATGGCATCTGGTCCCATCACTTAATGGGAAATAGATGGGGAAACAGTGGGAACAGTGGCTGACTTTATTTTCCTGGGCTCCAAAATCACTGCAGATGGTGATTACAGCCATGAAATTAAAAGACGCTTACTCCTTGGAAGGAAAGTTATGACCAACCTAGATGGCATATTCAAAAGCAGAGACATTACTTTGCCAACAAAGGTCCATCTAGTCAAGGCTATGGTTTTTCCAGTGGTCATGTATGGATGTGAGAGTTGGACTGTGAAGAAAGCTGAGCACCAAAGAATTGATGCTTTTGAACTGTGGTGTTGGAGAAGACTCTTGAGAGCCCCTGGACTGCAAGGAGATCCAACCAGTCCATTCTGAAGGAGATCAGTCCTGGGTGTTCATTGGAGAGGCTGATGTTGAAGCTGAAACTCCAGTACTTTGGCCACTTCATGTGAAGAGTTGACTCATTGGAAAAGACCCTGATGCTGGGAGGGATTGGGGGCAGGAGTAGAAGGGGACAACAGAGGATGAGATGGCTGGATGGCATCACCAACTCGACGGACATGAGTTTGGGTGGACTCCAGGAGTTGGTGATGGACAGGGAGGCCTGGTGCACTGCGATTCATGGGGTCTCAAAGAGTCAGACACGACTGAGTGACTGAACTGAACTGAACTGAACTGAAGAGCTAGAAATAAAGCCCTTGTGAAAACTCCTCAGAGAAACCCAAGCTTCAAGACCTGGAAAGAGTAACAACAAACCTGCAACTCATCAGAGGCAGAACATAAGCCTGGGTAGCAAAACAGAGTCCAATATTAGTAGAGATGGTGATGGAAGGACAAACTTTCAGCAAGTGAGAAATCAGACCTTTCTGAGCATTATCTCAGGGCCTCTGGCCATCATGAATTATAGACATATGATACCACCAAGTCAAGTTGACTTAAAAGACCTTTTCCCTCCTTTTCCCTGCCAAACTAGTGACGGCCAACAAGTCATTCTCTGTCTTAAGAAGTAGTGGATAATAGGAACCCAAAACAGAGTAAAGGCCATCTCCCATCTTTGCCTTCTCCAAGAAAAAGTCACCATCCCAATGATGGGAATACAAGACTGTCTCGGCCTTTTGATGAATAAAGGGATCACAGAAAACCAAGCTCGCCGGGGGCCTGCCAGATGGATGCTTGACTGAGAAAGAAAGACAAGCAGGTGAAAATGGTTCGCAAGGAGGTCAAAGAAGTCTATATAAAAAATGAGACAAAGTCCTACAAGCGTAGTAAAACTCTTTAGCTTTCGTAACCCCATCATGGTTGTGTCAGATTTGCTGGGTCAGTTAGCTGCCTACTCTGTCTTCTTCCACTGTTAATAATGGGCAATATTCTCTCCCTTTAAGGAATGAAAATGAGGGATTTGTGGTTATAGTAAGCTATCATTAAAAGCACATGAATTCCTAAAAGCCTCTGAAAATAAATTAGTCTTCACATTACCATCTGCAACCGTTTCACCTCAGCTAGTGATCCCATTAGCCCTTGTGCACTCTAAATAGGAGAGGGCTTGGATATTACTTAAGGAAAGATCTCCAAGGGAAATCAAGTGGTTGTAGAGATCAAAAAGAGAAATTCCAAACATGGCATCTGTACTCTCACATTGCTCCAGAGCCAGGACCCCTGGGCCACATGAGAACACCTACTGCCAGCTCTCAACGGTAAAGACAGACTCTCTGGTATAAGTCACCACTAAGACCCTAGAATGACTGAAAACAAGAAGAGAATCCCACGTTCAGATTTAAGGATCGTCTACTAAAATTTTATCCACAGATCTCCTCTTTCCAACAAATTAGGACAAGTTTTAAACTATTCTCTGGACCTCTCTTCTGCAAATATCACAAGCTGCTAACACTATCTTCTTTTGGAATTTATTTTTTCTCTTTGTATACTCCGTTAGTATCCTTCTAAAATTTATGTCCCCAGGTTGGGAAGATCCTCTGGAAAAGGAAATGGCTCCCCACTCCAGTATTCTTGCCTGAGAAATCCCATGAACAGAGGAGCCTGGCAGACTACAGTTCATGGGATTGCAAAGGAGTTGGACGTGACTTAGCCACTAAACAACAACAACAAAATGTTTGCATGTCCCAAACCTTGAAATGTGGCTTTATTTGAAAATAGGTTCTTTGCAGAAGCAATTCATTAAGGTGAAGTCATACCAGAGTAGAGGGGACTTTTAATCCAGTACGACTGGTGTCTTAAAAAGAGACCCAGAGACAGAGACATAGAGGGGAGATTTCCACGTGACAGCAGAAGTAGAGATAACAGTGACGCATCTACAAGCCAAGAACCACCAATGATTGCAGAAAAACCACAAGCTGAGAAACAGCCACAAACAGATTCTCTGAGCCCCTAAGAAGGAACCAACCATGCTGACACCTTAACTTCAGACTTCTGGTCTCCTGAACTGTGAGAGAATACACTTCTGTGTTTTAAGCCACTCAGTTGCTGGGGTAGCAGTCCTTGGAAAGTAATATACCTGACTTCTGTAATGCCACATTGTTTGGTGTTATACACTGTCAGTTCAGTTCAGTTCAGTCACTCAGTTGTGTCCGACTCTTTACGACCCCATGAATCGCAGCACGCCAGGCCTCCCTGTCCATCACCAACTCCCGGAGTTCACCCAGACTCACGTCCATCGAGTCAGTGATGCCATCCAGCCATCTCATCCTCTGTCGTCCCCTTCTCCTCCTGCCCCCAATCCCTCCCAGCATCAGAGTCTTTTCCAATGAGTCAACTCTTCGCATGAGGTGGCCAAAGTACTGGAGTTTCAGCTTTAGCATCACTCCTTCCAAGGAAATCCCAGGGCTGATCTCCTTTAGGATGGACAGGTTGGATCTCCTTGCAGTCCAAGGGATTCTCAAGAGTTTTCTCCAACACCACAGTTCAAAAGCATCAATTCTTCAGCACTCAGCCTTCTTCACTAAATACCTGGCACTTAAATGACGGAGTTTCTCTAGGGTCTGTCCCAGACACCTTCTTTTTCTCACTCTAATCTTTCCTTAGCTGACTTGATCCTTTCTCATAACTTTCATTACAACCGTCATACAGCAGACCAGTGTCGGATGGTGAGTTGTATTAGTTCTTTGTGTATTTTGAATATTAACTCCTTATCAGATATATTGTTTGCAAACATCTTCTCCCATTCTAGTAGGTGGACTTTTTGTTTTGTTGATAGCTTCCTTTACTGTGCAAAAGCTTTTTTACTTCAATGTAGTTTGATTTATTTTTTTCTTTTGTTTCCCTTGACTGAGGAGACACATCCAAAAAAATACTACTGAGACCCAACGTCAAAGAGTGAACTGCATTCATTTTTCCTGTAAGTATAGTGGTTTCAGGTCTTACATTTAAGTCTTGAATTCACCTTAAATTTATTTTTTGTGCGTGGTATGACAGAATAGTCCAGTTTGAATCTGTTGGATAACTATCCAAGGAAAATGAAAATACTAACTGGAAAAGATACATGCACCCCTCTCTTCATTGGAGCATTATTTACAATAGCCAAGATATGGAAGCAACCTAAATGCCCATCAATAGATGAATGGATTAAGACGTGGGGTGTGTGTATGTGTGTGTGTGTGTGTGTGTGTGGAATATTGTTCAGGCATAAAAAAGAATGAAATCTTGCCATTTGTGACAATATGAATGGGCCTAGAGGGTATTATGCTAAGTGAAACAGATCAGACAGAGAAAGATAGGTACTGTATGAATTTATTTATATGTTGTTATTGTTTAGTTGCTAAGTTATATCCAATTCTTTTGCGACCCCATGGACTGTAACCCACCAGGCTCCTCTGTCCATGGGATTTCCCAGGCAAGAATACTGGAGTAGGTTGCCATTTCCTTCTCTAGAGGATCTTCCTAACCCAAGGATTGAACCCATGTCTCCTGCATTGGCAGACAGGTTCTTTATCACTGAGCCACCAGAGATAAATACTATATGATTTTACTTATGTATGGAGTCTAAACAGAGAAAGCAATGGCACCCCACTCCAGTACTCTTGCCTGGAAAATCCCATGGATGGAGGAGCCTGGAAGGCTGCAGTCTGTTGGGTCGCTGAGGGTAGGACACGACTGGGAGACTTCATTTTCACTTTTCACTGTCATGCATTGGAGAAGGAAATGGCTACCCACTCCAGTGTTCTTGCCTGGAGGATCCCAGGGACGGGGGAGCCTGCTGGGCTGCCGTCTATGGGGTCGCACAGAGTCGGACACGACTGAAGTGACTTAGCAGCATGGAGTCTAAAACACAAAATGAATGAACATTACGAAACAGAAACAGTCATAAGTAGAGAATGAACAGATAGTTGCCAAAGGGGTGGGGGGTGTAGGAAAAGGAGAGAAGTGGGTGATGGAGATTAAGAGATACAGACATCCAGTTGCAAAATGAATGAGTCACAGGTATGAAATGTACAGTATGGGAAATATAGTCAATAATTAACTAATATCTTTGAATGGTGGCAGATCATAACTAGACTTATTATAGTGATCATTTAGAAATATATAGAAATACCAAGCCACAATGCTGTGTAACAGGAAATCACATAGTACTGTAGGTCAACTATATTTCAAAAACAAACTCATAGAAACAAGAGACCAGATTTGTGGTTATCAGAGGAATGGGCAGAGGAAGAGGGGATTGGATGAAGGTGATCAAAAGGTACAAACTTACAGTTACGAGATAAATCAATACTCAGGATAAAATGTACAACATGATAAATTTAATTAACACGGCAGTATGCTATATATGACAGAGAAGGCAATGGCACCCCACTCCAGTACTCTTGCCTGGAAAATCCCATGGATGGAGGAGCCTGGTGGGCTGCAGTCCATGGGGTCGATAAGAGTCAGACACGACTGAGCGACTTCACTTTCACTTTTTACTTTCATGCGTTGGAGAAGGAAATGGCAACCCACTCCAGTGTTCTTGCCTGGGGAATCCCAGGGACGGGGGAGCCTGGTGGGCTGCTGTCTATGGGGTCGCACAGAGTCGGACACAACTGAAGTGACTTAGCAGCAGCAGCAGCATGCTGTATATGAACATTTTTAGGAGAGTAAATCCTAAGTGTTCTCATCACAAGGAAGAAAATGTGTTTTATCTCTTTAATTTTGTATTTGTGTAAGGTGATGGATGCATGCTAAACTTCTTATGATAATCATTTCATGATGTTTGTTAGTCAAACACTTTAAACTTACACAGTGCTGTGTCAATCATATCTCAATAAAATTGGGAGGGAAAAAAGAAGGTCTAAATATGTTTGACAGCCATGAGCATCAAATTTCTTCACCTCTACAGGACTTCTGGGGTCAGAGTCAAAACTGAGTCAGCAGACACCCATGAAGGAATGTCATTTCTACAGAAAGCACCTGTATTTGAAATTTGAAAATCTCTTATCTTTTGTTCATACTGCAATAGTGTAAATTTTAAATTTTGGATTTTTTTAATCTTCTAATTTAATTTTTAAAGGTTTGACAACTTTCATATTAATAAGTTTTTCACAACTAAGTATCATAGAGATTTTTTTCTGCCCTAAAGGTCAAATGTCTTTCCGGACATTGAATAACATTAGACAGTTGCTGAGAAAAAGCTCACAAAGTAATTGAAAATAATAACTATCATCTGTCCATGATGAGTTAATTTGTCCACTGTGCTTGCTTTGAAATGTCTATTTTCTGTGTAATGATGAAATTATATGCCTTTCCTCATTAGACCCTGGCATCATATCAAAATTAAATGTGTTGAGCCTGATAAAATAGAGTGGCAAATTCTACTGAAGTTCAATTTTTACATGAAATGTTATACATTTGGTGATTTTTTAAAATAGTTACTCTTTTGTATATATTTATGAAAAGTTTTAAAGTACCCAAGAGAGAACTCTAAATAGGAATCAACACACTCAGTCCAGTTTCCACCTTGTTCTGTGCCACTAACTAGCTGTTGGCCTTACAACCTCTTCACATGTAGTAATGATTAGAAGGGAACAGTTCCTGCCTTTGTATCTGGAAGGGTTGCTATGACACTCATGTGTGTGGAAAAGCTTAAAGAGTTAAAATTCTATGCTAATGCAAGAAATAAGTATAATTACTATTATTTATCGATTCCTTAAGGAGACAAAGCCTTACATGGAGAACAAAAAGAGCAAGGCAGAAACAATCCACAAAATATGTATGACTCACAGTTCATTGATAAAAGGTTTCAAGTTATTTATGAATAAGAGTTAATTAGTGGTCATCATCACAACTATCAGTGATCACCAACGCGCAAAGTATGAAACATTTCCAAATAACTGAATAAATGTCACGGTAAAGGCAAAATATCCAGATGTTGGAAACCATCAAGCAAATGATTCAGAATAATTTAGACTTATCTAAAAAGAAATGAAAAACCAAACTAAAGGTGACATTAGCACATCACTGCTGATACAATAAATAAACCAGCATAGCCTTTCTGGAGTGAAGTGTGACCATGCATGTTAGGAGACTTCAGAATGGACAGAACCTTGTCCACAGGAATTGTGTTTTTGGAAACTTCACCTAAACACATAATCAGGGATATGTTCAATGTTATGCCCAAAGACTCACAAAATTGAAACCACAATGAGATTGGCTATCATCCAAAAACAAGCAAAAAACAAATGTAGGAAGAATTGGAAAGGACATGGAGAAAGTAGAATTCTTGTCTATTCCACAAAGTAAAAACTTAAAATGGTATAACCACTGTGGCAAACAGTATGGAAGTTCTTCAAATGCTAAACACAGAATTACTGCGTGATGCAGAACTTTCATTTCTAGGCATATACCTTGAAGAATTGAAAGCAGAAAGTAGGAACAGGTATTTGTATACTACTGTTCGTAGCAGCATTATTCACAATAGCTAAGAAGGGAAAACAACTAAAATATTCAGTGAATGAGTGGACAGACAGAATGTGGTATACACATGCAATGGAATATTATTCATCTTTGAAAAGGAACTAGATTCTGACACATATCACAACTCGGAAGAACCAGGAAACACTATGCTAAATTGAAATAAGACAGACACAAAGAAACAAATATCCAAAGTATGATTCCACACATATGAGGTACCTAGCATAGCAAAATGCACAAAGTAGAATAGTGTTATCAGGGGCTGGGGGAGGGAGTTATTGTTTAATGAGTGTAGAGTTTCAGTTTGAGACGACAAAAAATTTCTGGACATAGATAGTGGTGATGTTTGGACAAAAATGTGAATTACTTAAGGTCACAGAACTATACACTTAAAATGGTACATTTTATGTTATGAATGTTTACCATAATAAAAAAGAGAGGGCAAAAAACACAAAGGTTTGCCCTGCAACATTCTTTATGATGGTGAAAACAGCAAATAATTTACTGACCAACAATAGAGGTTGAGTTAATGGCGGTTGTTTATATAGTGTGCTGACTCAATGGGATCCTACACAAGCACTGAAAATGGTTTGTATGTTTAAAAAAGACTTGAGCAAGAATGTTTCCAGCAGCTTTAATCAAAATAGCAAAAAACTGGGAAATAAATGTTCATTAATTGAAGAATGGAAAACCTAGTCAAACTGTGGTATATTCATACAATGAGTGATACTCAGTGATCAAAAAGATAGAACCATGTGCAGCAGCAAGAACAAATTACAAAATCATTTTATGTTGAGGAAAATATGGCAAACCTAAGAGACTACATACTGCATGATTCCATTTAAATAAGCTCAAGGACAGGTAAAACTAACTTGACTTATCTTTGAGGAGGTAATGTTAATTAAGAACTGACTGGAAGAAGGAATAGTTCTATATTTGAACTGTGTTGGTTATGTGGTTGTATACATTTTTGAAACTCATAAACTGTACCATGTGTTGTAAGATGTACTTCAGTAAAAGTTGTTGAGAAAGGATGTGCATTTATGTGGAAACGTTTTCACAGTACGTTAATGAAGTTTAAACAGAGACAATAAAAACAATAGATGATTCATGATTCCTGAGAGATGGGAGGTAGGGAGGGAGTGAGGATAAAGGACATAAAAGCATGGCAACTTGGGGGTAGAAGAAATGAGCCATTTTTTCCTTTTCAATTTTCTGTGTTTTCTAAGTTTTCCACATTAAGCATTGAAATAATATTTGTGAAGAGAATAAAACAAAATTTTTAAAGTGTAAAATGACCCCCCAAAAAAGTGTGAGTTTAGGAATACCATCAGATTTTTCTTATAATTCAACTGTATATTCAATATATGTTGAATACTGGCTTTTTTCAAGATTGCTCTTTGGAACAAAATTCAAAACACGACTTAGTTTACATTTCTGCAATCTTTGGTGTCATAGGGAGAGGGTAAGATTATTCAAGATATGTTAATAAGCTTAAAAAAAAAAAACTGGGTGTCACCCTCTCTACAATTTTCCAACACGATGCGTAATTTGGGAAGTGCCACTTTCTGTCAGAACAAAGAGAGATACAGATGATTTCTGAGAGAAGGGTGGGTTTTTGTGTTTTGAGGAGACCTGGTTTCAAGACTAGATTTGGGTTCTGCTTTAGGAAAAATCCAATGAAACAAAAATAAATATAAAAAACTGTCATGATATCTTCAAAATGGATTTACAATATGGCATAAACGAGAAAGGAAAGAAAGCTCATGAAATTGAATGTTGGCCCCTTGAAATCTATATATCTGATAAAGTAGTGGTTAGGCATGTCAAAAATCAATTTCCCCTCTGATCTTGAGAAAATTAAATTTAAATGTCTTTTTTGGTTTCCCATGTTTAGAATTTTGAAAAATAGATGAAAGAGAACAAATATCTATATTGACTTTTTTTCCTAGAACTTAAAGTGATTTGATGTGAGTGGCCGGGTTATAATATGCCACCCTTTGTCACATCTCCTAAAGCAGAGATGGAAAGAATCACTGACATTCTTCCACACTAAGCACAATGAATTTTAAAATTTCAAGTGTTGTTTGCGATGATTTAGTCTAGGGTAAAGGAACAGGTTTTCATCTCAGATGTTACCTCTACTGTATTGATGGGATTTCCTGGATTGCTAGACCAAAAGAGGTTCAAAAGCTACATTCAAGGTAAAAAGGACAATGGATTATAACTGATTATCAAACTCTGACCTGGTCATGGAAAGGGAGAGTAAGCATCCCCAAAATCTGCTGTCCCAGCTTTTAGCCTAACTCACTGATTTTACAAAAGAGGAAAACAAAGTTCAGAGAGTTGAATTTACTGATTCATATGATTGATGAAGCACCCAATGGACTCCATTCTCTTAGCATCTTCTGCCACTGTTAATGCCTAGTTTACACCAGGTTTACAAGCTTGCAATCTTTCTTTCCTTTCCCATTATCCCAGTATTATTTCCTTCTTTTTACCTTTACCACCACTTGGGGATTATCACCCCCCTCTCTTCCCTGGTAGGCACTGACATACATCTCTCAACATCTTATCTCTTCAGAAAGCAAGGGTTGATTAACAAAGAAAAGATACATTGCTATCACACAATTGTTAGATTGAGACCCTATTATTATAGACACTATTTAATTACAACCTATTTGAATCAAGCCCTGTTCATTTTTTTTTTTTTTGCTTGGGTATTTATTTGGGGAAGTTTGGCCCTTGGCAGATTGAGGGGAAGATATTTTTCAGACAGGGAAGTTTGATTAAACTGTCTAAACTTGACTGTCTTTCCACAGAAGGTTTCCCTCTTGCCTGGTCATCACTTCTCCTGCCAATCTGAAAAACAGTTCAGCTCTTTAGATCAGTCTTGAGACTTGGTCCCACTCCCTTTTACCCTCTCTGTCTCTTTCTCCATATCCTAACCATTAACGTTAGCTGTAATTTTTAAAATTTTTATTGGAGTATACTTGCTTTACAATGTTGTGTTAGTTTCTGCTGTACAGTAAAGAGAGTCAGTTACACATATACATACACCCCCTCTTTTTTAGACTTCTTTCCCATTTAGGTCACCACAGAGTACTGAGTAGTATGCGTGCTGCCTAAGGGAGCATGAGTATTGAGTATAGTTCCCAGTGCTATACAGTATTCCTTAGTATCAGCATCTATGTTATACATAGTAGTGTGTATATATAGATAGGTATCAAGCTGTACTTTTTTTAAGATGAAGGTAAAGTTCTTCAAAGATGAAGAAGCCAAATCATGTAATAAAGGATGTCTGTAAAATCTCTATATGGACACTGAAATTCTCAAGGATAGTGATAGAATTTATATATAAAAAGGAAAAGATGACCCAAGTGCCCCACAACCTAGTACCTAAAAACCGCAAATATTTATTATCTAGCTCATGTTCCGTGAGTTGACTGAGATGACTGGGACAGCCCAAAATGTCTGGCCTAAGTGGAATCAGCTGATCTTTGTAGTTGGCAGCCCTACTGGGGACGGAAAGTCTAGAATGTCCTCATTCATTCATGTGGTGGTTGGATCTCAGCTGGTCTGCTTATTTCTGCTCCACATGGTCTCCATCTCCCATCAACTCCACTCAGTCTGTTCACAAGTAGAAGTGTTCTGATAGTGACACAAAGAAAGCTGCAAGACTTCTTAAGATCTCTGTTCAGTAGCAGCTTGAGGTCCTTTCTGGCTCATTTGATTGGCCAAAAAACTTACAAGGCCAGTCCAGAATTAAAGGATGGAGAAATGGACTCTTGATGACAGTTGACAAAGGCTTTATTACCTGTGGAGACTGAACAGGAGAGAAGTTGTCAGCAAAGAAGGGAAGAGTATGGTGAACACAGAGAGAATGGGCTCTCATGAGATTTGGAAGTTACAGTGAGAATGTTCCCTCTGTTTCCACACTCCATACTTCTTGGGGTAACTCATAGAGTGACCTCAACTTAAGACAGCTACAAAGGAAGTAAGATCCTCAAGGAAGAACAAGGTTTCCATTAATAGATGAGGAAACTCAAACATTTAGGTAAAGATCACTTTGTCAATTATCACTTTGTCTCCTGGAGACACTGGGAAGAGTTGAGGGAAGCAGAGGAAGGGAGTGATTAACTGGGGACGGGGGTGGGCAGTAGATGGACAGAAGAGTTAGGTATCAGAAAACAAAAGAGAAAATATTTGCAGTGTTATCTAAAGATGACTGGGGTAAGAGGAAAGGAAAAAAAAACTAACCTCAAGATGCTTAGAAATTTGACCAAGGGGGAATTTTCAGACTGACATTGATATTGGCCCCATTTTTGGGGAACCTCTGCATGTGCTTGCACTAAGCTCCCGGTATCATTCTGGGTCAGTTGGGTAGAGTTTCCAGATCTAGCAAAGAAAATACAAAATATCCAATAAACACAGAATACTTTTTTTTTTAATATAAGTATGTCTCATGCAACTCTTGGACCATACTTTTATAAAAACATTATTCTTATTTGTCTAACATTTAGATTTAACTGAGCACCCTGGATTTTACCTCTCAACCCTGGGGGGAGGGAAGAAAATGAAGCAGGTGCTGAGCAGGACTGATCACAGCCATCAACCCTAGCAGCTAATTAGAATAGAACCCTGTCTAGAACCACCAAGTCCTGGGAATTCCAGCTGGGTGCCCCTCGCCATTTCCATTTACTAGAGGTTTTCTTTTTCTCCTCTCCACCTCCACCCCGACCTCACCTCTCTCCCATCACTCCCCTGTCTTCCTTCCCATCTCTCAGCCTTCAAATCTCCTGGTGCCAAACCACGGCTCTCATCTCTTCTCCACCATTCTCTGACCCTGCCAGTCAACTTCATGCTCATTCTAAAATGAGCATTTCTTATTTTTTAATTTATTAAGAAGTGTTGAAGTACAATGTTGTGTTAATTTCTGCTATACAGCAAAATGACTCAGTTATATGTGCATGTGTGTGTATGGACTTCCCAGGGGCGCTAATGGTAAAGAACGTGCCTGCCAACGCAGGACACATAAGAGATGTGGGTTCAATACTTGGGTCAGGAAGATCCCATGGCGGAGAACATGGCAACCCACTGCAGTATTCGTGCCTGGAGAATCCTATGGACAGAGGAGCCTGGCAGGTTACACTCTATAGGGTCACAAAGAGTTGGAGATGACTGAACCGACTTAGCAGGCATGCATATATGTGTGCATGTATACACATATGTATTCTTTTTCATATTCTTTTCCATTATGATTTATCACAGGTAAAATGAGCATTCCTACTTCACCATCCTCATTTGCTGATCTTTGTCTCCAGAAGAAGGGGAGAGGTAAAATTGCCATCTACTATAAATAGGAAGGAAGGGGGTACTCCTTCAATCACACCCTCAATCCCCAACCTTGATGCCAGTGCTGAAAGAATATGTCCTTAATTTTGCAAATCAGGAATGAAGGTGACACCCATTAAGAAACATCAAATAAAATATTTAAATGTATTTAGATTTCATATCCTCAGGTTGAGGAAAGCTATAATATAACTGATTATGGAAACCCTCAGGGTTTGTAGGAAAGGCTGCTTCTTTTAGTGAGCAGTGAATAAATAGCAAAATGAAGTACTTAAAATTGGTTTACAATACACCTCAGCACAGAGCCAATAAATTAATAAAATCTGATAAGTTTTCAGATCCCTTGAGGGGTAAAATGCAGCTTGCAACACAGCGAATTTGCAGCAACATCACAGAACAGTGAAAGTTAATTTTTTCATTTCCTATGTGGCAAGGTCCAGCTAATTTTTCACTGCCAACTCCTCTTTTAAAAAATATATATAGTTCTTAGTGTGTGATGGTTAATCGTGATTTTCACGTCATTCTTTTTTTTCCAATTGCTTTTAAGGAATTCCAACTTACAAATGAGGTGAACGGCAGCTGAATTTTATCTTTTTTATTCAAGCATTTTTAGTGAACTCAGTAAATCAGTGGGGTATACTTATTCTGGTGTTGGGCAGGGAATTGCATACCCAGCTCCTATTACTGTTCATAAATTACTGCCCTCGTATGCACCATCCTGAAAATGTATCTCAATGAGCTTTGTTTGGGCTGTGTGCTCCTGCCATCAATGGTGGTAGGAAATCTCACCAGAAATCTAGAAAAGACCAATTAAAAGGCAAATCCTCTCTTATCAATCTAATAATGCTGACCAAAGCAACTGAACATAAGGAGATAAATGTGAATTATTTTCTATGTTTTGCATAATCATTGTTAATTTTAAAATACATTTCCATACACAACATAATGTCCCCTGTAAAGTTCTGTTTACAAACCTTTTTAAAGACACATCATGCAGACAGCCTACCTACATGATTCTAAAGATCTCAGATATTCTTCATAATGGCAGTTCTAATGGATGGTACTTAAATAGTCACAAAATTAAGTAAAAGCATAAAAACTCCCATCTTTAGGGATAAAACAAATAAAATACTTTGACACAGATAACAGCCATCAGATAATGCCACAGTAGGACATTTTGTGCTCAGTTGCTCAGTCATGCTTGACTCTTTTTGACCCCATGGACTGTAGCCCGCCAGGCTCCTCTGTTCATGGAATTTTTCAGGCAAAAATACTGGGGTGGGTTGCCATTTCCTTTGTTCAGTTCAGTCACTTAGTCATGTCTAACTCTTTGCGACCCCATGGACTGCAGCACGCCAGGCTTCCCTGTCCATCACCAACTCCCAGAGCTTGCTCAAACTCATGTCCATTGAGTTGGTGATGCCATCCAACCATCTCATCCTCTGTCATCCCCTTCTCCTCCTGCCTTCAATCTTTCCCAGTGTCAGGGTCTTTTCCAATGAGTCAGTTCTTCACATCAGGTGGCCAAAGTACTGGAATTTCAGCTTCAGCCTCAGTCCTCCCAATGACTATTCAGGACTGATCTCCTTTAGGATGGACTGGTTGGATCTCCTTGCAGGCCAGGGACTCTCAAGAGTCTTCTCCAACACCACAGTTCAAAAGCATCAATTCTTCAATGCTCAGCTGTCTTAATAGTCCAACTCTCACATCCATACATGTCTACTGGAAAAACCATAACTTTGACTAGACAGACCTTTGTTTAATAGTTAACTTCCTTGTCTGATTAAGTAACATTACTATATACTTATTGATGACAGGAAATGGCAACCCAGTCCAGTGTTCTTGCCTGGAGAATCCCAGGGATGGGGGAGCCTGGTGGGCTGCCGTCTATGGGGTCGCACAGAGTCGGACACGACTGATGCGACTTAGCAGCAGTGCAGCAGCCTATCAATTTGGGAATGGTCCCATCTCACAGAGACTCATATGAGCATCTTATAAAGGTCTGTGGAATAAGAGAGTCTTCAATTCATTGGCTTGTGGATACCTCAGTTGGAGTAGGACACCATTGCTGTCCTTAAGCAGTTCCCAGGCAAGTAAGGGAGCTTGAAAGATGCATCCAGAGCAAAAGGATAAAGATGCCTGACATACAGAGGACTCCAGTAAGCCAGGCACAGGTGATCCAGTTTGTTTTCCTTTTTTCCCCTTTTCCTCTCTTTTAGGAGCACTGATGTTAATCAACAGGGGGAACATATTTCAAACGTTTTTCCTTTTGCTTTATCTACAAAAGTTTCTTTCCTACACAGAGATTTTTTTCATAAGAGGTGTCTTCAGTAAAATAGCTACCACTTCAATACAAAATAAAATAATCTCACTACACAATAATAAACAATGGTTGGTCAAATTACGGGGGAAAAAAAAATAGTACGAACTTCCCTGGTTTTCCAATGGTTAAAACTTCTTCCAATGCAGAGGGTACGGGTTTGACCCCTGATGAGGGAACTAAGATCCCACCTGCCTTGTGGCCAAAAAAACCCAAAACATTAAACAGAAGCAGTATTGTAACAAATTCAATAAAGACTTTAAAAATAAAAATAAATTAAAAAAATTTTAAGAAACACTCTAACTCAAAAATGAAAGAGTTGACACTCAAAGGAAAGGTGAGATGGTTCTGTAATAGCAGTGAATCTGATCATCTAAAATATTCTGACAGATCCTTGAGCAGTTTGCTTCTCTCTTCATATCTATTTTATCTTTATTAGGGAAGTTGATGAAGCCTTTGATGTTCCAAAGACATAATATGGGATGAATTAAACATCATTTCCACAATCATGTGTGCAGATTTGGACTAACGATATTTTTTTTAACTCAGCCAACCAGTGTCCAAAGCAGTTTTCCTTATTATTAACATCTTCTCCCACCAATTTCTTTCTCAGCCTGATACCTCATCCTGATTAATGGACTAGTAGCAGGGACTACTTTTTTTAAATGATGTTCTGCTTAAAGCATCTGTTTATGTTTCAGCAAAACAAATAAAGTCAGGCGTATTAAGGAATATGGTGTTTTAGAAACAAAGAAAACAACCAAGATTAGAGAAAAGTTAACTGTTCCCTCGGGAGAAACCCTGGTGGTTAAACTGTTTCATCAGCAACAATACAGAAATTGTTTTAATGGTGTTTTCAGCATCTTATTCTGGAAAAAAAAAAATAATACCCAGGCTCACAAAACACAAAGGTTGAAATCAAGGCTATCTATCTGGAAGACTGACATTTATTGAGAGCAACATTTCATAAAGTCTGTTAAAGCCAGTAGAGTGAGCATATAGACACTAATGATGTACCTTTATCCTTTGAAATATTTTTCATGCTAAACTGATTACTATCACTGAGAACAATTAACATGATTCAAGAACTGGAGAGAGGTTTACTTTTTAGGGGTGGGTTCTTCAGACAAAAACCACACAGCAAAGCTTATTTAATAAAAATTGAACAGAAATCACACAGGGAACAAAACCAAAGTCTTCTATCTATATAGAAACAGAAGGGCACCTATGGAGTTTATCTTCGCATTCTCTTCCCAATTAAAAATACAATATTCCTTTCTTTATGTTTGTATGTCCCAGGCTCAGTTTAAACAATTTTCCTCTCCCAAATATTCTTTTGAAGGTTAAGGAGAGGCCTTTCCCTCATTTAGTGAAAACTGCAGCAGTTTCTCCCTGTCCTTTAAACACGGTCGTCATTAAATGCACACTGCTGTCCATAGACTATCTGGGAGAAACTTCCAGGTTGGTCACAGCAACAAACTCCATCATGAGCACGGGAGGGTATAAACAGGCAGGGCAAGATCCACCTCAGGCAGAATAGCCACGTTAAAGGCTTCACATTCTTCTCTCCCTTGGTCCCAAATACAGCACAGTGTCCTTCCATGAAAGGCTTTGGTTTGCCTTGGTAAAGGCTGTTTCTTACAGCCCGTGGTGGGGGCAGAAGTTCTTTAGTAAAACTTGTCATTATTTATGTACCAGAAAGGAAAACCTTGTCTAGTAAATTAATTAGAATGTGACCTGAAAAGGAATATTTTTGATCAGTGAAAACAGAAGTCTTCGAGTAAAGGGGGAAAAAAGGCAGAAAGGTTCAAAATACAGAACTGCATTGTTTGCAGAAAGCCTGCTGCTTCCTTTATGCCTAGCTGAACCATGCCAGGAGCCCTCTTGAATTTCTACAAGAATACAGTTTCAGATCATCTGCATTCAGGGCCAGAGTCATGGCCCTGGAACCGATAATTGCCTCTGACAGGATTTAATTACCTTCTCTAGGACCTTTTCTCTGTTTGATTGGAGACCACCCCCTGCCTCCGATCAAATCAGACAGTAATAACACGCTGAAGCGCAGCAGCCAATCACGAGTCAAGTCTGAACAGTGACCTTGCTGAGTCGAAGCTGATTGGTGGTGTCAGCCTTGTCAACGGTGTCAGGGAACCGTCAGACAAGAAAGAGTGAGGGGGGAGCGGAGGAGAGCGAGGGGAGATAAGAGAACAGCATTAATGCTAATGGAGGCTGTCAGCATTCAAGGCTCCAGGCCGCCTCACGAGCGGCCTTGCACAAAAACAAAAATATTAGAGAACTCATACAAGTCTAAAATATTCAGAGGGGGAACATTTGCGCTTCTCCAGTTTGGGGAATCTATTCAAGGTGTAATTCACAGGCAATTCAGATCCAGATACATGTGCATGATGTGAGAGAATAATTTTCAAGAGAAGAAAAAGGCCCATAAAACTTAGATAAATTGGGGGATGGTGGGTGGGGGAGGGAGGATAAACTACTGCTCCATGACTTTGTGTTGTCTGTTTTTTCTTTTTTTTAAACTAGAGCCCAGAGAATGCTGGTACTTAAAGATGCACCACAAAACTCTGCTTTTAATATTAACTTGACTTAGCAGTCACTGTATTATTTATGACCACTTTAGTGTGGGATTTAAGCCCACCTATAATGTTAACAAAGAATAATACATTCATTAAATGGCCAATCTTTATGTACATAGAGTTTTAAGATAATTTATAGTAATGGCATAATTCTGGTCATCTGTAAAAAATAGTTTAACTAAGCTATAAAATTTGGTTAACCTCTAGTCCATCAAAAAAAAAAAAAGTTCTTTTCTACAGAAAAACAACACCAAGGCATCAGTGAGTTATGCAGAAAGTCTGTTACAAAATAGTAATAAATCAAGATTTGGAAGAGAAGTAGAATGCATTATTAAGACTGTACTAATTTGGAGTTTAATTTATTCATTACGTTTGTCTATAAATAACCTTCCCCATAGCTTTTGTTTTGTTTCTGACTCACCCACCTCTTTACAAATGTAGCAACTAGTATGAAAAAATATATTTATAGAGGTGTATAGAAGTAGAATGTTTATAGCGATTAACAGTATTTTTCTTAAGACTTTCAATCATTTACAAAAATTGGTCTAATTTAATTTCTCTGGCAAAGAAAGGGACACTTTGTTACATGATTCCTAGACTTTACCAAAAGGAATATTGTTTTTAAAAACATTACCGGCTGATTCAAGATAAGACAAGCTTCTGCCACATGTATACAAATAAACATTTCTTCAAGTGACTTCCAGCTTCACCAAGGAATTTTACCTAAACAGAATTGCACAAGTGGATTCATTGTTTTTGACTCCTATTCAACTCTTCACATACCTCTCCCTACAAAAGATGATTTTAAAATAAAGAATGGAATCTTTTCCTATATCTCTACAATTCTTTTCCTTTAATAGTCATGGGGTTTAAAAACAGTTACCATATAAATAAATCATATTTTTCTATACCAGATCAAAATTTATAATGGATATGTTAGGATGATCATAGTTATAGCAACTTTTTAGAAAGCTATCTGCAACAACCTACAGGGATGCAGAGTTACTTTGAAAAGCTTGCATCTTTTCAGAGGCTTGTGGTTAAAATAACTCATTTAAGGGGAAAATGTATCTTACACAGAAAATCTGAGGCTTAGAGTCTTGTTCCAGCTTTGCTATTGACAAGCTGTCCAATTTGAGCCAAGTCACTTTGTCCTCATGTGTTTTGGTTTCCTCAACTATAAAAGGCAGTTAACAGAAGGTTACTTAAAGAATTAAAAGTATGTAGAGTAGGCCTGTAATTAGAATGTAGACAGGATAGCAGTCTTTTCGCTTCCTGGAAACACTATTCAAGGTTGGTTTCTCTCTGCCTCCACTCCCTCTAGCTCTATTCTGTCACATGCATTCACCACCACCCAACACAACATACGCTGATAAATATTTTGATAAATATGGGGACATATGTAATATTTTATCAGTAACAGTATCAGGACCAGAACCCAAATTTGCTAAATCTTATCCCTAGGTTCTTTCTGACTCCACTTTTTTTCCACTTGGAACTAATACATTTTTTTGGTACTCAGATAGTGCTGATCTTTTACTATGCTGTTATAGTCTCTTAGTAAACTCCATATGCATCGTGCATTTTCTTGGATAAGGGAGCAGATACTTAACAAATGCTTTTAAAAGAGACTGTGCAAAAGTAAACAGGTCTAGTCGTGTGATCATTATCAACTTGAATTTTTGACCACTTAGGATTTTATCCCTATCTAGAAGGCAATGGCACCCCACTCCAGTACTCTTGCCTGGAAAATCCCATGGGTGGAGGAGCCTAGTAGGCTGCAGTCCATGGGGTCGCTAAGACGCGGACACGACTGAGCGACTTCCCTTTCACTTTTCACTTTCATGCATTGGAGAAGGAAATGGCAACCCACTCCAGTGTTCTTGGCCTGGAGAATCCCAGGGATGGGGGAGCCTGGTGGGCTGCCGTCTATGGGGTCGCACAGGGTCGGACACGACTGAAGCGACTTAGCAGCAGCAGCAGCAGCATGTATGGAACTTTGAAAATAAGGACAAACTTTATTTAGCTATTTTTCAAGTACTAAAGAGTATAACAAATGAATGTGTGTATATTCCAGACCTAACAAGGAAACATAAGAAGGTTTATTATGTCTCAAAGTGAATAGTCCATAACATTTTATTTCAGTGGAAGATACTACGCTTTTCAAAGACAATCTACCCCCAATTGTGAAGGGAAGGGCAAATTTTCATTCTGTCCTCCTCCTACCACATCTTCAGCCAGTTCAGATCAGAGCAACAGCAACAGAAAGAAAGGAAAGGAAAGAAGGCAATAGCATGCCTTATTCATTTCTTTAGCAACGCTATTCTCACCCTGGAAAGGTGAATAATTAATACCCATCTGAATCCACCTAATTAAATCCACATTTCTGTTCATTTGAAAATGCTTTCCTTTACAGAAAATAGCTTTTGCTTATCTTCACAGTTTATATTTCTTAAATGGACACTTTTGGAATTAAAGAGATTCTATCATGGTTTGAAAACCCTTTCCCTTTTTTTGTTTTAATCATTAGGAATCAATGACAAAGCTTATTATTTTTCAAAATGGGAGACAGGATATTAACCAATTGCTAGATTTAGATTCTTATAAAACAGATAGTCAAGCCAGCTGTAATTCTAGATTATGTCCTTTTTTTTCCTAAAGAGATGAAAAAAAAGTCTTTTGCTCCTTTAAAAACTGAACACGCAACAACAAATAGAGAGAAATTAAAGAGAAACCATACACCAAATCCTGAATTAAATCTCAGTTGCTATTTCAGAATGATCTTTGCATAATCTGAATTACACAAAAGAGTGACTCTAATTGCAAATTCAATCACTCTTTGAGGCTCAGAAATCAATTCTCAGTAAAATATGACACTCAATCATTCAAAGCAATAGAATAGTCAATATTTCACCATCAACAGTCTAGTTAGGACCTATTTCAATACAATACAAATTCAATTTTTTACTGTGCCTAGCAAACCTCTTCTATTCCTCATAACCTTGTCTAACACTCTGAATAATCAAAATCATGATGGAAAGTTAAATAAAATCCTGAGATTTCCAAGACTTGTCAAGAGAATTTCACTCAAATAATTCTGATCCAGACTTCTGATCTTTTCCTTAATTAGTACTGATTGTCAACTTGCATCCTCCTCGCTTGGCAATTTAAATTTAGACAGGGATCATCCCAGTGAGACAGACAGCACTGTGGATTGAGGGGCAAGGGACAAGGAGGGCGAAGAAGATTCAGGTTCAAGTAGCTGGTCTAGAATCCAATCTGAGACTGTAGGGTCCTGGAGTTTACTGCATTTCAGCAAATGAATGGAAATTGCAGTACAGTTTCCAATAGACCTCACTATGGCATCATTTTCTCTAACTCTGAAAGACAAAGATGGAAGAAAGAACTCAGATATAGAATTAGAAACCAAATCTAGATAGAAAATAGGTAAACAGAGAGTTTTCAGTCAGTAAGTGTTTCCAAGACTAAAATTCCCTAGTTTTGACTGATTTTTACCTCTTACTTGGTGACCTTATCAATTCATCTGATGCCCAAAATTCTGTTTCTCTTTCTCAACCTGGACTCCCAGATACTAAGGCAGGATTTTCATTTTGCAGCTTGAAGTTTTACTAAATAAAATACTCTTGACCTAAATTGTTTTGTCACACTGTTGTTGTCACTATTATAACAATATTGGGGTTTGTCTGTATGTTTGGGAAGAGGGTGTTTCTAAAAAGGATACATCTGATTAAGCGCACTGTTTATTTACTTTAGAATCCACATTTTTAAAAAACCTGCACACAAAAGGCTTAGAAATGCATCCAAAATGAGAAACTCCAGTCAACTGATTACTCAGCTGGCAAAATGGAAATTTCAAGTTGCATAGACAGCTAATTGTGGCCTGCCTCTGGAATGACAGGTCTATAATTTTTAGTTTTGTGTGCATTGAAAGCCAGTCACCTTGACACTCAGTGCTCCATTATCCGCCAACCACCAACCATATGATGATATTCAAGGAGTGATGGGCACTATCCATTATGGATGGTGAAACACATGGAGTTTTATTTGGATGAAGCTGTCCTGAGAAAAAAAGAAATCCACGTGTCTACTCCTCCCCATGAGCAACAATGAGGCTGAAACACCTTTAATTCCAGAGGAGCAACTTCTTTGTTCATGTATAATAACCACCATCAGTTTTTCTTGATATTCATTACTAACTTCCCGAAAGTGCTTTAATGTGTCACGATCCTAGCCTTTTAAAAACAAATTTTGCGTTTTAATGTCAAGAGCTCTCCCCATTAAATTATATTATCTTAGAAGAACTTGAAATCTAGTTAAAGTCTGCATCCCAGAGAAAGTGTAAAATGTTTGTTCTTTGCCCTTTTCTTCCCTCCAAGTTATCATTTCAGTTGTTCCAAGGCTTCACAGGTAGAGGGAATATTGTTGAACAAGGAGCCAGAAAATGAAATTGTAATCCTAGTTATGAAGAATTTTGGCTGTTAACCTTGCAGAAATCTATCACCTCTTTGAGCCTCAAATTAGTAATCTTTAAAACAAAGAGGTTGATGGCTGGCCCTGAAAATTGCCTCTAAAGGGAATAGGGATGGAACCCAAATCCCTCAGCTGAGAGTGGCTTTTTTTTTTTTAAAGAGAAACAAGTAATATAATCCTCAAAGGATTTTCCCTTTTGGCTAATTAAAAAAATAAATAAATAAATAAAATAAAACAAAGAGGTTGAGCCAAATGTTATCTATAGTTTCTTCTATCTTTGCAAGTCTTTGTTTCTATATTAAGGTCTATATTATTAAAGTCTGATCCATATAATATTGAAATAATATAACACTCTCCTAGCTACAAAGAGTAGTGAGCTTCATTTGTCAAATAGAGCCATGAAGCTGTATTCATCTGCAAATAACAGTGCCTACTAACTGTGGCATCAACAGAAAAGTCAGCTAACTGTCTTCCCTAAAGGAAAGTTGGAGGCATATTGTTCAAGGTTCTGTGCAGTAGCTCAACATTGCTATTAAGAGCCTAGGCTTTCTCTGTCCTTGGTGTGGGGTTTTCATCCTTTGATGTCATTTTGTTGTTGTTTAGTCGCTCAGTCGTATCCAACTCTTTTGCGACCCCATAGACTGTAGCCCTCAAGACTCTTCTGTCCACGAAATTTCCCAGGAAAGAATACCTGAGTGGGTTGCTATTTCCTTCTCCAGGGGATCTTTCTGACCCAGCGATCGAACTCACATCTCCTGTATTGCAGGTGGAGTTTTACCGCTGAGCCACCTGGGAAGCCCGTGATGTCATTTACCAGTTATAACATGGCTGCAGCAGCTCTAAGCATCCAAGCTTCAACAAAGATGAACCAGGAAGACATTATGCTAAGGGATCAAAGTCAAGAAGAGAAAGAAAAGTGCTATATGGTCTCACTGATAAGTAGAATCTAAAAAAGTCACACTTGCCTTCCAGTACAGGGGGTGCAGTTTTAATCCCTGGTTGGGAACTAAGATCCCACACGCAGAGGAGTGCAGTCAAAAGTTTTTTTAAAAAATTAAAATAAATAAGTAAATAAATAAATCACACTCAAAGAACCATCGAGTGGAAAGATGGTTGCCAATGACTGGAGGGTAAGGGAAATGGAGAGCCTATTTGTCAAAGGGCACAAATTTTCTGTTAATTCTCTGTTAATTAACTGTTGATTAAGTTCTGGTGATTACAGTGAATAACACTGTAGTACATACTTGAAATAGGCTGAGAGAGTAGATCTTAAGTGTTCTCAACACACACACACACATACACACACTCACCAAAAAGTATTAACTTGATTGTGATAATCATTCCACAATATACACGTTTATGAAATCATTATGTTGTAGACCTTAAAAATATCACATTGGACAGTCTACACACGTACGATTTTTATTTGTTAACCATACCTCAATAAGGCTAGAAAAAAATTAGTTAAAAACCATGGCTACAAAAAAAAAATGTCTCCCACAAATTCTTAGCAAGGAAGGGAGAAACTGAAGAAGGGGCTCATCAATGATCAGAAAGCAAAAAAAACTTACCCAAAGGCCTGGTCTGTGGACTAATACATACCATATCCTCCTCTTAACCCTTAGAACCAGTGGGTGTTACTTTATACCGCAAAAGGACTTCTCAGATATGATTAAGAATCTTGAGTGGGAGATGATTCTGGATTAACTAGGTGATCTCTGTGTGTAATCACAGGGTCCTTATGAGAAGGAGGAAGGAAGTTTGACACAGAAGAGAAACAGATCATAGAATGACCAACAGAAAGTTGGAGTGATACAAAGAAGGAGTCACAAGCCAAGAATGCAAATGGTCTCCAAAAGCTAGAAAAGGCAAGGAAACAGATTGTCTCCTAGAGTTGCCAGAAAGAACAGCCCTGCTAACATCTCAACTTTAGCCCAGTGAGACTGACTTTGGACTTTTGGCATCCGGAACTTTAAGAGGACACGTTTGTGGGCTAAGGCACTGAATTTGTGATGGTTTCTAACAGCAGCAACAGGAAATTCATGCTAGCCCTGAGCGTCTGATTGGGCAGATATAGGCCATTCCTTGACACAAGAGAAGCTAGGAGAATAAGTAGCCAGCAAACAGGAAGAAAACAGACATGATCCTATTAGACTTGTTTTGATTCACATCCTGGGCTTGGGTATGTTGTGAACCACAAACAAACTGGAGTTCTGTTATCATGTCAGTAGGGTCTCCCATATCAAGGTTCAAAAAAATATATGAATTTTGAGATTATTTTTCCACAAGATTATTCAGATATTCAGTCACAATATTTAATAAGTGCCTAGTCACTTAGTTTAAAACTTCAGTGACTTGCAAAGCTCTCCTTTGTCTCACCCCTGCTTATCTTCCTGTCCTATCTCCCATCATTCTCTAGGGATCTAGCCTTACTGGTTTTTCAGCTTTTGTTACAAATTAGGTTTTCTTCCTCAAAGTCACCCCAGCAGGCATTCAGTTTGCTTTCTGTGAAAATCTCCCTAATCCAACTCAACCTCTATATTTTTACTTAGCTAAATTCCACTGACTTTTCAAGTCTCAATTTACACAGTAATTCTTCAACATCATCCCCCCATCATCTGTTACTAAGTTCAGTTCAGTTCAGTTCAGTCGCTCAGTCGCATCCGACTCTTCGCGACCCCATGAATCACAGCACACCAGGCCTCTCTGTCCATCACCAACTCCCGGAGTTCACCCAGACTCACGTCCATCGAGTCAGTCATGCCATCCAGCCATCTCATCCTCTGTCGTCCCCTTCTCCTCCTGCCCCCAATCCCTCCCAGCATCAGAGTCTTTTCCAATGAGTCAACTCTTCACATGAGGTGGCCAAAGTACTGGAGTTTCAGCTTTAGCATCATTCCTTCCAAAGAAATCCCAGGGCTGATCTCCTTCAGAATGGACTGGTTGGATCTCCTTGCAGTCCAAGGGACTCTCAAGAGTCTTCTCCAACACCACAGTTCAAAAGCATCAATTCTTTGGTGCTCAGCCTTCTTCACAGTCCAACCCTCACATCCATACATGACCACAGGAAAAATCATAGCCTTGACTAGACGGACCTTTGTTGGCAAAGTAATGTCTCTGCTTCTGAATACGCTATCTAGGTTGGTCATAACTTTCCTTCCAAGGAGTAAGCGTCTTTTAATTTCATGGCTGCAGTCACCATCTGTAGTGATTTTGGAGCCTCCAAAAATAAAGTCTGACACTGTTTCCACTGTTTCCCCATCTATTTCCCATGAAGTGATGGGACCGGATGTCATGATCTTTGTTTTCTGAATGTTGAGCTTTAAGCCAACTTTTTCACTCTCCTCTTTCACTTTCATCAAGAGGCTTTTGAGTTCCTCTTCACTTTCTGCCATAAGGGTGGTGTCATCTGCATATCTGAGGTTATTGATATTTCTCCCGGCAATCTTGATTCCAGCTTGTGTTTCTTCCAGCCCAGCGTTTCTCATGATGTACCCTGCATAGAAGTTAAATAAGCGGGGTGACAATATACAGCCTTGACATACTCCTTTTCCTATTTGGAACCAGTCTGTTGTTCCATGTCCAGTTCGAACTGTTGCTTCCTGACCTGCATACAGATTTCTCAAGAGGCAGATCAGGTGGTCTGGTATTCCCATCTCTTTCAGAATTTCCCACAGTTTATTGTGATCCACACAGTCAAAGGCTTTGGTATAGTCAATAAAGCAGAAATAGATGTTTTTTTGGAACTCTCTTGCTTTTTCCATGATCCAGCAGATGTTGGCAATTTGATCTCTGGTTCCTCTGCCTTTTCTAAAACCAGCTTGAACATCAGGAAGTTCACGGTTCACGTATTGCTGAAGCCTGGCTTGGAGAATTTTGAGCATTACTTTACTAGCATGTGAGATGAGTGCAATTGTGCGGTAGTTTGAGCATTCTTTGGCATTGCCTTTCTTTGGGATTGGAATGAAAACTGACCTTTTCCAGTCCTGTGGCCACTGCTGAGTTTTCCAAATTTGCTGGCATATTGAGTGCAGCACTTTCACAGCATCATCTTTCAGGATAGTAGTGAGCACCTTGAAGTGAAAGTATTAGTCTCACAGTTGTGTCCAATTCTGTGACTCCGATGACTAGCCTTCCAGGCTCCCCTGTCCATGCAGTTCTCCAGGCAAGAATACTGGAGTGGGTTGTCATTCCCTTCTCCAGGAGATTATCCCAATCCAGGGATCAAGCTCCAGTCTCCTGCATTGCAGGTAGGTTCTTTACCATCTGAGCCACCAGGGAGGTCTTATGATTACATAAAAGATGCTCGCTTAACTTCTTTTATGTAATCACAAGACTGACAACTACTTCTTATGATGTTGTATCTTTCATTAGTCCAGGGTAAACCCTGGTTCTAACAATAGAGGACCATCCTTAAGTCTAGAACAAGAAATTAGATCAACTCTATTGGCTTGCAAGGGAGCAAAACATAAGGCAACATAATTTTTCCTACCTGTCTCACTGATATAATCTGAATATTTGTATTCCCTAGATTTCATAAGGGAGAAGGAAATGGCAACCCACTCCCGTATTCTTGCCTGGAGAATACCAGGGACAGAGGAGCCTGGTGGGCTGCCGTCTATGGGGTCGTACAGAGTTGGGCACGACTAAAGTGACTTAGCAGCAGATTTCATAAGTTGGAACCCTAACATCTGATGTGATGGTATTAGCAGGCAGGGCCTTAGAAAGACACTTAGGTCATGAGGATGGGGCCCTCCTGAGTGGGATCAGTACCTTTGTTAAAGGCCCTAGGAGGCATGCTAGCTGCTGTGAAGTAATAGAAAATACATTGGTTGGTCTCTGCCCTTGGTTCATGGCACTGAGCCCTTACAACCCTGTAATTTCCTAAATGATAAGAGTATTAGAAGCATCTACAAGTGCGTCTTCTCCTCTAATATTTGGTCTTTCCCAGGAAAGGGAATCATGGGAATCTCTGACTTGTAACCAAGTCAGACAGAAGTTGTGGGTGACTTGGGGACCTGCCACTGGCCATTGGCAGCTTAAGTGGAGAGCAGAGGGGGTAGGCTGTCTCATGGGACTGAGCCCTTCACCTATGGAGTCTGTGCTAACTCCAGCTAATGTCAGAGTCGAATTGAATTGCAGGACACTCAGCAGGTGTCACAAACAACTGTTTGGTGTGGGGGAAAAGAATCTATGCAAATGGTCTCAGAAGTGTTGTGAGTATGGTGGTAGCATGAGAGTTAAGGAGACACACAAGATGAGTTTTTCTTTTCCATTCCCATTCCACCATGTGAGGACACATCACTCATTATGAACCATGGAGAGGTCCCTGACCAGAACAAAACCATGCTGGTGCCTTGATCTGAGGCTTCCAGACTCCAGAACTATGAAAAATAAATTTGTGTTGTTTATAAGCCATACAGTCTTTAGAATTCCATTATAGCATCCTAGGCCGACCAAGACACTTACCATGAAAGCACTGATGTTTCCATGGGGGGTTGAACAATCTAACTCTTAGTTTCAAAGGTTTTCTTTGACATATTCTTCATCATAGTTCCCAGCAGCATGTCAGTTGTCAAAAAGGAGCCACTTTGAAAGAATATGCTAAGTGAGGTGTTAAAAAGTGCCCTCTCAGGACTTCCATGGTAGCCCAGTGGTTAAGACACCATGTTTCCACTGCAGGGGACCCAGGTTCAATCCCTGGTCAGGGAACTAAGATCCCACATGCCATGTGATGTGGCCAAAAAATAGGAAAAGAAAAAAGATAAGAATGGAAAAGAAAAGAAAAGTGCTCCCTCCATCCACACAGTCAAAGCTCTGTTTGCTTTATTGACAGCTCCATGCACAGACCTAGGCTCTAAGTGTTCTTTGAAGAAATAATATTTATTGAATGAAGGCATCAAGCTAAGTGCTGGAGCTATGGAAGTGAACAAGACGGAGGCCTGGTCAACATAGTGGTCAAATACATCAAACTGCACAGGCCTGTGCTTCTTAAAATTTGGTCCACTAACCACTTGCATCAGAAACTCTTGCAGCACTTATCTTAAAAGAATATTCTTGGACCCCATCTTAGACCAATTGAATCAGATTTTCTTTGGGTATAAATGATTTGAGACCAATCAAAGTTGAAGAATCCTTGCCATAAACTGAAAACAAACATAAGCAATTCTATTTTTTTAGCTCAAGAAATTTTTTGTTCTCATTTGCTTACCTCACATAGACACTCACCTTTTTTTCCTCATATATTTAGCACAATGCCTTGCAAACATTAGCTAGCACATCAGCTGAAAAATTCCAGGATCTTCATCTATTCCTCTATGCAACCATAGAACTAACACACCATTTATGCCACAGAATAGCTTGCTCTTGGGGAATTGTGTTTCATCTAATTTCTTACAATTAATGAACAAGTTCTATCAGTTTTAATGGTGTTATCTCAGGCCTACATTTTGACATAAATTATTTATCCTACTAATTTAATGGCAAACAGTCACCAAGGTGAGCTTAAGGAAGTAATTTCACACGTATATTGGTTATAGGTTAATTATTTAGGTGCCACAACTAGCTTTGTGATAATGAACTCTCCTGGGCAGACCCCATAAAATACATTCCTCAGCTTTTAAAAAAAGGAGATTTAATGCTTCAAAGTCTCTCATGCTGAGGTTTATGTAACTTCTGAGTTGTACTGAAATTTTATGAAAGAGACAGGAAATGTTTGTCCCAAGCAAAAGACAGAGACTGGGATGAAGGAAGAAAGAGCAAGTGTATTTGCAAATCTTTATATGAAACTTCTGAAAATTAGTAGTGCCTTTAGTCAAAGAATTATGAGATTTAAAAAATTAAATGCCCACATTTTATAGCATGTCATATTTTTTAAAGTCTTTTAAATTCTTCATTCTTACTATATAACCTTAATATTTATAATATTTTTGAAATTAATTTTTATTAGAGTATTGTTGATTTATAATCTTGTGTTAGTTTTTGCTGTACAGCAATGTGAATCAGTTTTATATATATAAGAATTTGCTACAACAGTGGTTCTCAACAGCTATGATGTCACATTGGAATACTCTAAATCTTCTGCAGGCATGTGCCAAAATTTGATAACTTAAATTTTTATTTATTACAAAATAGAATATATACAATGAGATCCAAGAGGGATTGAACAGTTTACACAAAGTGACATATTGCAGGATGAAAGCCCTGAAGAGTAAGAGATGCAGTATTAAGCCACAGCTGTTGAGAAATTACTGAAAAGTTTGAGACATTTTTTTCCTGAGTGCATGAATCATCAGGTTAAACATCTCTCTGAAATAGTAACACAAGGCTGAAGTGCTACCCAGTGAACACAGTGACACTGATAGATATGTTATTAATGTCTTCAAATATTCTGGCAAAAATTCTATGTTCAAAACTCAAAAAGTTGAAAACTGCTGCCATACAGAGTAATAAGGGCTATGGCACAGATATGCACACTATTTAAGGACATAGAGGAGGAACTCATTCTGTTTGAGTTTGCAGACAGCAGGTTTGCCTTGAGTAGTTGAAATCATGGAAGAACATAATGTAACCTATGTGGGTGATTACTGTCTTCTTCCAAATAACCAGGAAAATAGTGAACAGAGAGTTAGACAGTTCCCTTGAGAAGAGAATAGACAATGGGTTGGGGAGGAAAAAGTATTTCTGCTCGGATGGTCGAAGATCCATCATCCCATCATTTGGCTATCCACATCATCTCCATCTGTTGTCCCTGCATAGTAATTAGCCATATTTCCTCTTGTCTTCTGAAGCTAAGAGACATATTAAACCAGCAGGCCAACATTTCACCTCTGCAAATCTGACGGCATTTAGGCAATGTGAGAAATGCAAACTTTTCAACCGCTGATCCCAGTATAAATCCAAAAACTCTCATATCTGTGTCATTCTCTTGACCCATAATCTTCAGGAAATCCTTTTAGTTCTTCTTCCCTGCTGAGTTCATTATTTTCTCCCTTGTCCCTTTGCTCCATTCAACACTTAGAATGAATCTCAAATCTATGAGCTCCCTCCTAGAAAAGCCCAGCCATCCTTCGTGCTTCTGTGCCAGGCTCTCATATTCACAGGAGTTTCTGTAAAGGTCTGATATATTCTCAGTTTTCTAATGAGCAACAGATAAGCTCTGCAGTTTATGTTGGTAGCTTTGGAGCATTCTCTATTATGCCTCATTTTAGTTTTTTTCTTCTTTGTTTTGTGTTTTGCTCATGGGCATACTCATGTTTTTCAGAAACTGTTTAAAGCGTTATTAAAAAACAAACTATCATTTCAGTTCTCTGTGTTTTCTAAGACTCTCTCACTGTGAATTACTGTAGAATTAACCACCTATGTAATTATTTCATCCGCTTAAATAACACCATTGTTTTACCTCCTATATGTTAAATATCTTATAATGGGTGGCAGGATCAAATAAGATTTCAGCATTTATGTAACGTTAGACCTGGAATGAACATAGTCCTTTGATGAACAACTATTGGTCCCAGAGGATAAGTCCTACCCAGTTTCTTTGTAGGATTTAAGACCTAATTTCAGCATGAATGATTGGAAAAGTGCCTCCAAAAATAAAACCTTTTTTTTTTTATTCTTAATTGATTTATAGGATAACTATGTGTTCAAAATAATAGTAGTACCAATGTATTCAATTATGTATGTTCATGTATTTATGTATGCTTTTATATAAAAGAAATGAATAGCAGCAAGGATATAAAGGGTAGGAAGGAGGAATTAGAAACATTTTGTTTTTATAAAGTACTTACACTATATGTGAAGCAATCTAGTGTCATTTGAAAGTGGACTTGGATTAGCTGTAAATGTATATTGCAAACTCTAAGTAACCACTAAAAAAGTGAAAAAAAAAGAAAGAAGACCGTCGATATGAGAAAACAGAATTATATAAAACTTTCAGTTAAAACCATAAAAGGCAGAAAAAGTACAGGAAGACAAAACAGGAACAAGGATAAATGACAACAAATAGAAAAGAATAGCAAATATGATATTACTCCAACTATATCAACAATCATCTTAAATAGCAATTGTCTAAATACATCAATTAAAAATAGAAATTGTCTGAGTAGATTAAAAAATACTCAAATATATGTTGTCTCTAAAAATTCCCTTTTAATATAGAAACACATATAGATTAAAATAAATGGCTGGAGAAAGATGTACCAGGCTAACACTAATCAAACAAATCACTATACCACAAAGGCCCATATAGTAGAAGCTATGGTTTTTCCATAGCTTTTTCGGAAGAGGCAATGGCAACCCACTCCAGTACTCTTGCCTGGAAAATCCCATGGACGGAGGAGTCTGGTAGGCTGCAATCCATGGGATCGCTAGGAGTCAGACACAACTGAGCGACTTCACTTTCACTTTTCACTTTCATGCATTGGAGAAGGAAATGGCAACCCACTCCAGTGTTCTTGCCTAGAGAATCCCAGGGACGGTGGAGCCTGGTGGGCTGCTGCCTATGGGGTCACACAGAGTCAGACACGACTGAAGGAACTTAGCACCAGCATGGTTTTTCCAGTAGTCATGTTTGGATATGAGAGTTGGACCATAAAGAAAGCACTGAAGAATTGATGGTTTTGAACTGTGGTGTTGGAGAAAGCTCTTGAGAGTCCCCTGGACTGCAAGGGGATCTAACCAGTCAATCCTTAAGCCACCTGATTCACTGGAAAAGACCCTGATGCTGGGAAAGATTGAAGGCAGGAGAAGGAGATGACAGAGGATGAGAAGTTTGGATGGCATCACCGACTCGATGGACGTGAATTTGAGCAAGCTCTGGGAGGTGGTGATTGACAGGGAAGCCTGGAGTGCTGTAGTGCATGGGGTCACAAAGAGTCGAACACGGCTGACTGACTGAACTGAACTGACCACCAATCAAAAGAAAGCAGGAGTAACTATAGCAATTTTAGCTAGAGAGAACTTCAGAGCAAGGAAGATTTTCATGGGTAAAGAAAAACATTGATAGAAAAGGTCATTATTCCAAGAAGACATAACAACCTTTAATATGTATGTGCTTGACAACAGAACATCAAAATACATGAGGCAAAAATTGATAGAACTACAAAGAGAAATAGATGAATGCACTGTTATATAGCTGAGACTTCAACCCTCTTCTATTAGAAATGGAAAGATTCAACAGGAAGAAAATCAGTAAGGATATAGTTAAACTCTACAGCTCCATCAATCAACAGGATATAATTAATAACTCCTGACTACTTTATGTAACAGCAGAATACAGATTTTTCTCAAACTCTCACAGAACATTCTACAAGGTAAACCACATTCTGGGTCAGAAAACACATCTCAACAAATTTAAAGGACAGAGAAATCATGCAATTTGTACTCTTAGACAGCAATGGAATCAGACTAGAAGTCAATAACAGGAAGATAGCAGAAGAATTTCAAAGTATTTGCAGATTAAATAACAGACTTCTAATCACACATGTCAAAGAAGAAATTTCAATGAAATTAAAAACAATATTTTTTACTAAATGCAAAAGTTCAGTTCAGTTCAGTTCAGTTCAGTCACTCAGTTGTGTCCTACTCTTTGCGACCCCATGAACTGCAGCACACCAGGCCATCCTGTCCTTCACCAACTCCTGGAGTCCACCCAAACTCATGTCCATCAAGTTGGTGATACCATCCAACCATCTCATCCTCTGTCGCCCCCCGTCATCCTCTGTCACCACCACCCCCCAACCCCCCTACCCTGCTTTTCCTCCTGCCCTCAATCTTTCCCAGCATCAGGGTCTTTTTCAATGAGCTACCAAGCCATGAAAAGACAAGGAAGAAACTTAAATGCATAATTCCAACTATATGACCTTCCGGAAATGGCAAAACTATGGACACGATAAAAGATGAGTGGTTGCCAGCAGGTGGGAGGAAGGAAAGCATGCACAGGCAGAACACAAAGGATCTGGGTACAGAGAAACTAATCTTTGCTGTACTACAGTGGTGGACACACACCATTATGCATTTTGCAAAATCCATAGAATGTATGACATCAAGAGTTAACCTCAATGTAAATCAGAGAGGTTGAGTGATAATGAAGTGTGAGGGTCCGTTTATCGTAATGAATGTAGCACTCTAGTATGGATGTTGATAGCGAGGGAAGTTGTGCACTGTAGAAACAGGAGGTATACGGGAACTTTCTGTGTTTTCTGCTTAATTTTGCTGTGAACCTAAAAAATAAACTTCATTAATTTGGGGAGCAGGGCAGGGGAAGTAAATGACTCATCCAAGGTCACAGAACCAGGGTGAATATTTGAAGCCAGAGCCCCTGTTTTTCAGTTCAACATTTTCCCTTTCCATCAGGCTCGCATTCTTCTATCAGATTTTATTTTTATTTCTTACCTTGAAAAAAATAGAGAAAATATTTATTTGCCATGTGCTCTCTTCTTTGTAGAATTTAGCTTACTCTTTCATAATTTCCCAAACATTCCTCCAGTTACATCCTGATTAAAGCAGTGTATATTATTTGTAATGAGAAAATGGGGATTGGACTCATTTGTACTTCAGAATTTTCCTAAGGCTGCATCTTAACTTTTTAGGATTGTACAGTTCAAATACCTCTTTTCTCCTTTCTGAGTATCTGATATTTCTTCTCAGGTGCACATTGCCTTCTGAAGCTTCAAGTAGATCATTCCCATGCCAAGAGTTGTTCAGTGTCATAAATTTTAATTTCTTGATTATCTGTTCAAGCATAATCTGTATTTCATTAGTATTACTTATTTCTCCCTAGAGAAAACTCCAGACATCTTACATCTGTTTCTCATAGTCTGATATAAATAATGATGATAAACTGTACATACAAAAAGACAGTGTACTGTTTCACAATATTTTCTACTATAAGTCTTGTCAATTCAAACTCTCTTTGATTGAAGTTAACGTTCTATCTTGTATAATCTTAGTTGCAGCAGGCATAGTAGACAAATATTGTGAACGGGCATTATTTCCTACCTTTCATATCCAGCATCTGCAGGCTGTTTATCCTCCATCAGGAAGTTAGCTAATATAAATGTCTAGTGATTTGGATTGAGTTCTCCAGAATTCTTTAAACTGAGATTTGAAGAATTAAACTAACCTCTACCTTAGGGCTGAGGCATTATTATGCTGAAACTTGAGATAATGGGCTAAATAGAAATCCTGTCACTTAACATCCTCTTGAACCTAAACACAAAGGGAAGAAATTTGGAGTTGAATTAATATTTCTCTTTCAAAAATGAAGCAAAACGCATTTGGAATAATTCCCTTTGAGAAATATGATCTGTATGATTTCACTGTGTGCTTTACAGTTGCAGTTTGCAGGAATATGGAGAAAGGGGAGAGGAAATACAGAAGGAAACAAAGGAGAATTTGGTTTGTCTTGAGTCCTCTCAGAAATTATTAGTTTGGTCATAAAGCATAATAGAATCACGAAATAATCTGAAAGAGTGTATTAAGGAAAAAAAGATGAGCAGAGAAAGTCCTGAGGACTGGTCAGCGGTATGTACTAGCCCTTTTTTCCCTGGGACTCAGCATACCTGGAGAAAATCATAATTTGCCTTGGTTTAAGGAAGGTAAGAGTAGATGAATGGTTTAGGGTTTGTTTTGCTTTGGCTTGTCTTGTTTTGTTAAGAGGGTATAGAATATGTGGTTCATCAGAGATAGCACCCAATCTAGAATTAAAATTGCTTCATTCATTCATTCAACAAAATGTCTATTTGAGGAAATGGCAATTAAGCTGAGATCTACAGGATGGAAAGCAAAAATAAAAGACTTCTAGGTAAAGGAAATATCACATGTCAAGGCTTACAGGTATAAAGAGTTTTGAGAAGGACAAAGATCAATGCAGTTACAGTATAAAGTCTAAACAGAAAATTGGCATGAGATGTGGTTAGGAATACAAACAGCAGCCTTTGCAGGTCAGGTCTTGAAAGGCTTTACAAGGAGTTTGAATAACTGTCCTAGGCCCACTAAAGGGCATTCAATGATGGGGGGCTAAAGACTCACATACTTTTTAGGTTAAACTTTGTATAATAAATAGATTAGAACAGTGGTTCTCAATGGAGGGTGATTTAGTCCAGAAGGGACAATTGGCAATGTATGCAGGCATTTTTGGTTGTCATAACTGAGGAGGGAAGGGGGAGACTGCTACCAGCATCTAGAGGGTAGAGACCAAGCATCTGCCAAACATCCTGTTATGCACAGGACAGCTCCTCCACACCCAGCTCCCACAATTCACAACAAAAAAAATCGTCTGGCCTAAAATGTACATTGTGCTGAGATTGAAAAATGTCAGGTTCAAAGAGGCAACCAAAAATACAGGAAAATTAAGTTAACTTACTGTTGCATCGGTAGTCTCTGCAAGAGATGATGGTGTTTACTCAAATGGAGAGTAGTGAAATGGAGGCAATCAGATGGATTCCAGATACAGTTTAGAGAAAAACTGATGGAACTAGACTTCAGATTTTGGTTATTGCAGACTTGATCATTTAAATCATCACTGAAGACTACTAACAAAGGTGGAATACATGGCTTTTAAAAAAGTCTTTTCAAGATAATTAAACAGCTAACAAATAAGTGAGACATCAATACACCAAACTTAGTCAATAGATTAAGATCCAAGGTTTGGATCATATGCTCCATTCAAGACACCAGCAAATCAAAAGAAAAGAACTAATAACATTTTGGATCATAAGAGGGACCCAGTTATATCCTTGGACAAAAACAAAACAAAGCAAAACAAAATAAGACAAAACAAACACATTACAATAAGAGAACAGCAAGAAAGAGAATGAAGCACGGGGGGCAGTGAGTAAAAGATGATCAAATATTCAAAAGGACATTGGCTCCTACCTTGTGCACTGCCAGAGTTCTAGCATAACTAACAAGGTCAACACTTTGTATTAAATAACAAAGGTTTGTGTTTCAGAAATTAGTTTCTATGGCAAATATGTATCATCGGAAATAATTTCCCTAATTTAAGAAAGTTATTAATGGTGTTTGAGTGCAGCATATGATCCAAACTTTGATTTCATGTCACAGAACTCAGCTAGTAGCTGAAAGGACACTTGCAACATTTTGCATACCTTAGTAAACCCAATAGTGATCATTTAGCCTTTCAATGCCACTTACATACTCTGCATAGGTCTATACTGAAGTAGTGATGAATGAGCCTAGTTTGATTGCAATAATTTCACCAGTGTTTGGGAATTATCTGATACAAAGCTAATCCTGTATTTTATCATTCAATGGACACGAATTTGGGCAAACTCCGGGAGATGGTGAGGGACAAGGAAGCCTGGCCTACTGCAGTCCGTGGGGTCATAAGGAGTCAAACACACCTTGGCAACTGAACAACAACATATTTTATCGTGTTATCTGACACAGAACCTTCTGTCTTCATTCTGGGTCATCATTAAGGCATTATCAGCTAGTAAAATCTCAGCATAAACTCTGAAAACACAAAGTTAAAGGCATAATAAATGAATTAAATTAGAATTATGCAGCAATTTATATATACTCAGTACATTTTGTTATTTTCAAGCATGATATACATTAATATTAGGAAACTGCTTATACAGATTGCTGCGTTTGGGAATGTAATTCTCCGTTTCAGACGCTCTTCCATAGTTGGGAGCTTTTTTGTTATTGTTGTTGGTTTTAAATTGTATCATACAGTTCTTTTAACTTTTAAACTGTGTAATGTGATACCTAATTTTTATTTTCTAAAAAAGGTATAAAAATAAACTCTTAGAATTTTTCTTAATATCTTTTTTATAAAATTAATGGCGACAGTATGGATTTTAGAGCATAGATTTGGGTTTTGGTCTTGATTTTTCTTATGATCGATATGACTTTGAATTTATTATTTTATTTCTCTGGCATTCAGTTTTCTTGCCTGAAAATTGGAAAAAAATATTTCAAAGAGTTCTGGTGAGGATTAAGGACATTATTATCATTAATGTTTATGATAAAAAGGTCAAGTAGAATGTAGACCCTCAAAGAATAGCCATTTTCTCTGCTTTTTCCTTGGGTATGTTGTAAGCTACTTCATAAGAATTTATTTAATTCCTTAATGTTTGGAACAATGTGGGATATTCAGGGTTTACTAAATTCTCATTAAGGTGAAAGATCCAATAGAAATTTTGGAAGTGAATTGAGATTTTTTTTTTCTTATTCATTCCTTTGGTTTCTTAAATACCTCCACGCTTTTGCTTAAGGGATACCTTTTAAAATAAATTTCTTACTTAAAAAAATATATTTGTTTATTTATTAGGCCACACTGGGTCTTAGTTGCAGCATGCAAGATCTTTAGTTACGGCAAGTGAGCTCTTAATTGTGACATGTGGGATCTAGTCCCCTGACCGAGGATCGAACCCCAGCCCCCTGCGTTAGGAGCACCAATCTTAGCCACTGGACCACGAGGGAAGTTCCATTAACTTTTTACTTAAATACTGTAGGACTGGGTTAGAGAGCTGTGCCTTGTGTTCCCAAAAAGCCTCTAATGTATCTCCATTATAATACTTATCATGAGGCTTTATAATTATCTATGAATTGGTAGTCCTTTTTACTAGACTATGAAGTCTTTGTAACAATATTATTCATTTTTCTTACATCCCTAGAATTTTGCAGAGTACCTGACATGTAGGAATTTAAATAAACCTTTATTAAATAAAAATATGAACGAACTTATGGTTCAGCATATGAATCTAGCATTGTACGTATCATCGTCTCTCCCTTCATCAGTTAAAACATCGAAGGAGGGAAATCCAAATACAGAGAGTTTTTAAGCACTTGTTCTTATCCCCTTCTATTTAAAAAACAATTGACAACAATGAGGCATACTTCATACATTTTATGATGTAAAACCTATAGTGATAAAAGTATAAAAGATTTTATATTAAAAATCAGAGTTTATAATAAAAATCCTAGGATCATAGACTTAAGCATGAGCATAGTGTATTAATAAAGATAGTCAGAAATGTCCCAATATCAATCAGATTCCAATAGAAAAAGAGAATCTCCTCTGAGGATTTGAAATAAGAGGATGTCAAGGCAGGGGATTTTTTACACTGGTGACAGAGGAGCTGAAAAGACAAAGAGAGAACAATGAAGTAACCCAGAAGTTGACAGCAACCAGGAATGTCCACTCCATGACCCTCTACCAGAGAGACAAGGGCCGGTGAGCTCGGAAACAGAGATGAGGGGCTGGAATCTCCTGTTGGAATTAGGATCCATGAGGGGTTTATCACGTGGAAGCTGGAACCGTCAGGGAGATACAGCTGCTTCTGGAGGCTCCATCCAGACAGAGAGAGGGGGAAGCTCCCTAGTTTCTCCCCTCCTCCCACCACCCACCTCCACCCAGTGGCTCCCATTAGGCAAAGCCAGCTGACATGGGAGCCTGGGAAACTCAGGCTGCAAGGGATCTAAGAATCCTTACCTCCAAGGAGAGGATTACCTCCAGAACAAAGTAGATAATATACCAAAAAAACAGAAGTATGTTTTGGCACAAAGCCCACACTTCAACCTCTATCAACTTACCAAACTGGTCTTCAGTTTCATGTTTGATATTGCAGTAAGCACAGATGTTTAACGTCTAAATGACTGCTTATAGAGCTTCCCATCTTCCTTGCTCCAATCAGAGGAGTGTTTACAATGAAGCTATTGATTCTCAAACCTCAGGACCCCACCCTTGCTCCTGTCTCTTCTAGTGCCCCGGAGAACAGCTTAACTATTTTTAAAAATTCATAATTGTATATTCTTTTTGAAAACAGAAGATCCAAAATGTTGTATAAGCATCTTGCCCCTTACATAAAATCTGCCCCTTCATATCTGCAGTCCTCCCCTCCTCTTAGATCTAAGTTAGCTTCCTTTCTCAAGTTTCCTTCTGTAACTCTTAGTCCAACAAATGAAACCAGGACTCTGGATCAGATGAGCATGGGAAATTCTAATTCCATTCAGCAAGGTGGAAAAAACATTATTCTGCTTATGGAAACTTTCTTTACAATAAGAATCACAAACTCAAATTCTTCCAGGGATCTAAGCAAGTAACCAATGAAAAAGGATCAGTAAGGGCTAGACTAGCCTCTGTGGCTCATGCACAGATTGAAATGAGCAATTGTTCCTTAGCTCCAGCAGACGGTTAAGTGAAATTGAGTTGACTATATCCAGATCGTCTCCTTCTTTTCTTTTCAAGAGAAACTGAAAATATAATTTCTTTTTCCCAAGTTAAACTGTGAACTCTTTTGATTTTTAAATGTACACTAAAAAAAATGTGAATACACTGCCGAGCAAAACAAATCACATTCAAGTGCGATATGGAGCCCTCAGGTTGCCAGTTTATGGCACTTGTTTTACAGGAAATATGCATAACTTGAGAAACTTAGAGCCAATCTTTGCAAAAATCTGATTCTGAATCAAGAGAAAGAAAAGGATATTGCTACCCCAAGAAGTCCGTCTGAGATCTAGAATAGGTTATTATTTATTGTAGTAAAAATACAGATTTAACAAAATCAGTTTAGTGTCAAGCATATTACTGGCTCTGGTATATATAAGTGAGAGAAAAGTGTAAGTCGCTCGGTCGTGTATGACTCTTTGTGACCCCGTGGACTGTATAGTCCATGGAATTCTCCATAATAAGTGAGAGAGATGGGGCCAAAAAATCAAGAGGCCAACTGATATACAACTAAATAGAATTCTGGTGATAAAACACCTAACAGATATTGAGTACTTACTATGTGTCTGCCATGGTGCTCAGTGTTTTGTCAATCAGATAGTCAGTTAACAAACATGTTCAGCGACACACTGTTCCGTGTTCTGGGATAAAGCATTGACAAGACAGAGAAGGCTGTTTTCCAGAAACTTAGACCCCAGAAGAGGATGAGAGTAAATAAATGTGTAAGAAAGAGATACATAAGATGATTGCAAGTGTTCTGTGATATAATAAAGCAATGGAATAATAAAATAGAGAGTGGCTATAGGACAGGAGATAGGAGTTTTCAAAACTGGCCCAGAAAAGCTTTACTTTGGATAAAGACATGACTTAGGAGAAGAAGGCTGTCATGAAGCAAAAATTATGAAGGTTGTTCCAAGCTTAAAGAAGAGCAAATGCTGAAGATCCTGCAATGGCTACGAGTCTGGCGTAATGGAGGGATGAAAATTAGGCCAATGTGAACACAGCAGGGGAAGAGTGAAAGAAGGTGAGCTCAAGCCCACATGGCACTGTAGACCGTGATCAGGAAGCTGGATACTCATCTACGATGTGCAAGGATGTGGGTTTTCAGCAGGGCTCGAGGATGTTTTGATGTAAGCCTTAAGGTCAGTCTGGCTGGTCCATGGAGGATGATGTATCGATGTGAAAGCGGAGCTTACGGAGGGCTGGATTAAACTGTAACAGTGCCGAGAGTGAGATACTGGAAGATTTTTAAAATCTATTTCTTTATTTTTATTGGACTGAAGGCAAGACCTAAAACAAAAATGATATCTTGGTTTGGCGCTGACAGGAGCTGCACGGGCCACTGCCACTGAACCCCTTAGCAACCACCATCGACCACTCATCTTCCCGCCAGCAGCATTCCCACGCCCCGTTACTCTCAGTCATAGCTGATGCTATGCTAGATCATTAGGTCTTTATAGAGTCAATACAGTATTCCTCTTTACAGACAGAATGGAAGTATTTTAATATACTAAAAACTGAAAACAGGGCCTCCCTGGTGGCTCCATGGTAAAGAATCAGCGTTCCAATGCAGAAGACACAGGTTTGATCCCTGATCCTGGAAGATCCCACATGCCACAGAGCAACTAAGCTCCTGTGCCACAACCACAACCCTCTGTGTTCTAGAGCCCGGAAACCGCAACTACTGAAGCCCGCAGGCCCTAGAGCCCACGCTCTGCACAAAGAGAAGCCATGGCAATGAGAAGACCACCAAGCACTGCAACTTAGAGAGTAGGCTACTCTCTCATTATAGCTAGAGAAAGGCCCACACAGCAATGAAAGCACAGTTCAGTTCAGTTCAGTTCAGCCGTTCAGTCGTGTCCGACTCTTTGTGACCCCATGAGTCGCAGCATGCCAGGCCTCCCTGTCCATCACCAACTCCCGGAGTTCACTCAGACTCACGTCCATCAAGTCAGTGATGCCATCCAGCCATCTCATCCTCTGTCGTCCCCTTCTCCTCCAGCCCCCAATCCCTCCCAGCATCAGGGTCTTTTCCAATGAGTCAACTCTTCACATGAGGTGGCCAAAGTACTGGAGTTTCTGCTTCAGCATCATTCCTTCCAAAGAAAGCCCAGGGCTCATCTCCTTCAGAATGGACTGGTTGGATCTCCCTGCAGTCCAAGGGACTCTCAAGAGTCTTCTCCAACACCACAGTTCAAAAGCATCAATTCTTCGGTGCTTAGCTTTCTTCACAGTCCAATTCTCACATCCATACATGACCACTGGAAAAACCATAGCCTTGACTAGACGGACTTTTGTGGGCAAAGTAATGCCTCTGCTTTTGAATAAGCTATCTAGGTTGGTCATAACTTTCCTTCCAAGGAGTAAGCGTCTTTTAATTTCATGGCTGCAGTCACCACCTGCAGTAATTTTGGAGCCCCAAAAATAAAGTTTTACACTGTTTCCAGTGTTTCCCCATCTATTTCCCATGAAGTGATGGGACCAGATGCCATGATCTTCCACAGCCAAAATAAATACATAATTTTTTAAAAATTATTTTAAAAATCATTATTAAAAAATAAATAAAAACAGTAAAAACTGATACAGCCATAGCAGGTGATTGATACCAGCTAAATATCCATCTGAGACTAAGAAGTTTTAAATTGGTCCTGTTGGACATGGACAACATTGGTAGTTTCTAGCCAGGGGAATGACATGATCAAGGTAGAGCTCTCAGAAGGCTGAACTGGCAGCAGTGTGCAGGATGAGTTAGAGAGCGGAGGGAAAAGCTGGAGGCAGGGATCAGTTACCAGGTTATTCCAGAAGAGGCACAAGATCAAGTGAGTAGAACTCATAAATTCCCCGAAGGATTTTGTTGTGAAAGTTAGATCCTGCCTTGATAGGAGAAAGGTAATATAATCCCTTCTCCCCTTTAAATTGATTTGTTGGAGCTTTGTTTTGTTGCTGAAGGTCCCCAGTGAATACTCTTTCTCACCCACATGCCCTGTGGGTAAATGATAGAATTACCATTCCGGCTTCCTCTTTCTCCAAGGGATGAATTTTAGAACTTTATGGAATGAAGTGGGTTTGATTAGGCACAAATGCCTGAGATAACTCAGTACTTTAAAGAGATAGAATCTCTCTATGAATCTTTAACACATTGGCTAAATTGGGAAAAAAGGAGAGATTCACACTCACATGAAAAACATTTAAAAATAACCCTTGAAAAAACCCTAAAACATATCTTTGCTTATTTATGTCTGTCAGAATAGATATAAAAATTGAGGGAAAGAGAAAGCGAGAGAGAATAAAATAGTAACAATAGAATAATTGGTGAATTTTGGTGAGTATATGAATAATCATTGTACTATTTTGCAAATTTTCTGTAGGTTTAAAATACTTCAAAATAAACATTGGGGGAAATACTTTGCTAGTTTGCTACTTGTTCTTTCTGGGAACTAACTGACCTTTGATTTCTAGTAGTGATGATTTTAATGAGTCATTTTATTTTCACTCTTAGAAAAGTCTCTCTATGGTTTAAACGACAAAGTGAATTCCATTTTTCCAAATCAAGGTGTTGCAGGAAAGCGGACCCCTTCCAGGGCCCAAAACCGGGCTCTTGTCTAACACTTGGAAATGAATTGTCCGAGGAGACACGTGTTCATCAAGCGAGAGATTTTATTGGGAAAGGCACCCTGGTGGAGAGCAGTAAGGTAAGGGAACCCAGGAGAACTGCTCTGCCGCGTGGCTCGCAGTCTTGGGTTTTATGGTGATGGGGTGGTCTTCAGAGTCTTTCCTAGTGGCGCACACATTGCTCAGCCAAGAAGGATGCTAGTGAGAGGGATTCTGGGAAGTGGACAGACACCCGCTGTCTCCTTTCGACCTTTCTGGAACTCTTCTGGTTGGTGGTGGCTTATTAGTTTCGTATTCCTTATCAGGACCTCCTGTCATAAAACAACTCATGCAAATGGTTACTATGGTGCCTGGCCAGGGTGGGCAGTTTCAATCAGTGTGCTTCCCCTAACAAAGGGATCAAGATCTTAAATATTTCCTAAAGTACAATGGCCTTTTTCTTCTTGTTTTAAAATCATTAGATAAGCAAGGGACCATTTGTATGGCTACAGGTTTTCCTAGGAGGAAAACTATCTATATTTCCCTCCTTGCCATTTAATACCTATTCAAGTTGACATGGAAAACACTCAACCCAATAACTAAATGTTGTGCCTTATCTGTTTGAAATGTTTGTTTGAGTCTGATAGTTTTGAAATGTCTGGTGGTTTGAACAAATGTGATATAATATTTAAGAATGTCAGAGCATACTAAATTTTACAGTTAGCCCTCTGTATTCACAGGTTCTGAATCTGCAGATATGTAGGGCCAATTTTACCCTGCCATCTGATGTAAAGGACTTCAGATCTATGGATTTGGTGTCCACGGGGGTACTGGAACCAATCCACCGTGGATACCAAGGGACAACTATATTTACTTTTCAGTCCATCTCATTAAAAATACAAAAAAGTTTGAATCTCCATAGCTTCTATAAAGTAGAACAAAGTCCAGTGTAACTCCAGTTATTCTTAGAATCCAAAAAATATTATCTTTGCCTGTGGTTTATTTACATCTTAAAATACTAGGTTGAACCATATAAAATTGACATTTAATAGGTCAAAAACAGTCAAATATTGATAGTCATATAGTTAATCCTGTTAAAATCAGTACATTTTCCGTAATGATGACATCAGATAAAAATATTATTCATACTGCCTATATATATATTATTTCCTCCCCAATGAAAGCTCACAGCTTAACAAAAACATGGAGGCTTAACAGTTTATAGAACCTCAGAGCATATGCCCAAATCAAGTGGGCACATAAACTCACATAAATTTACAAATGATAAAAAAAAAAATCAAAAAAAAATTTACAAATGATAAAGTTTTGTGTGTAGCATCCAGCTTGTTATTATTTTGCTCCATTATGTCCAGGCTGGCAGCAATGGAAGAAATAAATTTTTGATTAAGGTTAGCTGGGGTTTTGTATATTTTGCCCATATTCAGTACAAATTCTAAAAACTATGTGAATGCCTTTGGAGTCCCAAGATTGTCATCATCAAAGTGTGTCATTTCTTTGGCTCTCAAACCCCACTGAGGAGGTGGAAAGTTCACCAAGCAGTATTAATCTGTTGGGCTACCTACATCTTTTCCTTTCATTTTTTTCCCTGAATTACAGCTTCCGATAACCTCTGACAGGTGAAAAACCACTCACAGAATTCTCTTACTCTTACAACAAGTGGATATTTTCAATTAAGCATGTATCATACTTAAATGCCAAATCTTGAACGTACCACATGATGCAATAGAGCATAGATTATCCTAACTGCTCTGGTAAGTGCAATAAAAAAAAAAAGTCTGTGAATAATTCTCATAATTTGGCTCACTTACAACACAGGAATATCTTTTCCTTGACACAGAAAATGTATTTTCCCCTCAAATGATGAGTGTTTCTCTTGGATATTCCTCATTAATATCCTTAAATATTGTAGTCCTGAGAACTGCAGTTTTTCTAGAAGCAAAAAGTGATATAGCTTTTTTTAACCAAACTGTCTTAATAGAAAATAAAATATTGGAGCTTCTGTACAACATAGCTGCTCTTTCGATTAATACTTGAAAACTATACTAGCAAAATGAAGAAAGAACTAAAATTTGGGCTCCTTTACTCAATGAATTCACACAACACTTTTCTATTCCAGTTGTTCTGAAAGTTCACTATTTCAGTCAATAGAAATTTGTTTTCTTTTTTGGCAGAAAACCTACACATTTCCTAATATTACATAAAGTATCCCAATAGTAAAAATAAGCAGAGGAGAAAAGGAATCAGAGTTTAACAGAACAAAAAGTCAACTGGAGAAGGAGAGGTATAAAAAAAAAAGTATTATGGAAGGAGGCAGCAAAAAGACTCAGGGTATGATAAGGATAAAAAGACTCTTGATGAAAGTGAAAGAGGAGAGTGAAAAAGCTGCCTTAAAACTCAGCATTCAAAAGACAAAGATCATGGTATCTGGTCCCATCACTTCACGGCAAATAGATGGGAAGACAATGGAAACAGTAAGAGACTCTATTATCTTGGGCTCCAAAATCACTGCAGCCACAAAATTAGAAGACACTTGCTCCTTGGAAGAAAAGCTATGACAAACCTGCTGCTGCTGCTGCTAAGTCACTTCGGTCGTGTCCGACTCTGTGCGGCCCCGTAGACGGCAGCCCACCAGGCTCCCCCGTCCCTGGGATCCTCCAGGCAAGAACACTGGAGTGGGTTGCCATTTCCTTCTCCAATGCAGGAAAGTGAAAAATGAAAGTGAAGTCGCTCAGTCATATCCGACTCTTAGCGACCCCATGGACTGCAGCCTACCAGGCTCCTCTGTCCATGGGATTTTCCAGGCAAGAGTACTGGAGTGGGTTGCCATTGCCTTCTCCCAGACAGCCTATTAAAAAGCAGAGACATTGCTTTTCCAACAAAGATTCGTATAGTCAAAGCTATGATTTTTTTCACTAGTCATTTATGGGTATGAGAGTTGGACTGTAAAGAAAGTTGAGCACTGAAGAATTGATGTGGTGTTGAAGAAGACTCTTGAAAGTCCCTTGAACTACAAGGAGATCAAACCAGTCAATCCTAAAGGAAATTAGTCCTGAATATTCATTGGAAGGACTAATGGTGAAGCTGAAGCTCCAATACTTTGGCCGCCTGATGCGAAGAGCTGATTCATTAGAAAAACGCTGATGCTGGAAAAGATTGAAGGTGGGAGGAGAAAGGGACGACAGAGGATGAGATGGTTGGATGGCATCACCGATTCAATGGATATGAGTTTGAACAAGCTCTAGAAGATAGTGAAGGACAGGGAAGCCTGGTGTGCTGTCAACCATGGGGTTGCAAAGAGTTGGACATGACTGAGCGACTGAACAGCAATGATAAGGAAGCTCCTAGAGAAATCCCTGGGTCTGGTACTGACCTATGCGTGGCCTCACAGCGGCACTACTGGCCTGGATTCAGGTGTCACACTAAGTGGGGCTTAATCCTAGTTGTACTTGGGTGACCTTGGGTAAGTTGTTTGCCCTTTGTGCCCCAGCTGACTTGTCAACAAAACAGGTGTTAAGAATGGCTTGCATAGGATTGGATGAAGAGGACTGAGTATAATACTGCAAGCGAAGCACATAGATCCTTAGATCTTGATTCTGATGAACTGCCAAGAAATGTTAAGTATAAAAGCCATAGCTCAGATATTGCAACGTCATTAGATGTGCCTGCAGAAATGCATTGTGCTACACTGGAAAGAACTAGCAAGCTTTTAAACCAGGTAGGGCTGGAATCTATTTTTAGCTGTGTGACCTTGGGCAACTCATTTGATCTTCCCAAGGCTCAGTTTCCTGACCTTTGTAACAGGATAACAGCACGTCATGTAAGGTTGATGTGGAATAAGCACTAATAACCAGGCAGATGCTAGGCAGGCCATGAGCTCTCAATAAATGGCAACTCTTTATTCTCAAGGGAAGGCAGCTATCTGACACAATCATACCAGAATATCAGAAACTTTAACACATGACAGAATCAATTCAACAAACCTTCACACTTGCTTTGAGATCCAATTTAGGATGCTTTTGTCATCTATTAACTTTTTTAATTTACTCAAACTTTATTTTGGTCACCCTGCAATTTTTTATTGCCTTAGACATTTCAACTTTCACAGCTCCAAGAAATTTGAAACTGAGATTAAAAAAAAAAAAAATCCACACCAAACAACAAAAGCTGTCCTATTCTCTTGTTGATTGAGCTCTTACTATATATTCTACACTTGGGTCTAGTGTCAGACATGAACGGGATACATTAGTACTCAGATGATCTTAGATACCATTAAATTAATATTCAAAAGCAACTACTGAGTTTCAGAGACATGAAACAAATTACCAATAAAACTAGTTAAATATATTGCTAATATTTTAAGTTCTTTTCTGTGCCACATACTAAACTAAGTACCACATATGCATTACCTTATTTAATTCTCAAACTACCCTCTGAGGCAAATATGATCATGATGCTTATTTTATAGATGAAACAGCTGAGTCTTGGAGCTGTACAGTCTAATAAGAAGCCAGAAGCTACAGGTTTCTGTCCAAATTAAATGAATTTAAGCAAAATTTAAAATTCTGTCCCACAGATGTTTCTCAGGCCAATTTTCACATGCTCAAGAGTGGCTATTGTACTAGATTATATAGAACACTAACAACCTCACAGAAAGTTCTATTAGATAGCACAGCCTTCAAGTCTTAATCATCTAAGTTAATACAGGATCGGATTGAGAACCAGGACTCAAATCTAGGTGACCTGACTCCTGAACTTGTCCTTTTAAGCCCTCATTGCCAAAGTCAGAACCAAGATTTCCCAATATCCACACAAACTTTCTTCCCATTGTCCACTCTTTCTTCTTAAGAATATCCCTACCTTGATGAATTATGTGCTTCATGGTGGCATAGCACTGATATTCATAAAACCAGGGTTTTGTAGTCCTCAGGCATTCACATATCACTTTATGAGTTTTGCACATATACACAGAGACTGTACTAGTATTATTCACTTTTTAAAATTTACCTACATTTTTATTTAAATATATTTTTCAAAAATTTTATGTTACTATAGTAAATGATTTACCTCTATTACTTGCCTGTATTTATATCTGTTAGAAGAAATACAAAACAGCAAAATATTTTGTGATAGTCTATTCAGATTCTAAGAAATTTTCATTTCTATGTAAGGAGGAATATGTTTTATATAGGTATTAAACAGAGACTAGTACAAAAAAGATCCTTTTACTTATCCAAATTATTGAAAAATAGTCAAAGAAGGACTGCATCTCTTACAATGTGATATGATGCTATTCAGTGCTATATCTGTAAAACCTCCTAAAACCTCCTCTGTGCCCAACCAGGAGATTGTGTAAGAATTCTGCACCAAACATTTAGGGAAACTCAAAGCAGCATATAATAAAGAGCAAATGCAACCATGTGCAAAAACTATCACACGGACAATAGGTAATTCAGAAAGGAAGTGACTTTCAAGGAATAGCATCATGGAAGGATGTGGAAATGGGCTTTCAACGTGGAACAAAACGGGTAAGACTATTTTGGCCAAATGTTCACTAGAGTGAGAGGGCACAAGTAGTTTTGGGGACAACATGACTATCAGCATGATTAGCACTATAGGAACACTTTGAAGAATGTTAGGAAATAGACTTAAGTAAGTTTGAGAAGGCTCAATTTGGAGTTTGGATGCTAGATTAATACAAACTGAGAGGAAGTGAAATCAGTTCCAAGGAGTGGCTTCAACTTGTGCCCAGAAGGGTCAGGATGGGAGTGGCCTTGCTAATATCATTATGGAAATGAAGAGCAATGAAGAGCAGGATAACTTCAAAGAACCAGAATGATCCAGCCTTTATCAGCCCTGAGTTGAAATTTAATCCCCATTGCATGAATATACCAAAATCCCTTCATCAGGCAAATCCTTTTCACTTGACTTAACAAAGTCCAGTTTTCCCAAGAAACTCAGTCCCCCAATATATTTCTAATCCTCAGAGGTCTCATATGTCAGCTTCTACTTCACCAGGCCCAAGTCTGGATGTTTGGCTCTGGGTCAGTTGTGAGAATAAGTCACAGCCACTGTTAACAGGAGGCTGGATGTGTGAAATTCCTACTACAGCCTTTCCGTCTACACAACGCCTTCCCCAGGCAGTGGAGAAGAGAAAGTACCTCCCACTACGGTACAACCCTGACACAGGTGTGGTTTTCAGAACCAAGTTAGCTGAGAGAGCTCCAGACTCACACCACTTAAGTTCAATCCCAGTCTAACCATTCAATTGTATTCCTTTCTCTTGGTTAAAATTAATTCATCACTCAGTTCTGTTCAGTCGCTCAGTTGTGTCTGACTCTTTCCGACCCAATGAATCATAGTATGCCAGGCCTCCCTGTCCATCACCAACTCCCAGAGTTCACTCAAACTCATGTCCATAGAGTAGGTGATGCCATCCAGCCATCTCATCCTCTGTCGTCTCCTTCTCCTCCTGCCTCCAATCCCTCCCAGCATCAGAGTCTTTTCCAATGAGTCAACTCTCACTTGAGGTGGCCAAAGTACTGGAGTTTCTGCTTCAGCATCAGTCCTTCCAATGAACACCCAGGGCTGCTCTCCTTTAGGATGGACTGGATGGATCTCCTTGCAGTCCAAGGGACTCTCAAGAGTCTTCTCCAACACCACAGTTCAAAAGTATCAATTCTTTGGCGCTCAGCTTTCTTCACAGTCCAACTCACATCCATACATGACCACTGGAAAAACCATAGCCTTGACTAGACGGACCTTTGTTGGCAAAGTAATGTTTCTGCTTTTGAATATGCTATCTAGGTTGGTCATAACTTTCCTTCCAAGGAGTAAGCATCTTTTAATATCATGGCTGCAATCACCATCTGCAGTGATTTTGGAGCCCAAGAAAATAAAGTCTGACACTGTTTCCACTGTTTCCCCATCTATTTTCCATGAAGTGATGGGACCGGAGGCCATGATCTTAGTTTTCTGAATGTTGAGCTTTAAGCCAACTTTCTCTTTCTCCTCTTTCACTTTCATCAAGAGGCTTTTTAGTTCCTCTTCACTTTCTGCCATAAGGGTGGTGTCATCTGCATATCTGAGGTTATTGATATTTCTCCTGGCAATCTTGATTCCAGCTTGTGCTTCTTCCAGCCCAGCGTTTTCATGATGTACTCTGTATATAAGTTAAACAGGCAGGGTGACAATATACAGCCTTGACGTACTCCTTTTGCTATTTGGAACCAGTCTGTTGTTCCATGTCCAGTTCTAACTGTTGCTTCCTGACTTGCATATAGGTTTCTCAAGAGGCAGGTCAGGTGGTCTGGTATTCCCATCTCTTTCAGAATTTTCCACAGTTTATTGTGATCCACACAGTCAAAGGCTTTGGCATAGTCAATAAAGCAGAAATCGATGTTTTTCTGGAACTCTCTTGCTTTTTCAATGATCCAGCAGATGTTGGCAATTTGATCTCTGGTTCCTCTGCCTTTTCTAAAACCAGCTTGAACATCTGGAAGTTCACGGTTCACGTATTGCTGAAGCCTGGCTTGGAGAATTTTGAGCATTACTTTACTAGCATGTGAGATGAGTGCAATTGTGCAGTAGTTTGAGCATTCTTTGGCATTGCCTTTCTTTGGGATTGGAATGAAAACTGACCTTTTCCAGTCCTGTGGCCACTGCTGAGTTTTCCAAATTTGCTGGCATATTGAGTGCAGCACTTTCACAGCATCATCTTTCAGGATTTGAAATAGCTCAACTGGAATTCCATCACCTCCACTAGCTTTGTTCATAGTGATGCTTCCTAAGGCCCACTTGACTTCACATTCCAGGATGTCTGGCTCTAGGTGAGTGATCACACCATCATGATTATCTGGGTCATGAAGATCTTTTTTGTACAGTTTTTCTGTGTATTCTTACCACCTCTTCTTAATATCTTCTGGTTCTGTTAGGTCCATACCATTTCTTTATTGAGCCCATCTTTGCATGAAATGTTCCCTTGGTATCTCTAATTTTCTTGAAGAGATCTCTGCTGCTGCTGCTAAGTCACTTCAGTCGTGTCTGACTCTGTGTGACCCCATAGACGGCAGCCCACCAGGCTCCCCAGTCCCTGGGATTCTCCAGGCAAGAACACTGGAGTGAGTTGCCATTTCCTTCTCCAATGCATGAAAGTGAAAAGTGAAAGTGAAGTCGCTCAGTTGTGTCCGATTCTTAGTGACCCCATGGACTGCAGCCCACCAGCCTCCTCAGTCCATGGGATTTCCAGGCAAGAGTACTGGAGTGGGGTGCCATCGCCTTCTTCTTGTTCCCATTCTGTTGTTTTCCTCTATTTCTTTGCATTGATCGCTGAGGAAGGCTTTCTTATCTCTCCTTGCTATTCTTTGGAACTCTGCATTCACATGCTTATATCTTTCCTTTTCTCCCTTGCTTTTCGCTTCTCTTCTTTTCACAGCTGTTTGTAAGACCTCCTCAAACAGCCATTTTGCTTTTTTACATTTCTTTTCCATGGGGATGGTCTTGATCCCTGTCTCCTGTACAATGTCACGAACCTCTGTCCATAGTTCATCAGGCACTCTGTCTATCAGATCTAGTCCCTTAAATCTATTTCTCACTTCCACTGTATAATCATAAGGGATTTGATTTAGGTCATACCTGAATGGTCCAATGGTTTTCCCCACTTTCTTCAATTTAAGTCTGAATTTGGCAATAAGGAGTTCACGATCTGAGCCACAGTCAGCTCCCAGTCTTGCTTTTGTTGACTGTATACAGCTTCTCCATCTTTGGCTACAAAGAATATAATCAATCTGATTTCGGTGTTGACCATCTGGTGATGTCCCTGTGTAGAGTCTTCTCTTGTGTTGTTGGAAGAGGGTATTTGCTATGACCAGTGCATTTTCTTGGCAAAATTCTATTAGCCTTTGCCCTGCTTCATTCCATATTCCAAGGCCAAATTTGCCTGTTACTCCAGGTGTTTCTTGACTTCCTACTTTTGCATTCCAGTCCCCTATAATGAAAAGGACATCTTTTTTGGGTGTTAGTTTTAAAAGGTCTTGTAGGTCTTCATAGAACCATTCAAGTTCAGCTTCTTCAGCGTTACTGGTTGGGGCATAGGCTTGGATTACCGTGATATTGAATGGTCTGCCTTGGAAACGAACAGAGATCATTCTGTTGTTTTTGAGATTGCATCCAAGTACTGCATTTTGGACTCTTTTGTTGACCATGATGGCCACTCCATTTCTTCTAAGGGATTCCTGCCCACAGTAGTAGATATAATGCTCATCTGAGTTAAATTCACCCATTCCAGTCCATTTTAGTTCGCTGATTCCTAGAATGTTGACGTTCACTCTTGCCATCTCCTGTTTGACCATTTCCAATTTGCCTTGATTCATGGGCCTGACATTCCAGGTTCCAGCATTGGACCTTGCTTCTATCACCAGTCCCATCCACAACTGGGTATTGTTTTTGCTTTGGTTCCATCCCTTCATTGTTTCTGGAGTTATTTCTCCACTGATCTCCAGTAGCATATTGGGCCCATACCGACCTGGGGAGTTCCTCTTTCAGTATCCTATCATTTTGCCTTTTCATACTGTTCATGGGGTTCTCAAGGCAAGAATACTGAAGTGGTTTGCCATTCCTTTCTCCATTGGACCACATTCTGTCAGACCTCTCCACCCTGACCCGCCCGTCTTGGGTGGCCCCACAGGGCGTGGCTTAGTTTCATTGAGTTAGACAAGGCTGTGGTCCTAGTGTGATCAGATTGGCTAGTTTTCTGTGATTATGGTTTCAGTGTGTCTGCCCTCTGATGCCCTCTCACAACACCTGTCATCTTACTTGGGTTTCTCTTACCTTGGACTTGGGGTATCTCTTCATGGCTGCTCCAGCAAAGCGCAGCCGCTGCTCCTTACCTTGGACGAGGGGTATCTCCTCATGGCCGCCCCTCCTGATCTTTACGTGGAATAGCTCCTCTCCTCCCTCCTGTGCCCGCACATCCGCCACTCCTTGGATGTGGGGTTATATCGTAACTACTGTTAATATTAACCAAAATAATTCATAGAAAGTATTCATACAACTCCTGATTAAATTCATGCCAGATGTCTCCCTGTTATTAACCCCGGATTATTAGAGCTCTAAGTCACTCATACAGGCAGGCAAGCAAGCAAGCACATACACACACAGACCCACAGTCCCCAGGCAGCTCACATCCCAGCAGGGTGACTAATTTGGCATGCTTCCCAGTATTAACCAAGTTATTTACCCAAATACATCTTCAACCATCACCACCCTCTGATACCTGAGCCTTGGTGCCATCTTGCTGAGGCAGATTCCTACACCTAATTGCCTTCTCACTCCACTCCCCCTCACACACACACTCCCTACATAGACTAACTTTTGCCAACAAGGTGCCAAGCTCTTTCTTATCTCAGGATCTTTGTTCCTGTTAAACCTTCTCTCTTCAATGGTACTCTCCCCACTTGTCTTGACTAATTTTTATTTAACCTTCAGGGCACTGAGAAGCCTTCCCCAAACTTCAATCTAAATGGGCCACTTCAGTTCAGTTCAGTTCAGTTCAGTCCCTCAGTCCAGTCTGACTCTGCAACCCCATGGACTGCAGCACACCAGGCTTCTCTGTCCATCACCATCTCCCAGAACTTGTTCAAACTCATGTCCATCCATCGAGTCAGTGATGCCGTCCAACCATCTCATCCTCTGTCGACCCCCACCTTCAATCTTTCCCAGCATCAAGGTCTTTTCCAATGAGTCAATTCTTCATATCAGGTGGTCAAAGTATTGGAGCTTCAGCTTCAGTATCAGTCCTCCCAGTGAATATTCAGGATTGATTTCCTTTAGTATTGATAGGTTTGATCACCTTATAGTCCAACGGACTCTCAAGAGTCTTCTCCAACACCACAGTTCAAAAGTATTAATTCTTCAGCACTCAGCTTTCTCTATGGTCCAACTCTCACATCCATACACGACTATTGGAAAAACCATAGCCTTGACTAGATGAACCTTTGTTGGCAAAGTAATGTCTCTGCTTTTTAATATGCTGTCTAGGTTGGTAGTCATCCCAATGGCCATTTACTTATCTATTTCTATGTATGTATGTCTATCCTTCCCTTGTGATGTTCAGCTTAAGAAATTCATAAATGTGTGTATAAACAAAGTTTTACCCTGGAGCAAAGCCAAATTAATTCTGTTTACCAATGACTGAAGACAGAAGTGGTCATGTACAGTCATTTTAATCTTAGTCATCTTGTTTTCATTTATCTTAGTTCTCTAGAGCTTGTTATGTTTGTGTGTAATTTTGAGGTGTTTTATGAGCATTATTAATCTCATTATGTCCAATGAATGTGCAAGCAGTGAGAACGATGAAAACTACTAATTAGTGATATAACATTATGATGAAAACAAAATGAAACCTAACATTAATTGATGTGCATATTTTCATCACTTTTATGGCATCATTCTGGACGTACAAACAAATAGACTTATATAGTCTTTGGAAATTTAACTCATTCGTACTCAGAGGAATTTCTCTTATTCTTTCTTTCTTTGGCTGCTCTGGGTCTTAGTTATGGCACATGGAATCTTCCCTGTGGCATGCATGATTTTTAGTTGAAGAATGTGAGATCTTTAGTTGTGGCATTCTGTATCTAGTTTTCTGACCAGGGATCACACCCAGACCCCTTGGATTGGAGCTCAGAGTCTTAGCCACTGGACCAGCAAGGACATCCTCTCAGAGAAGTTTCTGTGTTTGGTTTTCCGGTTATATATTTTTTTTGTCTCTCTATCTGTCCATACTCTAAGCTCCATGAGGCTAGGGATCAATGTTTTGTTCACCAGGGTACTGCAGATCTCCTCAGGGTGACTGTAAAGACACCAACTACCTAGAGTTAAGCCAAACTTCCCAGATTAAGGGCAGAGTACTCCACAAGACTGCCTTCCCTTCAGACACCATTCACAAATTCAGGAGTCCTCAGACCACATTGACTTCTGACCAGCTGGCTGCAAATTCAAAATTTCCCATCACCCTCTCGGGTTGGATAATTCATTAGAACAACTCTCTCTAGTTAATGATTATAGTTTTATTATAGCAAAAGGATGTAAATCAGAGCCAGCCAAAAGGAGAAGCACAGAGGATGATGTCTAAGAAGGCCTCAAACGTGAGGCTTTGAGCGCACGTTACCTTCTGGGCACACAAGTGTGTGCCAGAATACAGAGTGCTTGCCAGCCATAGAAGCTCATCTGAACTTCAGTATCCAGAGATTTCATTACGGTTTCATTAACGTAGGCAGAGTTGGTTGAATCATTGCCTTTGAGTTGGTAACTCAATCTCCAGCCCCATCTCTGTCCTCAGATGTCAGGCTTATATCAGTTTTGAGGCTCAAAGCCCTAAAATCTAATCATCTGGTTGGTCTTTGAGGCCCCTCCTGACTCATCTTATTAACATAAGATGTCATAAACACCATGAGCTTCCTCATTAGCATAAACTTTCAAGTGCGGTCTGAGGGGTGCATCATGAATAACAAAGATACACCTATCTTTTGGCAAATTCCAACTGCTTAGAGGTTATTTCCAGGAACCAGAGACAAAAGCCAGTGAAATTCTTTACCACACATTGATGCATAGTGGTGCTTTAGTTCATGTTTGACTCTTTCAACCCCATGGACTATACCCTGCCAGGCTCCTCTGTCCATGGGATTCTCCAGGCCAGAATACTGGAGTGGGTTGCCATCTTCTTCTCCACTGATGCATAGTAAGTGTAATATATGTTCAATAAACGACCCCCTGGAGAGTTAGGCCAGATGAAACTGGATATTGCTATGACTATGTCAAGAAGAAAAGCAAAAACATGATTGAATTTAGCAATTAGGTGATCGCATTCAAAGAAGTTTCAGATGTTAATTGATTAAAGAATAAATGGAAGTCGAAGTTTTATAGATTACTCTATTAAGTTTGCTGGTGACTAGAAGGCTGGAAATACAGGAGGCATGAATAAGCAAGACACGATGGGAAGGATCCAGTGAACTAAAAGGTATTAAGGGGAGAAGAACTGATAAGGAGAGTACAAGCTGGCCTTATGGGTGATTGACTTACTCTTGGCTTTATGGGCCAAGCACTGCTCATGGTAAAATACAGGTCTTAGGGATGAAGTAGAGATCACTTATTCAACCAGATGGCTTCTAATGTCCCTTCTCAACCTAGAAGTCCATGAATAAACTTGGTAGAAATACAATTGTTCAAAGAAGTTTGCTCCTTTAGATAAGCAGTCCTTAACTGGGAGTGATTTTGCGTCCCCCACCCCCCCACGGACATTTAACGATATCTAGAGACATTTGACTCAGCAATTTCACTTCTGTCCATATGCTCAAAAGAATTAAAAGCAGAAACTCAAACAGATATTTGTTTACCCGCGTTCATAGCAGTATCATTCAGTCAGTTCAGTCCCTCAGTCATGTCCGACTCTTTGTGACCCCATGGACTGCAGCACACCAGGCTTCCCTGTCCATCACCAACTCCTGGAGTTTACTCAAACTCATGTCCATCGAGTCAGTGATGCCATCCAACCATCCCTTCCTCTGTCATCCCCTTCTCCTCCCACCTTCAATCTTTCCCAGCATCAGGGTCTTTTCAAATGGGTCAGTTCTTTTCAAATCAGGTGGCCAAATATTGGAGTTTCAGCTTCAGCATCAGTCTTTCCAATGAATATTCAGGACTGATTTCCTTTAGGATGGACTAGTTGGATCTCCTTGCAGTCCAAGGGACTCAAAGAGATATATCATTCATATATAGTTTGAATTATATATAGTTCATCAGATATATATATCATTCATATATATCAGATATATATATCATTCATATATAGTTTGAATTATATATAGTTCATCAGATATATATATCATTCATATATAGTTTGAATTATATATAGTTCATCAGATATATATATCATTCATATATAGTTTGAATTATATATAGTTCATCAGATATATATATCATTCATATATAGTTTGAATTATATATAGTTCATCAGATATATATATCATTCATATATAGTTTGAATTATATATAGTTCATCAGATATATATATCATTCATATATAGTTTGAATTATATATAGTTCATCAGATATATATATCATTCATATATAGTTTGAATTATATATAGTTCATCAGATATATATATCATTCATATATAGTTTGAATTATATATAGTTCATCAGATATATATATCATTCATATATAGTTTGAATTATATATAGTTCATCAGATATATATATCATTCATATATAGTTTGAATTATATATAGTTCATCAGATATATATATCATTCATATATAGTTTGAATTATATATAGTTCATCAGATATATATATCATTCATATATAGTTTGAATTATATATAGTTCATCAGATATATATATCATTCATATATAGTTTGAATTATATATAGTTCATCAGATATATATATCATTCATATATAGTTTGAATTATATATAGTTCATCAGATATATATATCATTCATATATAGTTTGAATTATATATAGTTCATCAGATATATATATCATTCATATATAGTTTGAATTATATATAGTTCATCAGATATATATATCATTCATATATAGTTTGAATTATATATAGTTCATCAGATATATATATCATTCATATATAGTTTGAATTATATATAGTTCATCAGATATATATATCATTCATATATAGTTTGAATTATATATAGTTCATCAGATATATATATCATTCATATATAGTTTGAATTATATATAGTTCATCAGATATATATATCATTCATATATAGTTTGAATTATATATAGTTCATCAGATATATATATCATTCATATATAGTTTGAATTATATATAGTTCATCAGATATATATATCATTCATATATAGTTTGAATTATATATAGTTCATCAGATATATATATCATTCATATATAGTTTGAATTATATATAGTTCATCAGATATATATATCATTCATATATAGTTTGAATTATATATAGTTCATCAGATATATATATCATTCATATATAGTTTGAATTATATATAGTTCATCAGATATATATATCATTCATATATAGTTTGAATTATATATAGTTCATCAGATATATATATCATTCATATATAGTTTGAATTATATATAGTTCATCAGATATATATATCATTCATATATAGTTTGAATTATATATAGTTCATCAGATATATATATCATTCATATATAGTTTGAATTATATATAGTTCATCAGATATATATATCATTCATATATAGTTTGAATTATATATAGTTCATCAGATATATATATCATTCATATATAGTTTGAATTATATATAGAAAGACTTTTCAAAGAATATATATTAGTGCAATGATTTTCAGAAAATTTAATCCACCACCCTGAGCCTTTGGATTGATGTAATCCTGTTACTTTTCAATAAACTCCCTGTTGCTGATCTTAGCCAGGGTCAGATTCTATTACTTACTAAAGGATCCCAGTCTAATAGAGTAAGGATCTGTTTTATTCATCTCTGGGCAATTAAATGCCACTTTAATGTTGGATATTTAATTAATATCACCATCCAAAGGTTGGTACTTATTCATTAATTAATTACTAGACACACCTGCATGACTCAGAAGCCAGCTTTGTTTCACTGATGAACGATTTCAACTATTTTATCAGGCTTCCCTCCATCGCTGCAAAACAGACACAATTATAAGAAAATAGCTGAGGCAGAGAAAGGTTATTTGGTTTATCATAGATGGCAATGGGGAAGTACAATGCTTCCAGAAGCAGACCAGAATTTTCATTCCCTTGGCCAGGCTGGAATATTAAATCACATAGAAATACCGGGAAAAGATAAGCTACACGAACCAGTGATTGTTGGCACTAAACACTCGAGTGAGTTCAAAGAGCCCTTAGGGCCTGTTGTTTATTTGGAAAACCAGGGGGGTGAAAAGTAGTGAGAGAATGGCAGGATAGAAGGCTAGCTACATATTATCTTACGATTTTATCTTAACCAGGCTTGTTTGAAGAATTTACATACTAGGGGTGCATGAGTTTATGTATATATGTGTTTCAAACGTTTAATCCTTTTTATAAAAAAGCTTCAGGGCATGCATACACATATGAAATAAAAATATATGTGCCATTAAATATTATCAGTCGGTCATCAAAATGTTATCCTGAAAAGAATTTTAACATAAAAGCACATAAATGTCAGAAAAGCAAGTTAGAAAAATAACTAATGATATAATTAATGTGTAGACTATGATGCTGCTTTACTAAAGGTGAAAATGTTAAAATAAATAAGTAAAAGAATAAGCATGTTGTTTCTAGGAATATTCCATCCCTCCTTCTGGAACTTATTAGTCAGTTTCTCTAAGATGCCTGAAGGGTCTACAATATTTTTTTAATGTAATTGTGTGATTGACCACCTATACTTTCAAACTCTTTTATTAATGAAGTTCTTGGAGATAGAAGAGAAAAATATATGCCTGCGATTTCAGCTACTGAAATTTTTTTCGGGGTTTAGGTTTTACCTTTTAGTGTTCAAATATTGTATTTTCATCTAGTCTTAATCCATCCATCTCTCTCTCTCTCTCTCTCTCTCTCACACACACACACACACACACACACACACACATTCCACTTCCACCTCTTTTCCTCTTTGGTTCTCTTCCAGAGGCTGCTCTTTCAGTGACAGACGTCTCCCTGGGCTGTTCTTTGTGACCACCGGCCGCGTTATGAGAACTGTTTTGGTCTGGCTTTTCTTCATGACTGTCAAAGGCCATAGGGTGTTGGGGTCTGAAAATATAGCTGGCATCAGTATGGACCCCAGAGACTCCCAACACATCTCAATAAAACTTTCAGTGATCTCCATTTTCCATACAGCATTTGGGTTGTGGATGATACATCTCATCTGAAGAGAATTATATTGACCAGCATCTTAAGTGAAAAGGTTTGTTCAAACAGAGAATTACCTTTAATATCTTGTGTTTTTTTTTTAATTCTCCTTTATGAATAAAATCACCACTAAACCCCAAAAAATCATAAACATGTCTTTCAGAAGTACAAATAGGCTAAAACCTTTGATTTGAAAGCCTCGGTGGCCCCAGCACTTTGAGCCACCTTGCAGAAAATTCTGTGTGTGTAAAAACACTTGTTAGGACTATTTTCCCAAAGGAATGATTATTAAGACTTAGCAGAGAAGCACCTTGCTATCGACTAATTTTGGAGTCACTTTATTCATTGTGTGTGTTTATCTAATATTATTAGCAACTTGTTGCTGGATTGTAATGTATTAATTCTGTGCAGCAGTTAGGATTTCTTGTGCTATGTCAGTGTGAGGTTCCTTTTAAAATGCTATGTTTTTACCCTTGTTTAACACAGTGCCAAAGAACTAAAGGACGTACATAACTCTCGATCTATCATCTGCATTCCCTTTGCATTAGGTGTAACACTGGCACAAAAATCAGAGCCCGAGCTCCAATTTTTCCAGCTGTCTCTGTCGCCCTGTGATCTTTTGGTACAAATTTTCTAGCCTGTTTGAAAAGGCAGCCTTCTACCCTCTTCTTTGATTGTGCTTAGGCATTTGGCCAGCCTGAGACATGGATTAATATGAACAGAATCATAGAGTTTTCTGAACATAAGTCATTTATGTGTGTTTAGTGGCAGATACCAAGCAAGGAAAAGGCAGACCGCAGTTGCCTTTGTATAGAGTCTGGGTAGGTTTTGATTTCACTCAGAGTCAAGAACAAAGCAACCTCTGACTTTTCCTCAAACTCAGTCCGTATGGAATGACTTCTAATGACTTCACGAACTGCTAGCCTTCAGATGACTGCCGCGTTTTTTTCGCTTTTTAAGTTTCCTCCTTCTATGACGTTTTATGATTATACCTTATGGTGCAGTTCTATTTTTGTTCTTCATGATTTTCTGCGTGCTTTAAGTCTAGAGGGAATTTTTTTTTTTTTAATCATTTGGCCAGCATCAAATGTGCTTTTCAGTTTGGGGATGGTGTGGAGAGAGGCTTTCAGTACCGTGCCAACACCAAACATGGCATTCCCTGTTGAATGAGCCAAATCCGTCCCCGGAGTCTGAATAATTTAGAGGAGACGTGATGTCATTGTCTACTTAGAGATAAATGGAAAGGAGTCTGGGCGTAGACTTTTGGAGTGGCCTTTGTAATAACAGTAATTAAAAAGAGCATTACCTCATATATTTAAACTTTTTCTACATACCATGTGCTTTTCTCATTTTTACTCAATATTACTCAGAAAGGGCTAGTAGTTCTGTTTCATTATTTTTGAAGTACTGTTTGATGACACTGGTTTTAACAGTTTCTCACAGTTCACTGCTTCAGTTTTCATCAAATTATATTTCTAGTTACACTAGACATTTTCATCGTCAATTTCCATATGCCTCAAAGATACGCAAGGACCAGTTAGCTAACAGCAAATTTGGATACCAGATAATAGCTGCTGTAGGACATGTTTTTCTCTTAGCACAGCCTTTTCTAAAATGAAAATCTGATACTCCACCAGACAAACCCCTTGACACCCAAACACACTTATATTTCTTTAACTAAATTAGCTTATGCATATGGGGAAGGTCGTGGATCATCATTGACTATTTAATTTTGATGTGCAAATCTAATAATAAGATAAACACTGGCCATATACATTTTCATACACTTCAGTTCCCAGCTGGTGGAAACACAGCAGTCGTACAATTTGCCAAAGATCTGCCAAGATCCAAAGGATTCTGAGATCCTCTTTCCCTTAAGTTCTACAACTTTCCCAAGTTATTGTCATCACGTTTTGAACCTCCTGTTGTCAAATGAATGCTACAGATTAGGGCTTATTATATATTCTAGACAGCTCTGAAGTATGCAAATAAGTGTTATATCAACAATTGGTGGTAAAGTTAAATATCAATTAGTCATCATTCTCAACAAATGATCAGCTTGTTTTGCTTATGAATTTAAACAACATAAATAACCAAAACAGATTGCAGCTAGCAAAATGTAAAATCCCTAAATTGCTTTTTATAATATTGCCTTTGCCTCAAAAATAATTTTTTATTAATAATATGGCAATACATTAAATGTAAATCTTTTGATCTTTCAAAGATCAATCATTCCCATAAATGTGAATATCAGAAAGATTTTGTTAAAATGTTTTAAGATTACCGAATCCTACATCTTTTAATCTCTATGATCAAAATGGGGCTTCCCAGGTGGTGCTAGTGGTAGAGAACCTGCCTGCCAATGCAGGAGACACAGAGACACAGGTTCGATTCCTGGGTTGGGAAGATCCTCTGGAGGGGGGCAAGGCAACCCATTCCAGCATTCTTACCTGGAGAACCCCATGGACAGAGGAGCCCGGCAGGCTATGGCCCATAGGGTTGAAAAGAGTCATACAAGACTGAAGCGACTTAGCACGTGGACATGATTATAATATGTGAGCAGTGTCCTGAAAAGGAATATGAACTGTTGGTATTCTAAACTTATAGAATGCATAACACTTCTTTTAATGAAAGTTCTAGTCTACAGAGCCACAGAACAATGTTTAATGACATGGGGAAATATTCACAGTATCTATTTAGTTGAAAGAACAGGTTACATAGGTAATAGGACATGAGGAAGAAAGGGGAACTTTTATTTCCTAATGTACTTCAGTCTTTAATTTATTTACAATGGCTTATATTAATTTTGTATAAAAAGATTTAGAAATGGATTACAAGACTGTACAATAATTACTTGATACATATCTTGCATTTTTAAAGTTAGTTTTCTTAAAAAACTAACTCATTTTATCTTTGTAACAGTTCTATAAAATAGGTACTATTAATATCTCCTTTTTACAAATGAGGAAACCCAAGGCACGGAGGGTTTAAGCAACTTACCCAGGGTCACACAGGTAGTAAAAGGCAGAGATAGGATTCCAGTCTTGCTTTGCCCTCAACTACTACAATATGCACTTAACTACATTCCCAATTTTACTTCATTTTTTGTGAAATACATTTGACTGAAAACTGTATAGCCAAAAGTCAACAGTGGACAATTCTGAATGATAAAATTATAGTTATTTTTAAATGTTTTCTTTTTGCTTGTCTGTATTTCCTGTTTTCACAAAATAATAAATAGAAAAAGAAAAAATATTGAAGAGGAGAAAAAATAATCTTTTTATAGTTCCTTCTGTAGTGAGCATGATTATAGTGCTGTGATTTTTTAAAAAACTGCCCTCCTGTAAACCTTCTTTTTATTTTAGTATCTGGTAAAACCATGTCCTGAAGATGGCTATTCTTCTGTTTTCTTGTGTACAGATTTTGCTTTGTTTACAGATGATCACTATGCGTAATCATGAGGACAGAAGAAAAAACTGATGGAACTTTCAAAATGTAGAAATGCCAAGAAAGGGGCAAATTTAGAAAACATGCTTGCCATTATGAATGTCCTTAAATGTTTGTATATATTTCCATTGCATGCTTTCAGTCTGACTTGCTAAGAAGGGCCATAGTGACTTAGCTTGCAACAATCAGGAACCCACCAACTAGAACACCTTCACAACGGGTTGGTGAAGACTGCTTGGGTTCACATGGAATAATCCTGTACCAAAAGAGCAATATTCTTACTTGTATTTCCTTTGAAAGCATATCTGCTTCTTTGAAGATTTCACTTAAAACACAGCCATATTTTAAGAATCACTTAGAATATTGTTTGGAATATTCAATAAAAATGAACTAGTTCCAATGAGGACAGACGTGGAATTGATGTAGCATCTGCAAACTTTACAGCAAAAGCAGAAATACACTTACCTCTTGCATTTATATTTCATACAAAACAAGACAAGTCCATATGTGGACCAAAAATAGGTATGGGGCACTGAATGAGGGATGATGTTTTAGAATCTGTGTGTTTGAAAAAAAGATTAGTGACATTTTATGCTAGTATTTAATACTGCAGTTCTTCATGGCAAGATGGGATCCCAAAAGGATGTAGAGAACAGAATGAGGGTGACTTGGAGACAGGAGAAGCCTGACCTATGAGGGGAATAAGGGCTTTAATAAAAGAAGTCGTCAGGTAAGCATAGCTCTCGACCTCTCTGGCTGCGTACTATCATGCCTTAAGACAGTATTTCAAGATTTTGTTAATCTTTGTCCTGGGGCTTCCCTGGTAGCTCAGTGGTAAAGCGTCTGCTTGCCAATGCAGATGAGGGTTGATCCCTGAGTTAGGAAGATCCCCTAGAGAAGGAAATGGTAACCTACTCCATTGAACCCAACCCACTGAAAAATCTCATGGACAGAGGAGCCTGGAGGGCTACAAGTCCATAGGGTCGCAAAAGAGTCAGACATGACTTAGAGGCTAAACAACAACAAAACTTTGTTTTTATTACATGAAATGTATTCAAATCTCTTAAATCTATTCACATCTCTTCATGCCTTACCTCCTCCAAACTATTTGGCTGGAGCTTACCATCACCTTCAACCTAATGACTGTTAGAGCTTACAAATGACCTCCCAAAATTGACCCTAGCCCCCTAAAATCCATTCTCCAGGCTGGGGCAAGAGTGGCCTTTGCAAAACATAAATCAAATTATGTTAGCCTTTCTACTTAAGATCCTTAAACAGCTTCCAGGAGCCCTCAGAATAAAGTCAAACATCTTCAACAGGGCCTTAGCTGTGACCTTCAAATGTTTTTAACTTGGCCCTTTAGTTCAGGCTTCTGCCTACAGAGCTGTGTACAGATCCCTTTTGAACTCAGCAACCTGCCAGACTGCTTCTCTTTTCTATGACATCCTTGTATTCCTTTCCTCACTCGGAGGAGGAAAAGTACCCCTACTTTAAGTTTTCTTGGTACCCGTTTCCTCTCCTTTTCTTAGATACAATTTTTACTTGTGTGATTATTTAAAGCCAGTCTCTCATCAGGCTCATTAGATTACATACTTCATAGTGTGGGAGAAAACTTTTGCTTGTTTGCATCATAAGATCATCAGCATGGTTTTGAGTACTCTGCCTGTCACAGAGCACAGCCTATAAAATATTTAATAAATAATCGAACCATAACATTAATAATACTGAGAGAAATGGAGTTTAGAGTCTGCTGGTCTCTCAAAGTCAATTTTTTAAAACTGCATTTATTTTTGCTGAGAAGGAAAATTACATTATATGTTGCTTACTCAAAATATTGATATATCTTATACTAGCTTGTCAAATTGAATTATTAAACTTGAAACCCCCCACATACATTTTCTTTAATCAGGTTATTATGGGTCTTCTACACTGCCCATCTTTCAAAAGTGATTACTTTGGCTTTTACTTCAATGAGATTGCTCATCTTCCACCATGACAAGCCTATCTCAGGTGCCACTAAATTCCATTCCACATTTGCAGAATTGGGACCACGATTTAGGAAGGACCCAGCAAACACTGGCAACAGAGATCATGCATATGCTCAGTATCTTGCTCAGATTTTTTTGAAATTGATTACTAAAGTTATTATCACATAAATAATATTCATTTGATTTGTTGATACATGCGAGGCATTAACTAGTAAATACGGTAAGAATTAGTAAGTGCTTTGCAAAATTTTAAGATTTTTCACTTCCTCCATGTTTATTACTTAAGCTGCTGGCAAAAGTGGTTCAGATTTAGTCTTTCTAAGATAATGCTTATAAAATTTATGATACAAAATTTTACCAGTTCTAGTGTTTCTTGAATCTTTCTTAGTCACACACATTTTTATTGGTTAACCAAAAGGAAATTTTAAATAAAAAGAACAAAAACTATTATTTATATATTTATTTTGCCCACTTCAAATAAGGATCTATCAAAGAATCAGGTTAAGCACATAGCTTTCTTTTGAGACTATACCTTGGTATATTAAATATGTAAATTTTAAGATATAAATTCTTTATTTGTACATCCTACTATATTTAAAAAGAAGGCTGCCTTTAAATGGATGAGATACATAAAAATCATCAGCTTCTCCATGAGAAAATCAACTTATGAGATAGTCTTAAGTACTATTTCATGTTTCTGAAGATGTTAACAAACCCCTTTAATTGTACTCATTGAACTCCATAGAAAATCCTTAGCTCTTATCCTCCACACTGGTCTCAGGATGTCACTTCCATTCCTACATATATGATATGGATTTTCCTTCATTGTGTAGTTGCTTCAATTACTCATGAATTCTTTTATTCATTTTCTCATTTACTGACTCATAAGGCTGTTTAATAAATATTTCCAAATTTCTATTAATACTATGTGCATAGCACAAAAGAATGAAAACCAGAAAGGAATAGAGGGCATCATTCTCCAGTTTGAGGAGGTTAAAATGAAAACATTTAAAACAAATTTTAAAAAAGTAAAAACTGTAGGAATTTAGAATAAAGTAAAGGTGTTAGTTGGCTCAATTTTCTAATTGTGTCATAATAGTTCTATTAACAGTCACTGATTTCTAATCATATATATCTTAAGTTTTGTTGGAAAATGATTGAAATGCAACCAACTTAAAGTAAAAAAGAGGCAAAATAGTTAATTTTTTTTCTGAAGAGGAGCCACAGGCTGAAATGAAGTTTTAAGTTATGCGCAAGTATCCCTGAAGTATTGGAAAGCTGTTCTTACAGGGAAAAAGAAAGCCAACTCCAAATAAAGTACTGACATTTCAAAGGAAGTAGTATTCACTTTCCAGGCTTCCATCTAAGGTTCTCCCATGCTTCCACCTCTCATTTTCTTCCCTGAATGCATTCTGAAATGATATTTTAAAAGACACTGCGGCAGGCTATTGGGAAGTGTATTTGCCAGTTCCTTCAATGAAATCACTGGAGAAAGAGTACAGATTTACATTCCATTAAAGGAAAATATTTGTAATATTTGCATAGAGGCAAGCATAAACTTGGCATTTGACTTTCATCCTTCTTTTGTTTTCCATCATAAGCAATAAAAATTGAATTTAACAACAACAACAAAAATGGATCTTATAGGCTTACTTACCTTAAAAAAAAAAAAAACAAAACACCCACAACTCCCAGAATATAACATTTAAAATTTGGTATAATGAGGCTTGATGTTTCAAAGCTGATGTCAAGGGACAGCCATAGTTCACATCCAATCATTTTAAAACAAGCTTTTAGTGTAGGTAGCTATATTGGTAGAGAATATGATTTCACAAAATGCAGTATGTTCAAATACATGGGATGAGGATTATTTGAAAAGTGAGTTTCTTTTGTTCTTAATTTATTGTTTAAATTCATGTACACTTCCCCAGCTTTTTATTTTGGTAGACAAATGGAAATAAAAATTCAAAATCCTAATATAGGTTGGTCACTCTCAGTAGGTAACTGATTAGCAGAGACACAGAAAGGTGCACTTCTTCCTATACTACATGTTACAATTTTAAGCTATTTGCCTCAATTTCTCCCACTCAATTAAATAATAAACAATTCTTCATCAACTTCGGAAAGATCACTGACTTGATTTTTTTTTTAATATCATTAAGTGTCCTATAAAATGTGCCACTAAAGTAGAACAGGTTATTATTTATTTTTTGTGTGTACATTATTTAGATCTGGGATCATGTACAAACTAGTTTTGTTGTTTTAACTATCAAGTTTTTTTTTTTTTAAAGGAAGGAAACCACAGAAATGATTTGGCTGGTGCAGATTTAAATCAGTCAAAATCAGTTGAAAATTTTTAACCATTTAGATAAGGAGTATACTGCTAACTCACAGAATAAAAAAAAAGAAAACCAAGCATTTCTTCAAAAACATGACTCCAGTCAGTGTTTGCTGCTGGACTGGAAATCAAAAACAAAATATAAAAGGTCCATTCCCCTGCCCATCTTTAATGTTCTTTTACACCAGTGCTCCTTGCTGCGGTTTATGCTGGGCAAGGAAAGTGACTGTCCTATGGTTCCCAGCACATTTGACAAGGACGGACACTCGGACATACCGTACAACAAAATAAATACATTAGCAAGACCTTCTCCCCTTCATTTCAGCTCGGGCATAAGACATAGCTTACTTCAAGTGCCAGGAAAGTCCATTGTAAAAGGGACATGTTTTCAAGTGAATTCCGTTTGATCTTTTTTATAGGGGCTCCTACCAGCCTCTCTCCCTTCCTCCCCTGACCCTGGAAACCAATTAGTCTCCACACAGAGGCCACAGACCAGGTTGCAGTGGCTCCTTTTTATTTTTAGGGGCTATAATTTCAGCCAGGATGTCTAGTCCGTTGTCCCATAGTATACCTAGCACACTTCACCCTCTCACACACATCCACTGGATTTCCCTGTGGAGAATGCCTAGATATTTGAGTCTGACTCCTGCAAAGGAATTAGAGCTGGTTGGCATCCAAATCCTTCAACTCGGACAATGACATAACATCACAGGGTCACCTGTCTTTCACAGTCAACGTCATCAACCAAGTTTTCTAAAAGCCTTCTCTTCCTTGTCCTCTGTCTTCCAGCATCTCAGCGACTTTTCCTTTTCTTACGAAAATCTTTTCTTCCATAATCCAAAGTAGCAGGGGAAAAAAGGGGGCAAACTGATTTTTTACAATGTTTTTGAACTGCTTATCCTTCGGGGAAAATGTGCCCCAAAGGCCAAAATGTTAATACTTAGACTCTGCCTCTCCTCACCTCCCTAAATTGAACCTGGAGGTGAAAGAAATTGTCAGCTGGGTTGGCCTTTTCTTTCTCAGGAACAACATTGCAGAAAGAAAGAGGTGTGTGTGCATGCGTGTGTGTGTCTGTGTGTGCAGAAAAAGGTGCATAGCTTTACCCCATTAAAGTCTAAGCTCTGAGAAGGGAGGAGACCCAGGGTCGGCCTCCCCAGTTTCAGCGCGGTGCCGGAGCCGCTCTCCTTGCCCCCAGGCAAGCTCTGCGCCCTGGAGCTGTGCCAGGACTCCAGACCGCGCCTGGCAGGTCGGTGGGTGGGGGGCCTGGGCCCTGGGTGTTCCCTTTGCAGAAGACGCCCATTTGGAGGGAAAACTCCCTTTATTTTCCTGGGGCTCCGTAGCCCCCCTCCTCAGTCCCCTATCATTTTTACGCTGATCACACTCATGATGATGAACTTGCAGCTCAGCTTCCTGCCGCCTGCTTGACCCGGGAGCACCAGCAGGCTACCGGCCTCGCCCTTAGCTCCCGCCTCCTCTCGCAACCTCGGGGCCTCGGGGCGCCAGTGGGGGCTCCAGAGGGCCGGGGCTGCAGCAGGGGCGCGCGAGGGCGCGGGGTCCCGCCGGGGAGCGCGCACGGAGCGGCGCCTCGGCCGCCCTGCTTCCTGGAGCTCTGCTCCTTTGACCCCAGTGGCAGTCCCTGTCACTGCACCGCTCTCGTTCCCTCCGGCTCGCCGCGCCCTCGCTCCCTCTCCTCGCCCCCACGCTCGCTCTCTCCCCAGATCGAGGCTGCTCGGGTCCTTTCTCCCCCCGCCCCCCGCCTCCCTCTCGCGCCGCGCCCCCGGCCCCCCGCCCCAGCCCGCGGCGGGACCTTCGGGGTCGAAGGTTCTGGCCCGCCCGCGCCCCTCGCCGCCCCCGCGCGCCCCCCGCGCGCCTCCCGCCGGCTCCGGCTGCTCCGCGATGGATCGCTTGCTCGTCGGGCGCTGAAGGCATCCCCGGGACCCGGAGCGCAGCCCGGGAAAGGTAATCCGCCCCGGGAAGGGAGGCGGAGGGCGGGGGAGGGGGAGGAGGCGGCCGGGCGCCCGGTGCCGCGCGCGAGAGGAAGGGAAAAAAATGCACACACAAAGCGGAGCCCGGGTGAGAGGTGCCTTGTCAGAGGCGCGTGCGAGGGGCTCGGAGGCTGCGGACCGCGGTTGCCCCGGTGCCCCTGACAGTCGCTCGAGTCGGCGCTTTCCGGGCAATTCGGAACCCGAGGAGGGCTTTTTTCCAACCCCCGGAGCGAAAGCGAATTCTTTTTTAGGAGCTGTCTCCCTCCCACTCCCCATGTCGCCCCTCTGCCCTTCTCCCCTCCCCCCGCCCCTATCCTCGGCCCCCGACCTCCCGGGGTCCCCACCTCGCCGCTCCCTCCTCCGCCGGGCTCTTTTAGCAGCGAAGGAGGGGGTGTAGGCGAGGGGCAGCGGCGAAAGCCGGGCGGCGGGGATGGGGGTGGGGACGAGGGCACGGTGAGCTGTTTACTAGAAAGTCCCGGGGTTCTGTGTTCGAGCCGCCCGGGCCTAGGCCCGGGTGCATTGTGTTGGCCCGAGCCCTGGGCGCCCGCGGCGGCCGGAGCGAGGTGCGGCGGCCGGGAAGGCGCCGCGCAGCTTTGTGCTGGGTCTGCGCTCCGCGGCCGCCCTCGGGCCGCCTGCGCGCGCGCCGCTCTCGCGCGGGGCCGTTTCTCACCCTCTCCCCGCGCTCCAACCTGGATCTCCCCCGCCGCCTCCTGTCTCCGCGATCGCAGCCTGCAGAGCGGGCCAGCGACCCGGGCTGGGCGGCGGGGGACGAACGGCCAGAAAAAGTAACCGTTGCCGCTCGATTCTTCCCTCGGGAGGCAGGAGTTTCTTTGCTATTTACATGTAACAGGGTTGTCTTTGCAAAACCTTTGAATTCCGAGGTTTTGCGGCCTAGGAGGTGAAGGGGGCATTTTTCCTGGAGATTGGGGAGGGTATTAGAATCCACCAGCAAGGAAAGAAATTAAGGATGCCCCAGTGGGCGGATTTATACCACACCCCTCCCCAGGACACCCCAAATTAAGTGCAAATGCAGGTCTTGAAAAATGTGTAATCGAGATGCTGCAAACACACACAAACAGGTCAGGGTGGGGGGAAAAAAACAAAACAAAACTTTAAGTGAAAGAAAAGATTTCCAAAGAGGGGGGTGGAAATCCGTGGCCTCCACACCCCCTTCGAACGTTCGCTGGATCCCTCCCTTTCTCTGCCGCTCCAAGGATGCAGCCCGGCAGCTCCGGGGCAGAGAGCAGGGAGGCGCCGGCGGCCCCGGGCGCGGGTTCGGCTCTCAGGATTCGGGGATGCCAACGCGCCCTGGAGGCTGACGTCGGGGGCGTGGGGCTGTGATGCTCGAGCGAGGATGGCGCGGTGTCAGAGCCATTGGCCGCCGGTGGTCATCAATCAATTCGGGGCTGGGGAAGCGGTAGAGAAAGAAGGACAAGCGCCCAGCGGAGCCTGGGGCCGCGAGCGCCAGCGCCAACAGTGCCAGCCGCGGCGGCCGCGGCGGAGACGACGGCGGTGGCAACGAGGGACTGAGCGAGTAAGGCGAGCTGGTGCTCCAGGAAAGAAGGGGGAGCTGTAACCCGGACAAGCCGGCCGGGAGCCGGGAGGGCAGGGCGCGCGCGCGCGCGAGTGAGTGAATGAGTGTGTGTGTGTGTGTGTGTGTGTGTGTGTGTGTGGTTGCTGACCCCCCTCTCCCACAACTGCCCACCGTAGATTTAAAACAAACACACCAATCCAAAGTAGAGAATTCCGCACCCCCCGCCCCACCATATATAGACTCCACGCGTTGCCAGAGGCGCGGGAGAAAAGTCCTGCCCTTTCTCTCCGAAAGAATGTGCCAGCCGGGTGTCCGAAGTGCTGGAGACAAGTTCAGGTGTAAGTGCGTTGGGAGGGAGGGCGCTCTGTGGACAGAGGGCACGTGGAACTTTGTGCATCCGTCTAAAAACCTTGGCGGAGAAACCGCCCGGAAGGCTTCTGGGCATCGCTCCGGGATACAGGGATGAGTAACTGGAGATGGGCATAAAAGAGTAAGGGCGTAAGTTGAGAAAGCACTCGATCTGTGCGGCAGAGGGAGGAGAGAGCGAAATTTGGCGGAGTTGGAGCCGGCGAGTTCCAAAGTCCGGCCAGGAGGTTGGTCGGACGATATTCTTAGGGGCTAGTGAATAAAATGAGCATCCTTGTTTAAACGAGGAAATCCCGGGCTCCTTTCTCATAGGCTGTGCCGTGCGGTGTTCGGGTAGAGAGGTCATGAGTTGTTGCTTTGAAACTTTTGGTAAATTGGACTTCTGGTGTCTAGGAGGTGGAGACAGTTATTTAATTCCTCAGCTTTTAATCCTTTCATTGCCAGCAGACTTTAAAAGGATTTCCCACTAGATTCCTAAAAAAGAATATTGCAAGTTGCACAGCTTAAGGCACAGGAGAAGTGATTGCTGTCTAGGAAATGCAAAATGTGCTCACATGATTTTTTTTTTTTTTTTAAAGAGAAAATCAAAGTAGCACCAGCATGAATGTTTGGCAATGTCAGTCCCTTTTAGATTTTTCTTTAGGATTGCTGGCATTTAGTACTGGGTTCCTTTGTTTTGTAAAGCAAATGTATTGAAGTATAAAAATGGAAATTTAAAAAAGAGTACTGCTCTCTTTAAATATTATACATAAAAAGTAATGTGTGTGATGAGGATGAGGTGCTCCAAAATCTGATCATTTGGAGGGTTTTACTGCCTGTATGAAGCAAGGGGATGCAGGTTCTTAGTAGTTTGAGGCGGTGTATCATTCTGTCTTGTTTCAAGCTTTTTCCAGGTTTCTCAGATTAGAGGAGGGAGTTTAAAAAAAAAAAAAAAAATGCCTTTCCCATGTGTTGGTGTTTCATATTCTTGATATATGATTATCCTGTGATGTGAATGGGGGTGAACATAGCATTTTTTAAAAATAAGCTTTTTCTTGACTTGTCTGTAAAGGTTCCTGTGAAAGTTTTGAAGCTCTCTGCCTCAGTCTGACATTTTCTTCAAAGGACTCCAGATTAAAGAAGATAGACGCTGCAGGTGCACTGTTTCGATAAAACATTTGAAAGAGAACATGGTAAAGATGAATTCAAATGAGGTGCCAGCCACCCATTTACCCTTTTGAGTTACAGGGGCCTGTGCTTGCTGATGAAAAGATGTTCTATTTGTCTTACTGGAGCAAAGGTGCAAAAAGGCACAGATCTCACTTGGTAGAAAAGGCAATCCCATGTTGACTGTGGGATATAGTGGACCATATAAGAGAGCAAATTGATCACCTTCTAAGTTCTTTCTTTTCTGGACTTCAAATGGGAGGGTCTAATGCTAACTACTGTAGGTCATTACCTAGATATTTACATAATAGGTATGTATCTTTCATTTCTAGGCCATTTTGCTGAGTTTAATTAGTGAGTTTACTCCAGGAACATTTAAACTGTTTCTGGCTCCGGGTGTAGAGATTGTTACAGAGAGGTCACAGTGGTCTAGACATGAATTTTATTTCCTTTGCTTCTTAATGTTCTGTATTTCACACAATAGACATTGATGGCAGGAACATAAGAAATGCCATGTAATTTTTACACCACTCTCTAATTTATGCAAACACTAAGTTCTCCAGTCTGAAAATGTGTATTTTTTCCCCCTCTGTGCTTTGATGGCTAACATTCTTTTTAATGACAGTCATTTCTATAACAGGAAGATGTTTTCATTTGTATTTACTTTTCAGCATGTCGCAATTATGCAGTTTTGCACTTCATTCGTGTCTCGGTACTTTGTGTCTCAAAAGAGAATTACAGTACTTAGAACAGGACTGCAATTTGAAGCAGGTGTTGTGTTTTACTGTTATGCAAAATAACAGTAAAATATAATTGTGGGGGAAATTAAGGAAACAGCTGCAAACTTGGTATGAAAACTGCTACATTATGATTTGTAAGCAGTTCTTATGGATATCTTACATCAGAGAAGCAGGCAAAGATTTTAATTTCGTTAATCCTAGTGGCCTGGTTGTCTGTCAGCCAGTGCTTAGAGGACTCATACCTCCCATGAAGTCAGGAAGAAGAAAGAGAACCCAAAATGACACTTTGTTTAAAATGCCAGAGCAGGAGGGATTCATGTCTTGGCAGCGCCATTGTGTGTTAGGAACGCAGGCAAGGTGGGTGTTATTTAGCTTGCTTTGCTAATATGAAGAAGGCAATGATTTGAGTAGAAGGCTGTGGAATTTCTTAGCTCAGCTAGCATATGGAGGACTACACAAGCCCTGGGTTGTAAAATAATAAAATAAATGGCCTATGGCAAGCCATCTGCCTTTTGCTTGATATTTAAGGTGTTTCATGCCAAATTTAAATCTAATCTTATTATTCTAAATATTTTTATTTGAGATAGCATCTAAGATTCCCAGAACTTCATGGTGCACTTGGTGGATGTATTGTAATGCAGAGCGCTTAAAATAAGAGTGTGGGTTAACCCAAGGGTATCCAAGGAGCATGCTGTCCCCTTCTTGAAAACTTCCCTGATCAATTGCAACAGCTTAGAGGCAGGGATGGGCTCTGCTCAGTCTTTGTGCACCTGCTGTAAAAATAAACATCCTCATTTCTGAACCCAGTGCAGCAAATAATATAGTGTCTTTTAGACAAATAATCAAAATGAGCTGAAAAAAATTTTAAAGGATGAAACCAGCTACTGAGAATATTGCAGAACCAAGCAGGAGTGAGGGCTTCCCTTATGGCTCAGCTGGTAAAGAATCTGCCTACGATTCAGGAGACCTGGGTTTGATCCCTGGGTTGGGAAGATCCCCTGGAGAAGGGAAAGACTAGCCACTCCAGTATTTTGGCCTGGAGAATGCCATGGACTGTATAATCCATACGGTCACAAACAGTCAGACATGACTGAGAGACTTTCACTTTCAAGCAGGAGTGAAGCGGTAGATTCCATGGCCACCCTTCTTTACTGCTCCTTCTGGTCTTCAAGAGGCTGGTAATGAATGCACCCAAAATGGTAATCCAAGCCTGGATGTGTTCAACTTTCCCCTGAGTAACTGGATGGTTTTAAGAACCTATGTTACATGTAGCAAGAAGGATTTGCCTTAACATAAAGTTCTTGGCTGGAATAGAATCCATATGTATACCGTGCTTTGAGTACCTATGTATTTTGGAACCACTGAAAAATTATATGTGATGTGTGCATATATTATGTGTGTATCATAGTTACACACAGGTATCTGTGATGAACACAGCATTTTAAATTTACATTTGGCATTGTGTTTTATGGCTGTGCTAAGCACTGAGGTTTCAAATTATTCTGTGACACCAACTTTGTACAGACCAAACGTTCCAATTAGCAGGGAAGGTTTGGAAGACTCTCCACTTCGAGCTCAAACCATTTATAGTTAGACACCATGGCAACTGTGGATGTGCCCTTCCGTAATTCACGTTAAGTGGCATAATTATAATTAAAGAGGAAATCTTAGTTTGAACACCATTGAAATGATTTGCTAGCAGCCAGCCGTGTCGTTTGGAGTGCCATGTCCATTCTGAAGTACGTGCTGGATGGAGAGTTGGGAAAGGTTTTGTCCACGAAGCGACCACACAGATTAAGATTTTTCCTGAACCAATTTCACATCCAGGTGTCACGTCTGACATTGTTTAGAACATCCTCTTTCTCTTTGTCCTCATTTTTTTTGTTTTGTTTTTTTCCAGAAACGCAGAGCAGTATTGATGAGTAGATCCTTGGGTTCAGAGGTTGGCTGAAACGCACCATGCCCACTTCCATCCTTCGCTCCGGAAAGTTGTGAATTGCTCATGCCTATAGAGAGGAAGGATGGCACATGGGATTCCTTCTCAAGGCAAAGTTACCATCACGGTGGACGAGTACAGCTCCAACCCCACCCAGGCATTCACGCACTACAACATCAACCAGAGCAGGTTCCAGCCGCCACATGTACATATGTAAGTATCGCTTGTGAACTTAAAAAAGTTAGCCATCAGGGAATTAGAAAGTCGCTAATGACTTGGAGAATAAAAGATGTAGGCTTCACCAAACAGATGGCTTATCTGTGGTTCCAAGTATGGCTCAGAGGAATCCTCTGCATCTGGGTAACGCTGAACGTTTCCAGAGTATGTACAGTCGACCATAATTTGCTATTAGATCTTTAGAGCCCTCAAGGGCTTGCCTACATTTTGTGGATAACAACAGAGAGGTTCAGATATTCACCTGATGTCACACAGCTGATTTTGGCAGATTCCCGACCCCTAGTTCAGTTTGGATTTACCTTGCATTGCTTGCTTCCCTGATGAAATGTCCTTAACATTTCTGTAGTTTTTTTCCCCCCTATAACTCACCCCACCAGCCCTTTACATTCAGCTGGGAAATAGGCCTAATTGGGACTAACTGTCCAGCCACTGCTAAATCTGTTGTCTTGCCTGTTGCTCGTAGAACGTGTGCAGCATGCTGCTGGATTTGAACAATATGGGGAACAAAGGATTAAGGGACAGTGAGACAGTGGGTTCCAGGAATTGTACTTTTCCCTCACTCCCTCATACTTTTTATTTAAGCCCTGTCTCGGTTTAAACTGTTTAAGGAACAAAGTGTGGGAGAAATCCAGAGGCAAGGATTTTGCAGCACCTGGGTGCGCACCAGCTTTTTTTTCTGTTCCTCTGCTACAGGATGTGCTGGGCTTTCAGCAGGAGGGGCAAAAGGTCACCATCTCCCTTGTTTATTCAAGGCCTGGTGCTCATTCTCTATTAGACCCTTCCAGTGTCTAACATGAGTCTTTCATGGTAGGACTAAACCCCTTTGAAAAGCATTGTATAGTCAAGAGAGAAAGGAGGTTAGGGATCTGTTGACTGATTTTACCATTCCTGGCAAAATTGAACTCGGGGCATGTCCAAGTCACAAGCTCTTTTTTTAAAAGTAATTGTTTTATTTGGGCATTAAAAAAAAAAACCCAGTAAGTCCACCTCCCTCCCACCACCAACACAGACACACACACAGATACATGCAACCCCCTCCTCAAATTTACAAACACTAACCAAACACAAAGATCTTTCTCTTGACTGCCTGGGTATTGTCATAAGTACTAGGATGTTACTTTGCAAGTTTGCATATTCTGTAGAGCTCCTCAATTATCTATGATAGGATTTCTGCAAAAAAAAAAAAAAAAAGAAGAAATAGAGAAATCCTTGCAAATGGTTAATGCTAAACTATTTCTAAGATTTTTATACTCTTTAAATCAGGATATGTTCATAATAATGAAGGTTTCTTGGTTTTAAGGAAAAGTTTTTAAGGGAAAGACTTTTCTTTGTTAAAATGGCTTTTCTGAACACTAACTGTGTGTTAATTTCAAATATTCCTTTTATTCTTCTGCTTCTAATAATTGCTTTTCCTTCAAATATGTTATAGAATGTGTGCAAACTGGACTTAGGAATCCTTGAGCTCTGCTTTGCTGGTGTAACATTTCTATTAAAGAATGGCACAGCACTTTGTGGATTTTTGTTTCCTTCCAGGCAAAAGAAAGTATGTTTTGCCCCAGATTCCTTGGAAAACGACTGACAGGGAATCTCAGCTTAGTCTTTGCTTGTTTGTAGCCCTAAGATTCCACTGGTGAGCTGTGAATGCACAATGATATTTTAAAAATCATGTAGCCTTAGAACTGATGTACATGATCTAGCCATGAAAAATTTGAAGGATCAGATTATACCTTTTATGAAAACAAGCCTTGCAAAGTGGAGTTTGCAGTGGCGGCTTGGACAGTTGTGTAGCCCTCTTACCCGACTTCTGCCCTGGGAGTAGTAGTTCCTCCACGGTTAACTCCAGGTGCCCTTGGCACCTTCATCACCCATGAGCAAGGGCGCAGGTGGAGGGCTTCCCACCTATACCTTTTGTTCCAGCCACGCATGTTGGCACCCCGTGGGCCTTTCTGTCTTGGTGCCATTGCCTTCACTGTTTCTCGCAGCTGAGACGCTCACATTTCAGCTCTGCTGAGAGTCAATTCTTGGCCCTCTGCATCTAGGAAACCTCTTCTGTCTTCCCCAGTCCAGAGTGACTGTGCCCATCCATCCCCCACCCTCCACCGACATGACATTTTCATCACTTGGTGTTTTCCTCCAACCAGACCACCTCCATTTTTATTCTTTTCTGTTTCTCTCTTACCCCTCCGTTCTCCCTACCTTCTCTCTCAAACGATATCATTCTTTTTTTAAAATACTGGGGCAGGTTTGTTTTATTAAAAACAGTTTTTAACATTTATTTATTTGTTTGCTGTGCTGGGTCTTGGTTGTGTCACGTGGGCTCCTCAGTCTTCACTGAGGCACGTGAGGATCTTTAGTTGTGGCACTGTGGCATGTGGCATCCAGTTCCCGGACCGGGCATTGAACCCAGACCCCTGCGTTGGGAGCATGGAGTCTTAACCACTAGACCACCAGGAAAGTCCTGTATCACTCATTTCTTTTTCAAGGCAAGGATTGAGCAGGTGACAGGTGTTTAGAAATATTAACTGATCACTTGATTGATCCATGGATTTGATTGTGCATTGTGTTGAAAAATTGTGATTGAGATTTGGAGATGTTCATTGGGATCTCTGACCAGTCTTAACACTCAGTGTTGTTTGAAAGAAGGTACACATTATCAAGATGCTGGCCAACCTTTTCCTTGACCTTTCTTTTCCATGCTTGGTCCCCTAGCACAGAGACCAGCCCATACTGGGCATTCAGATTTTTTGGTTAAATATGATCATGTTATATCTAAAAGATTGCCCAGGGTCTAAATAGAAACCTAAATTGGCTGGAAAATACCTATAAAATATTTAGTCTAAAATTTCTTCAGTTTTTCTAAATTTTTAACATGTCATAGTTAAAACACAAAAGAGCTCTACTCCTCTCCCTGAAGGTATTTTGTCTTTTCTTCTTGAATAGTTGCTCATTTATTTTGCATGAGTTTCTTAGAACATTGGCTTTCCTTTTGCACTTACAACTGACGTCTGTGGAGACCCATGACAGATCGCCTGGATTGAAGTTACAGTGCTGATCCGTAAAGTGAGCTTTTTCTTTCAGGAAACCTAGTTGAGGTTTAGTTAACTTGTTTAAGAAATAGTTCACTTCCTATTTAATTAGTTTGTTGCACCTTAGCTTTGTGACCCATCTTGGACAATTTACCTTCTCTCTTAGTAAATGTAAACATTTGCACCAAATGATAGATATGAACCCTTTTAGCTCTGACATACCAAGATTAAGATTGCAGTTAGGACATTTATTTGCAGGATGTGCTGTGAGGGGAACACCCATGCGTAAGACCCAGTTCCCATCTTCGTAACCTCATCATTGATTTCAAAGCTGTCATTTCAACTGGCATTAAGGGTTTACCACATGGTCCTGGTTTGGTTTCACTTGGGAGTTCTGAACAGGTTGTCACCAGGCCTTCTAGGAATCACTGGTCTGCATCTCTGCCTGTGATGTAGGGAAGTTTTTTTTTTTTTTTAAAGAAAGCAATCCCATATGACCTTGGGAAAGAAAATTAAAGCACAGCTGAAGTTGACAGGGCAGAATTGAACCCAGAATTTCTTATCCAGATTCTTAAAGATACTGATAGATGTGATGGTTGAAAACCAGCAATTAACAGGGCTTCATTTTTCTACAGCCCTGTCATGTTCCCAAGCAGAATGCTATTTAGTATTTTTAATGATGAAACTTATTTAGTATTTTCAGTGAGGGTAGGAGAAGGTGCTCAAGGAATCAGTGTAGATCTCAAAACACCAACAAGATTTTGTATGTTTTACATTGTCTGAGGCCTAATTAAGTACTGTAAAACATCTTTAGTAAGGTATCTAACCATATCTGTTTTTGCATCAAAAGTCACCCTTCAGTCCCTTGCAAACCAGGATGATTGGCTACCCTATTGAGGTTAATTCCTCACTTTTTTCTTTCAAGATTGGTTGCTAGGAAGCTCAAATTAAATTTTATTTTCAGTTTTGGACACTTTGTACTTTCTTGTCCATGGCTTTAGTTGCCAACACCCTTGGAATCTTACTTAACTCTTTTTCTTTTACATTTGTTTTGAGGAGGCAGGGTAGTATAATGGTCTGTGTCACCAGTGGAATTAGATTGTTGGATTTAAAACCTGGTTGCATGACTTACTAGCTGCATAACCAACTGTGGAGAAGTGTATTAACTTCCCTTTTTTCCCATCTCTAAAATATAGATGATAAAAGTAGCACCTATCTCCAAAGGTTCTTGTGAAGGTTAAAAACATTATTATCTGTAAAACTTTTAGAGGAATGCTTAGTATATTGTCTGTACTCAATAATTGTTAACTCTTTCATAGATGATTGTTTTATTGATTCTGCACTTTTTTATTCTGTCTCAGTTCATTTTGAAAATTAGTGGAGTATAGATAAATGGATAAATAAGAAAATCACTGGTAAGTTTTGTCCTGTCTTCCTCAAGGAGTCATTACTAGCAAACTTGTCCTACGCTTAGTTGCTCAGTCATGTCTGCGACCCATTGGACTGTAGCCTGACAGGTTCCTCTGTCCATGGGCTTTTTCAGGCAAGAATACTGGAGTGAATTGCCATTTCCTTTTCCAGGGGATCTTCCCAACCCAGGTATCAAACCCACATCTCCTGTGTCTCCTGCATGGCAGGTGGATTCTTTACCCGCTGAGCCATCGGGGAACCCGTAGTAGCAAACTTGGCTGGGTGTAATTTTTAGCTGTCAATGTTGGAAGGTGCCCTGACTTCTTTTTTAAAATTTTTTCATTTTTTAAATTTTTTATTGAAATATAGTTGACTTGCAAAATTATATTAGTTTCAGATATACAACATAGTAATTCTATATTTTTATACTTTATATCCCACATAAAGTTATTATAAAATATTGGCTATATTCCCAGTGCTGTATATTGCATTCTTGTAGTTTATCTATTTTATATCAATAGTTTGCACCTCTCAATCACCCACACCTGTTTTGCCCCTCCCTCTGCCTCTCACCAGCAGTCTGTTCTCTTGTCTGTGTTTCTGTTTTACTGTATTTGTCCTTTTATGTTTTAGATGCCACATGTAAGTGAAAATGTATAGTATTTGTCTTTCTCTGTGCCCTGACTTAGTGCCTGTTGGGATGTCTCACCTACCTTGAGTTATTCATGGGTTTGTCAGCCCCAAGGGGACAAGGAATCTGGAGAGCTGAGTGTTGTCACCTGATTTTTCCCTGTAGAATCATAGTGGCCTGCATTCACTTGTGCTAGTCTCAAGCCTTCGTAGCCCTATCAGTGTCTGAGGCTCTGTACCTATGGCTGAGGTTAAAACAGAAGCATTAAGTCAGTCAGTCAGTTTAGTTGCTCAGTCCTGTCCTACTCTTTGAGACCCCACTGACCAGACCGCAGCACACCAGGCTTCCCTGTCCATCACCAACTCCCAGAGCTTGCTCAAACTCATGTCCACCAAGTCAGTGATGCTATCCAACCATCTCATCCTCTGTCGTCCCCTTCTCCTCGTGCCTTCAATCTTTCCCAGCATCAAGGTCTTTTCCAGTGAGTCAGTTCTTCACATCAGGTGGCCAAAGTATTGGAGCTTCAGTTTCAGCATCAGTCCGTCCAATGAACACTCAGGACTGATCTCCTTTAGGATGAACTGGTTGGATCTCCTTGCAGTCCAAGGGACTCTCAAGAGTCTTCTCCAACACCACAGTTCAAAAGCATCAATTCTTCGGCACTCAGCTCTCTTTATAGTCCAACTCTTACATCCATACATGACTACTGGAAAAACCATAGCTTTGACTAGATGGACCTTAGTGGTTAAAATAGAAGCCTTAAGAGTTAACTGGATTTAACCAGGACTGAGTACAAATGGTATAGCTTGAGCTGGGGAATGAGGACAGTGTTCACACGGTTGCTGATAATGTGGTGTGAAGTCAGAGATCTCTATCCGAAAGCTGATCTCACTAGTTGCTGGCTTGGCTAGGTGATGATGGGCTGGATTACTGAACTTCTATCTTCTCATCTGTAAAATGGGTTCAGTGACTCTCTAAGATGGTTGTCAGTGTTACTTGAGATGATGTATATGACATAGTGCCCAGAAGATAGCATTGGTAAATAAATGCTGTGATCATACTTCTGGTCTTGTCCAGTAGCTGGGGAGCATGAAGTGTTAACATCTTTTTTTTTCCTGAACTGCTTGTGTGAAACTTGACAAGTCCAACTTGTCCTTGTTGCTTTGTTGCATTTTAGAGCATCTGTCAGTGTTTGCTTGGGCATTGCTAATCAAAAATGGTCTGAAGCTTTTAGGGTATCCTGGTGATCATCCCATGCCGAATTCTTACAAGATTTTGTTTGTCTAATCTCAAATTTTATTCTTAAGTGGTAGGAAATAAATATTTATTTCAGGTCTATATTAGTTATCCTTGGCACTTCCGAGGTGGCAGAGTGGTAAAGAATCCACCTGCCAGTGCAAAAGATGCTTGGGACACAAGTTTGATCCCCGGGTTGGGAAGATTCCCCTGAAGTAGGAAATGCCAACCCACTCCAGTATTCTTGCCTGAAAAATCCCAAGGACAAAATAGCCTGGTAAGCTACAGTCCATGGAGTCACAAAGAGTCAGACACAACTGAGCGACTAAACACAATAGGTATCCTTAGATATAAGAAGAAAGTTACAGAAGAGTGTTAGAGAATGATGCCATTTGGTTAAAAAAAATCTCAAAATGTGTAAAAAGATAAATATCAACATTATTGGGGATTCTGTAGGGAATAAATTTACAAATAAATTTAGGGGAGGGAATGATAGGTAAAGATCTTAACACTTTTTTATTTTATATACTTTCGTCTATTTTATAAGAACTCTATAATGCTTTTATGATAAAAAAAATTTAGTTAAAGAATGATAAACATGTGATTTGTCTGCAGTCCCTTCTGCTTTTAGTTAGCAAGATTTGCGTTGAAGGCTCACTCTCATGTAAATCTGCTTTCTTTGGGCCCAGCTTCCTTGGGTGGTACCTTCTTCTGTTCTGTGTTGTAATCCAGGTAGAGACCAAAGGCTGTTTCTTGGTTCAGTGTCATTTAGCTTGCTCCTCTATGTGAAGATGTGAGGCCATAGATGCTGCTGACTTCTTAGCATCTAATAGAGGGAAATCTATTTAAGAAATGCTGTCAAGTTCATTTTTGGAAGCCAGAAAAGTGTACAGTATCGATAAATAAAGAGCTTGCTGTCGCAGATGACTTGACAGTATTTCAGGGAACCTGGATTCTGGTCCTGTCTTGGTCACTAATTAGGTCTGTGATCCTGAGCAAGTTGAGCGTCTTTGAATTTCAAGTTCCTCACCAGCTGTTGCACTCGATGCACTTTAGCATCATTCCTTCCTACCCTGGCCGTCTAGGGTTTCCTCTTTTCTTCTCTTTCCTTTAGTCTGTTTGAAATAAAGAACAATAATCCCTCATCATTAGTGATATTCTGTAGGGAAAGACTACATAGTGAGACATCACGGGGATACACTGGAGGAGAAGACCAGTGACCCCCCACCTCGCATAGGGAGGAAGAGGAGTATCAGTGAATGAGTGATTGTCTGGGGCTCTGTGAAATTACACAGTACTCACAAGGTAGAAATTCATTCTTTGTCGAAGAGCTGGGTTGCATTAGCTGTGTGAAAAAAAAAAAATTCTAAACATTTTTCTCTTGGTAAGCCGCTTTCTCATTCTCATTACAAATTTATCACTGGCCTGCACATTAGCATGGCCATAATTTTTGTTAATGTTTTCAATCTGAAATTCATCTTGGAGATGCTGAATGGCCCTTTTGGTTTGTGCTCATGTACAAACACAGGGTGTTTTTTCTTTTCCTCTCTCATTTCTTTTAAAAAATAAGTTCTTTTTCCTGTTATGCTCCCTGAGGGTACTGGTCTCGTGGTCCATGACAGTTTAGGCTTCATTTCAGAACTGACTTTCTTCCTATCCCGTTGATTTCTTTGCTTTTAAAAGGCAACCTGAAATTAGATTTTTTTTTTTTTGTCCCATATGGATTTGTTCTTAGAAATTTAGCTGTATGTTGCATAACTAGGTAGTTTTGTTTGTTTTTGGTTCCTTGACTCTCTGGGAGGGTAAAGAATTTTGACAAAGCGGATTCTTTCTACTATGGTATGCCTGGATTTCAAATCCTGAAACAGTTACCTACTTTTATAGAGAGAGAAAAGATTCATACGAAAAGTGTGGCTACAGTCAGTGGATTGGCATATCCTGAAACTGGGCAATTCTTAATCACCTCTCCTTATGGATTAAATTTATCTCCTGATCTGAGTACAATTTTTAAAAAACATTGTTTTGATAAAAATAGACAAAAATGACAAGACTAGCTAACCAGGAAAGGAGTACTATAATAGGGAGTCTGTATTTGAAACATATTAATTTCAATTCTAAGATTTAGAGCCTGTGAAGATGTAGATTTTAAGATATGAAAACAAAGCTAATAATTAAATCTGCCACCTCTAGTATAACAAGCTCTAGGTAGTTCTGAACTGTTTCAAAAAGGAGAAAAAACTCACCGAGTCTCAGAATGTGTGCATCAGCTTGTTTTTCATCTTCTTCAGTGTTTTCTTCGCTCTCTCCTTCCCATGTCTCCTTCCCTTTTAGACTTACCTGGCATCCTGGAAACTGGGTGTTTCTGTAGCTATCCTGGCATAATTAGGCTATTATTTAAATATCAGTGTGGACAAAATTGCCACGATTTTCCAGACCACCATGTTAGTCTGCCTTTTTTTTTTTTAATGTAAAAAGTACACTTAAAGGCTTTGTCTGTGTAGAAACACTAACTTTGCAAAGAGGAAACTTTGTTGAATTTATTGGCCTTTGCAGTATTTGGATCTGCATATTTTTCTTTTTCTTTGGCTTTGAAGATTTTTTTTCCTTCAGTTTGTCCCTGTAAAAGGGTAAAATGTATGCAAATAAGAAAATGTGTTGTCTTGCAGGCTTTTAATTTTTTTTTCCTTTACCACACATCAAGAATATACACTCTAGTTGGTTTAAATTTTCATGTTTTTATATTAAATAGCAAAGCTCTTGACACTAGTTGAAAAAACAAAACAAAACAGAAAAACACTAGCACCATTTAATAGAGCAAAGAGGTAAATTTTCAGAACTTGTTAGTATTGAGCTTTAAAATTTCACGTGAGAATTAAACCCTTCTTGAGGTTCATTTGTCGGCAGTGGCTTCCTTACAAGATTGTGGTGCCCTACCACCATAACATGAACTCTACTCAAATCCATTTATTTCTTTGAATAGACAGTCTCTGAAACCTTCCAGCTAAAAGATTTGATAATTCTCCAGTTGGAAGGAAAATATCTTTTCTCATCTTTCGGTGGACTATTTTGGCATTTCTGCTGATTGGCTAAGAAAAGCGGTTTACTTGTGGTATTTAGTTTTAGGTATTTGGGCCACAGACCAAGTTTCAAACCGTTTACATATTGTACACTTAGTTTAAAATGTGTTTTGCCCAAAGACTTAAAACTGAAATTAAGAAAAAAAAAAAGGTAAAGTCTCCCACCAGCTAAGCAGCCTCAGCATGTTTCTCTAATTTCCTGAGTTAGCCTTTTGCTATAACATGGACCTTCTACCAGCTCTGTTTTGGTCCTGAGTTTTGGAAAAATTTCCCCCTTTTGTTTCATTTTGCTTTGCCTTAAGACTTCACTTAAGACTTCAGAGATAACCACAGAAGCCTGTCAAACTGTATGAGGCATTTTTTAATAATCACAGATATTTTTTAATAATCACAGATACCCGTTGCTCTTGGTTTTGCCTTATATTTAATATTCCATTTTTTAAAAAGTACCAACTTTTGTACATTGGTCCTGCTAGGGTGTGGAGGAAATATAATGAGGAGATAACATGTTTTATGGAGAAGAGGGAAAGTAGTGGTATATGTGAAGAAGAGAGAGGAAAGGAGAGGGAGGGCCTGGCAGGTATATTATTAGATTCTAACTCTTTCTTGCAGTTATGATGTCCCTGGCCTTGGGCTTGACTTGAATGCCAGGAGTATGTCAGCACATCCCTGAACATCAGTCAGCGGGGAGATAAGACAAATTTCACCTTGGGTTTTTAGGGTATGCATGCCAACTCTACATACCAATGAATCCAGCATTTGAAAGGATCAGAATCGAAATTTTTGATACACTGACCTGTGTTGATCCCTGAGACAGAACAATTTGTTAGACTTTTTTGAGTAACTCAGAAGTTTAGGTTTGTGTTTCAATGTTAAAAAAAAATCCATTTGAGAAATAGTGAACCATGAACTGGTTTTTGAGAAATGTAAAAATATCTGAAATGTCAGCTGCCCAAGGTCTGCCCTCTGTTAGTCTCTAGGAGACTTACCGTGTGTTGTGCTTGATTCTGACTTTCACAGTTAACTTGTCTTCACTTTGTTCCTGACCCTCACATTTTGGGCACAGCTGGATGCCCTGAAACCTATTTTGTCTCCACCAGCTTAGAGTAAAGAAGAATGAGGAGGGGGGATGTCTTTGGGAAGAACTGACAGACTAGGAAGGAGGTATTAACTCCTGAAGGATATTAATTCCTAATTCTTCCATAGTGCAGTTCAAAGAAGACTCTCTTCCCCCTCCATGTGAAATAGAAAAGCACAGGTAGGTGTCCTTTTCCTTACAGAAGAGTGAGTCTAGTACCACCCCCTCGTTGGCTGACGCCCTTGAGAATTCAGAAGGGAAATAGCAACCGCGTGGGAGGTGGTTGGCCCCCGTGTCCCTGCCCCTCGGTGCTGGATGGCTGGCCTGTTTTGCATCTCTCCATCTCGACCCCTCCGCCACATTAATGGCAGCCGGCACGCTCCACTGTTTATCTTGGAATTCGATACCATCATCTTGGCAACCAAACTGGGACCTTTACTGCTCACATTGTTTGTCATTTGTTGTTAATTATCTGTTACCATAAATTCTGCACTTTGAGAAAAAAAGGAATGTTTTGAAATATTTCCTCCCAACATGTAAGTGGAGCTTCATTTTCTGTGGACAAAAGAAGGGGGAAAAAATCAGCTCTCTTGGGAACTGGTTTCAGGGAATTCAAATGCCCAGGTTTTTCAGACCAGCTGGGTTTGTTCTTGCTAATGTGGCCAGGATTTGCAGCAAAGGAACCTTTGCAATTTAGGAATGGCCTGTATTGGTGAGAGGTACCCCCTTTTGAGGAAAAAAAACAAACTTTACATTGGGAGTTGTGCTTTTATTGCAGTCTCTTGGTGCATAATTGTGTGTTGCGTTGTGTGCGAGAGCCTGTTCCCCACAGTGGATTTCTTGCTTTCAAAGGTTATTAAGACAGAGCAGTCCAAAGTGGAAAGTAGCTTCTGCTTACCTGCCTTTATGAGGTGTTTATTTTGTCAAGTGTAGAACTAAAATGAGCTTTCTGACCATTAGGAGATTTTAGTCACGCCCCACACTCTGCAGGGAGGGCTGTGTCACCTTATAAACAAACAGCACTGCTTTGAGAGGTGCTCTACCACGGGCTGCTGGAATCACCGCTGGACTTAACAAAGCAGTCAGCAGAACAGGAGACCAAAGAATGCATGAGTGTATTTTGGAGAGGAGAGTATGGGAGTGGAGTGGTTGTTGCTAAGCAGAAATCTAGGCACAGTCAAAGATATAAAAACTGCTATCATTTAAGAAGTTCCCCAGAAGTATGTCCATAATCCTGGCTGTCTACCCAGGTGCCCCTTCTGTGTGTTCACTTACAGACTCCGCTCCTAGAATCTCATCTTTACTGTGGTCACAGATCATAATATATGCGCCCATACGTAATGGTGGAGGTTATATTAGATGATGCTTAGTACAGAATAAGGCACTTAGCACCGTGTCCCAATGCTCCGTGCCTGGTAAATATTGTTATTAATACCGTTGTTTACCAGGATCGTACCCACAGTGTCAACACTTGAACTTCAGCAGGGTTTTAATGGTGCCACGTGGCTCATCCTTCACCATCAGTTTTTTGGTTGCCGTGAAGCTGGGTGTGTCTTCTGTTCTTGTTGAGAAGTTTTATTTGTCTCAGTACTTTTCAAGTATTTAGGGTAGCGCTGTCTCCCAAGGGATTCCCACAAGGGGAGGGAGGGATTGAGTCTTTGTTAACCTGCTGATAGCCAGGGGCACAGACTTAATGAACACTGATCGCAGCTCCGGTCTGCTGCTTTGGACAGTGTAGCTCTTGGTGATGTGCGTTTTCCTGGAGGTGAGGAATTGGCTTGGATCTGCTGCCTTTGGTTTCTGCAGAACCAGAAAATGTTCTTCCCAGGCTTAGAAGGAAGGTCTCCTGATAATGGCGTTGCCCCTGAAATAAAACCCCCTTTCTACATATTCCACTTCCTTTATTTGTTTTATTTTCTCTCAGTGTTTTTTAAAGGGAGTATGTATGGTAGGTGCTGTTTTAGAACACTGATTACAATCAGAAGAAATGAATATTAACTTGGTGTTTCAGATTTAGGAACTGTTTGGGTATGAGAGTAAAAGACTGGATGGAGAGGAACAGAGGTTTAAAAAAAAAGCACCATCAGACTGCTCTGGGGGAGGCTGGGAAAAGGATTTAACACTTTGGATTCTTTAGAAGCCATTAAAACTCTGATGGGATCGGATTACCTGACTGCACATCTGAAACATGAAACTCTTGCCCTAAACCGTGCAATTGAGTTAAGCTCAAAATTCAAGGCCTCCCCCCAAGACTGGCCTCTGGGTAAGCCTCACTGTGGATGGCAAAATGATTTCCTTTGAGAGGAGCAAGACTACAGTGAGGTTTTTATGGCCAATTTAGCCCGTGTATTTGTGCCAGCCAGACATTTGGCAGCACTTAGTGCCAGCTTCGGTGATCTGTCCACCAGTTTTTCCCAAGGTCTTCAGTTCCGTCTGGATTCTGGGCTGACGTTGAAGAGAAGATACATTGTAAATCCAGCTTCCTAGGCATGCCTCCTGAATTTTTTATTTTTCCAAGTGGAGAAGTACTGAGAGGTGTGGGAGAGCAGCAGGCCCCCAACTTTGAGGCTCAGACTGATGCTGACGGTCCTCCTCCCTAAATATGCTTTCTTTTCCTGCCTCCACGTTTGTCACTGCTTCAGGGGAGCCCCTATCCCTTTCTCTGGACTCCGTGAATTCTTTGTATGTATGGACTCAGAGCACCTCCTATGAGCAATGCTTTTTTTTGGTCACACTTTTTATACATATTTTTTTCTGACTGTTTGTGAAGTGTCTGTCTTGCAACTAGGCTTTAAGTTCTCTGAAGACTGTGGGACTCTTTGCATTTTACTTTGCTGCCTTTCTGTACCTGCAGCACCTGTCACGTGCTAGCACGTTCTAGACACTCTTCAAATACCTGTTGAAGGAATGAGTGACTGTTGAATTTGTAAGAATTCCGTATTCTCTTACTGTGTGCTTCCCCAGGAAGTGTGTACTCCCTTGGAATCATTCATTCATTTTGAGAGCATGTATATAGACTTGATGCTATGCATGCCTTTAAAAAGGGTAACATGAGTCTCCCGTGTTTTTTTCAGGATGGAGCTGGATGAAGCTCAGAGTGAGTATTTCTGATACTCCTACACTAATGCTATCATCTGTCCTGCCTCCAGTTGACTCTTACTTTGACAGTAGTAGACTCTCATTTCTAACATAGGAAAAATACCAGTTTCACTTTCATCTTGACCCTAAAGTTTTGGGTTTCCTGTGTCGTTTCCAACCTTAAAAAGAGAGGCGTTAGAAAGTATGCTGTCTTAACTCCTTGTAAAGTGTTTATTTATTGATCTTGTTTGGCATCAACTATTGTTGAGTGGAAGCATGGAATTGGCTCAGTGGTAAAGAATTCGTCTGCAAATGCAGGAGACACAAGAGACATGGGTTTGATCCCCAGGCCGGGAAGTTTCCCTGGAGGAGGAAATGGCAATCCACTCCAGTTTTCTTGCCTGGAGAATCCCGTGGACAGAGGAGCCTGGCAAGCTGCAGTCCACGGGGTCGCAGAGTCCGACACGACTGAGCACGCACGCGCACATATGCACATACCAGGACTCTGACTGACAGCTGTCCCTAATAATGTGGAGTTTATCTGAAATGAAGACCGTGAAAATGGGTCGTCTTTATCATGGGAATCACACATTTTGCATAAAGTGAACCAATTTTATTCTGCATCTTTGTTTTCTTAACAACTTCAGTTATTTTTTTTAATAGTAAGCTCTTCTATATCTTACCACATGACTATTTTCACAGAAACCTGTAATTTGGATTTAATACAGGTAACAACATTATAATAACGTTGGTGTTAGGTACTGATTGAAAGTGTTTTAAAATTTTTCCTTTAAAGGTAAAACAAAATTTAAAATAAGTATTTGATGGATTTCTAATTACTGGTGATTTAGCTACAAACCTCTTAAAAATTAAGTGACAAAAAATAAATGCTACTAAAGAGTTCGAAGCTTAAGGAAGCGTTTTGCAAGGGGCTTGCAAGGGGGAGTAGGTAAAAGAGGGAAGATAATAAGAGAGATTTGCATGGCAAGCACTTTGGGGCAGGAAGTTGTTAATTTAGGTTAATTTGGGGCTTTAGGTTTTCTCCCTGACTGTCTTCTTACTATGTCTACTGAGAAAGGTGCTGTATAATTAGGCTTTCTGGCGATCTCCTTTGGCTGAGGACCTAATTGAGTTTTGGGGCTAGACTACTGAGCTGGGCTGGAGTTGACGCAGCTTTTGGCCCTGCAGGTCGAAACCCTGGATGGACCTGCCTCTTTGATAAGTACCTGGAGCGATTAGCAGTGACACTGTTTGGGGAAAGTAGAGGTTAGTAACTGAGGAGTCGGTCTTCCTCATTATATGAAAAACTCTCTTTAACCTAGGGAAGACACCAAAATCCACATGTGCAATTTAAATGAGCTTGTATTCTGCATTATAAATATGCACCGGATGCCAAGTAGAAAACCGGAACACTCTCTCAGGATGCTGTTAGGGCCAAGCGGAATCTCATTAGGGACGGCTTCAAAGATCAGTTCCTCGTGTCCATAAAAACAAGTGTAAATTATCTGGTGCGCGCCTGCTGTTAGCAGTTGCGGTGTTGCATTATGCATGATGCCAGACTGAACGGAGGAGACACAAACCGCATGGAGCTCCGAATAGATGTGGGGATTCCTCCACCCGTACATAGATATTTTTTGGTGCTGAGTTCTACCTTTTGGAAATTTATGGGTGTGTTTCAGTTAATGGAGGGTGCCGTATATAACCTGCTCCTACATTTTTGATGAATTGGAGTCAGTTCGGAGAGGCATGATAAGACTCTGAATTGTTTATATGAACTACCAGTCTACTCAGATTTATGTATTTTGCTTGTTCACATCTGGAGTCAGATTAGGGGGCGATGAATGCATTCAGTGCTCATAGAATTGGGTGCCTTTGTTTCTACATTTCTCCTTCTTCTTTTGGGCTCTCGGGTAGATTTTTAGAAATAACTGTGAATGCTCGGAAAATTAAGAGAATGGAGTTGAGTTTAACAAACAAAGCTTTTGGAAAGGAGTTTTGGAATAAATGCCCAAGGGTCTAGAATGTATTCCCGAGCTTCACTGGACAAGAAGGTAGGGATAAATAGTGTTTAAGAACGTGGAGTCTAGAACCGGATGACCAGCGTGTGTCTTTGTCTTTTATTAACTGTATGATTTAGGGCAAGGTACTTACCTCCCCCCTTCATGTTCTTGTTTATAGATGAGGGAAAAATTTAGTACCTACCTCGTAGACCTGTCATGAGGGTTGAATCTGTGGATTTCTGTATAATACCTAGAACACTGCCTGGGACACAGTCCTATCAAAGCGTTGCTTCATGTTCGTGTTGTCGTCACTAGTATCGGAGGTAGAAGGCCTTCTGGTGCAGGTGGGGATGAGACACGAGGCACAGCACACCCAGAGACTGAGTTCATAAGCACGTCTGTGCTCAAGTGGACATGCACACATTAGGGCTGAGGGCAGGTGAAGGCAGGAGATGATTGTCATTTCATTCAATGGTGTCAACTGGGAGAAGCCATTAGAAATACAAAATACTGAGTAGATGTGTGTCTTTCTGGTTCACATAATGCAAGGGAGAGATTCATGGTATCTTGGGGGGAGCTTAAGATATAACCAGAGAGAAGCATTTTACTCTCAAAGTAGAAGAGAGTGTAACGGTCTCCTTTCCCCAGTGGTTTCTCAGAATAAGAAGCCTAGGACAGGGACTTCCCTGGTAGTCCAGTGGTTAAGACTTCACCTTCTAATGTAGGGAGTGTGTGTTGGATCCCTGGTCAGAGAGCTAAGATCCCACTTGCCCTGGGGCCAAAAACTAAACATAGAACAGAAGCCATATTGTAAAACATCAGTAAAGACTTGAAAAGTGGACCACATCCAAAAAAAAAAAACCTAAAAAAAAAAAAGGCAGCGTGGGACACAAAGATCAAAAGATCAGCCTTATACAGTGTCATGTGACTTACATCCACAAATGGTCCAGCACCAGCTACCTTCATTTGGGAATTTCCATTTGCAAGTGTAATGGGGAGTCACAGATAACCAGCACTGCACTTCCTAGACTGGAAGTTTTATAAGGGTAGGGCTGATGCTGGCTGATCTTGAATCCTCTGTAGCACTCGTGGGCTCAGTAATTAAGTACATCTTTGACCAATCAGTAAACAGTCTTCAATATGTATTTATTATGTCATCTGTCCTTACTGTAAACTCCATTATATTTGCTTTTCAATTTTATTTCCTGATTTTCCACTGTAGGCATATCCCAGGTGAGTCCAAAATGTCTTCAGGTCTGATCCTTTTCCCAAACGTGAAAGAAGGAAGGCTCCCTGTAGGAGGCATCCCGTGATGGAAAAAAGTTTAAATGAAACAGGAGCAGCTGTTTTCTGCCCTAGAGGATCACATTTTGCTTTCATTTCATAATATCTCCTGTTCTTACCACCCATGTGCCCCTGGGTTCCTCTAAAATCTGGCAGCATTTTTCTGGACCTCAGAGCTCCAGAAACCACGGCCATTTCCTACTCAGAGACTATGTGTATTGGACAGCAGTTGCATTTTTGCTGGGATGTGGGAATGGAGAAGTGTGCGGCCATATGCCGTGTGCTTGGGTAGTGGCTCACATTCCAAACAAGTGAAATGGTTTCTGGCCCACTGCTTGTGCTGTGTGGAAATGAGCAAAACTATACGCTTCTAGGTCTTTTCCACTTGCGGACATGAAGACAGAAGGTTGGATGCTTCAACACAATACATTTTCCTGTTTCATTTGAGTACAGTTTTGGGACCCGACGTGTTGAATGTGAAGGCTAACTTCAAAGACACCTCCATTTTTGAGAACTTCTCAAAGGTTGCTATTTGGAAATAATCTCTCTGACCAAAAAGAAGTGGTATTACTACCCAGAAAATTGCTTCTGTGAGCTGTAAACAGTGTTTTGGCCTCACTGAGTAGACCGTTGAAGTGTGTCTTCTTCATTAAGATTGAGAAACCCTGTAGCCACAAGTCACTCTGCAAGGAGTGTTTCCAGCCATATGCAATTTCCCTCTTGGAAAAAAGCTCTGTGGCAGGTGTGAGGTATCCTATTAAACTTCTAAGTGTTTCAGCTGCAGCCAGGCCCAGGTCTGCTTTGGCGATGCTCCTCTCTTCCTAGGGTGCCACAGATTTAGCTATCAGCCAGACTCTAGCCAAATGCCTCGGATGCGGATGCTGTGGCTGGCAGCTGGGCCTTGGCTCAGTTGCTGGTGCTGAGCCCGAAGTACCTGTTTGATCTTTAAAATCAGAGCAGCACAGAAAAGTAGAATTCTTCCAGCTCTGTTGCTTTTTTGGGAGGTTCAGAGATGGCATTTGGCAGCAGCTTTTGCATTCAGTTCTAACTTTTGAACTTCGTAATAGGAAAATTATCTAATAAAAGCTCTATTTTGGGGTGGTTAAAATTAGTAGTTCCCGAATGTTCAAGACCTCAACTTACTAGACCAAGAAGCTCATAAAATACGCATTGTGAGGGGTCCAGCTAGTGAATGGATTAGTTATAGCAGTCTATAGCTGCCTGTCGAAATTATACATCACATCTCTCCATTGTCTTTGTACAAATGTGTGTGTAAGTATATGCACACACAGCCATGGATAAATGAAGGTTTAAAATTACACACAGATGAAAGCATTTTCAGAACATTTCTTATGACCATCTAAAAACCAAAATGTTGGACATTGTTTGCATGTTGAGATGAACACCTCAGCTAACAATTGACCTTGTTTTCAATTGAGGGCACCAAGATGCCACATTATTAAGCATATTGGGTCAACCCTGAGTTCATGGTTAACATCATTTTTCTTTCTATGGAGATGAAAAGGTCTTCAGCCAGATTGTTTTCTTTTGGTTCCACCCTGGGTGCTGGGTGGCATGATTTTTGCATGACTATGGCTCTGCTCTATAAATAAGCAGATTCAGTCTTTTGTTTCAAATGTAATCAGCAAGATTGCATTTGCATTGCTTGTAAGTGAATCACATAAGTGAAATTACATTGCCTGCATCTCATTTGGTATCATAAAATGTTATGGGATGCAGGCTGTTTTTCTCCAGCTAAAGTGTCTTGAGTTGGTATTAGGGTGCTTGCTTTCATTTTCCTTTGTGACCAAATTTGTTGCATTCTACAGAGTTAGGGCTCATATTTTCACTTAGGTTAGTTGTGGGAGAAATGCTCATTCTCCTTCCCTAGAATGAGCTTAAGATATTGGTTCAGTAGGGGGTAAATGGGAGTTTTAAGACCATTCACGTCATGCAGCAAGTGATGGCTAATCACTTTCTGTCATTTGAGACAACTTTTGCTTACTAAGAGAACACAAGTCACTGTGGGTTGGATGTATAATGCAATCTAAAGCTTTTTAGGCAGTTGGCGACAGAAAACAGTTTGCATAAAATAAAAACAAAAGCTTCAGTTAGTCACCATTTTTTAATGACTGTTATAAAGTACGAATCTTAATTGGCTCAGGATATCTGGAAGGCAGATAACTTAACAGTCATTTTGAGATTCTCCTGCTTATTTCCTTGAAAATAAAGGATTTAACACAACAGTAATAATCACTGACTTCAAAAGTCAGTAAGTTCAGTGACAAATGAAAATGCCCTGTTTTACAGATCACCTCCCCCTTCCACAGAGGTTTTCTTAATTCATAAATTTTTAAGGTGGAAATCAAGGGAAGGCTATACATGCTTAGAAAACCTGGGACATGGTGTGGTTATCCACAAAGCCTCTGTTTGTTAACTGCATTATTGATAAAACCCCACAAGGCAGTAAGCAGCTATAGTGCTGGGTGTGCCCTTTGCTAAATGTGAAAACTGCTTTCAAAACGAGAAAGGATACCAGTTATAGTGATAGACCAACAAAATGAAAGTGCTGAATGACCAATGATGACCTTCAGTTACTTGGATCGCTATTAGCAGGAAAAAATGGCAAGAATTAAACGTGATGAATAGGACATGTAAATATCAGAGGGTATGTTTTTCCTATCCAAAGAGATGACTTAAGAACACTAAATCCAAAAGAAAAACTAACATTCTAACATAGCTGACAGTTTTTTTTTTTTTTAACAGTAAGACCTTGTAGGAGATGTGCAGTTTTGTATTCTCATTATTTTTTTAATGTACTTAGGAAAAACATTTCATGTGGAAGGAGAGGATTGAGTATAACTTCTTTTTAATTAGTAAATTTTTAATTGAAGCATAACACACATACGGAGAAGAATCCAAGTTAACTGTGTTTGACTAAATGAATTCTCACAACGGGAACATGCTTGTGTGATCTGTATTGGGTGTAGATTTAAAGATGATTTAGTCAGCAAAACAACATTCTGAAGGAGTAAGAATTTAAGTATCATAATCTGTGATAAACTTTTATTAATAAAAAACATAGAGACCTTTGTTACTAATGCTGTGTGCTTTACAAAGAAGATAATTGTAAACATTGGGATCCCAGTGGCCTCCCTAGGATTCCTCTGCAGCTGAATATTGTAGGGCTGAGAGTATATGTGACTACTGTGACTTCTATTTAAACTGGTCTCCAAGGCATACTTTCCATTTGTAGTCACTTAAGATTTCCTGAAAGCTCCTTTCTGTGATTTGATAATTCTCTGGATAATATTTCCAAATTGATGACCTTCTTGAGTTAAAAAATATATATGTTTTTAGTCTAGCTTTAAAGACATCATTATTTTCTCTTCCATTCATCACCATTGTCTCATTGAAAAAATTAAACATGCCTATCCCACTTCAAATGAGCAGCTGCGCTTTGAAACTAGATCCTTCTTTTGGCCGTAATTGTCCAAATGAGGAGGACTAGGTTGGCTAACCATTTTGAAAAGAATTGGTTGTGACCGTAAAGCATTTTTACACTTTAAGTTTTTTTCTCTTCAAATTTTGGTGTGTTCCCAGCTAGGAAAAAAAAGAAAAAGAAAGGAAACAAGGAGGGTTGGAAGAAATAAGGACAGAAACAAAAGAAAGAGGAAAAAGAGGGAAAAGCAATTCACAAAATTCTTAAAACCAAGACAACTCTTACCTGGAAATAGCTTAACTCCAGCTTTGGAGGAAAGAGGGGGACAAAGAATTACTCCAAAATCTAGCCAGAGAGAGACTATTGGGCTTCAAGTATTCTGTAAACTACTGATTCAGGGTTTTCTTTTTCGTAAATTTGCCAGAATAAATAAAATAATAAAATGCATACATACATATATACTTGTGTATGTGTATTCATTTTCATCTATTTCTGCAGTACTTACATTGCTGAGTATGGTTCTGAAACTTTCTTTAGGGGTGGTTTTTGGAGCCAGTTCATGGGTATATAAGGAAGGAGTTCTGTTTTCAGATTACAGAAATGATCTTCACACATACCCCTCATACCTTCCTAGTGAAGCCCCTGAGGTGCCCAAGGAATAAAACTCATCAGTGAGTTTTCACCTTGACTTTCTCACTCTGGCCACAGGGGAACTTGAGGCTTACCAGCCTACATGTCTTCTCTGGTTGCTGTGAAGAGTTCATATTATATACATAGTACTACAGCAATCTTGGGGCTTCCATGGTGGCTCAGCTGGTAAAGAATCGCCTGCAGTGCAGGAGACCTGGGTTTGATCCCTGGGTTGAGCAGATCCCCTGGAGAAGGGAAAGGCTATCCACTCCAGTATTGTGGTCTGGAGAATTCCATGGACTGTGTAGTCCATGGGTTCGCAAAGAGTTGGACACAAGCGAGCGAGTTTTCCACTTTCATTTTCATAGCAACTTTATACTTGTCTGCAAAAGTATTGGACTGTCTGCTGGAAAGTTGATCCAAATGATCCTATATGAATGATCCATCAGCTTACAGGCTGAAATAATTGCACATTCTGTTTAGGTCACCAAGATGGCTAACTGGAGATGTTTACTGATTGGTTACTTAACAAATAGTCATTTTTTTCAAAGGAAACTAACAATCATAATAGATTAGCTGGCTATAAATGTATGTTAAATCTCATAATAACTAGGGGAGAACACTTCCAAATGAACATGAATTATAGCTCTGCTTATTATACAATTGTGAAAGCTAATAATTTGTCTTGACATAATAGCTGCTTCAAGCTATCAGGAGTCACGAATAAGTGAAAATATATATAAATTTCCCCAAATGTATTTGAATTCTTATATTTTGATTATACAAAATTATACATTATCTCCAACCAAAAGTTTGGACTGGTACCTCTAGTTAAGACAGAAATATTCTAAAACTCACTTAACCTTATAAATAGAATGACAAATACAACTGTCTTGAGTTTTGAAATGTACTTGCTTATTTGGCATGGTCATTCTTTTATTCATACACTAATTAAAATATTTATTGAATTCATGCTGTTTTCTAGGCAAGCAGACTCCCTGAGTCTGGGACAATTCAGCAAATAGAAATTATAATCTCATAAATTTATTATAGGGGAAAGTAGTTCAAAGTATTGCCCACTGATGATTTGTATTGGCCTTGATACAAAATTTGTCATAGCCTAGAGTATGAAACTAACCCTCATTACTTTGATTATTTTCCATTTGATGGCCTTTTCCTCAATTTGTTGTCTTATTTTCCTTGGTTAAACACTTCTTTTGGGGACCCCTTGCCCTCCTCCTTCAAGGCATCTTAGATCTTCTGGACTTCAGCACAGACAGCCTAAGTTAGACCAAGGAAACGAGTTAGAATGAGCAAACCAGACAGAACAAGACAACATCCTCAGAGATAATAATAATAACAATGATGATAAAATGGCTACCATCTTTTGGGTGCTTATTGTGTACCCAGTGAAGTGGTAACTGCCTTAATACATTGTTCTATTTAATTCATACTATAACCCTCAGAAGTAGGTGGTATTCCCATTTTGCATATAAGAAAGTCAAGGCTGAAAGAAGCCACCCAGGATGACCTGGGTTTCATAGTTGGTCAGTGAAACATGTTTACCTGAGTCTGTGCATCAGGCTGTCTGTCTCAGAGACAATTACAGACCCATGGATTAAAGATTTGGATTTTGACTGTTTTCTTTTCTAAAACAAATCTCATGATAAAACCATGTGGTACTGAAGTCATGAAGAAGCATGAAATAAATACAATCCAGATCCACAAACATATTTTTGGAATAGTTCCACTGATTGAGGCTCTGTAGAGAAACATGACCTAGGATGACTTATTCTCTCAGATAGAAACACAAATATGGAGGAAATTCATTATTTCAGGATCCATGGAGAAAATCATATTGGACTGAGACTCAAGCAGTGTGGGCTTCAGTGCCCACATCTGTAAAACGGAACTAATGCTGGTTAGAGCAGATGGTCGCCAAGGATCCTGGCATTTCGAGTATTCTAAGACTTCAGGCTGATGTTACTCAGAATTCCCTGTATTCCTGGACTTTGTACTCAGATGCCACGTGGATTGGAAGATAATGCAAGAGAGAGGTACAAATTGAAACATTACACTCCCAAGTCATGGAATTCCAGAAGGAATGCTCAAGACTGTTAACCCATTCAGCTCAACACCCAAAGCTGAACATAAATATGTAAGAAGGAAAAGACTTTTCTCTACCATGAAGTACATTTAGGAGCCTTGGGAAGACAAATGTCCTCAAAGAACACACTGATATGGAAGTAAGAAATAAAGATGTGGAGACTGGGCTTTCTGCTGACTGGAAAGAAGCATTTCAGATTCTAGAGAAGTGTGTCAAGATTTATTTCTTTCACTGGTTCTTAGATATACTCATCTAAGAATACATCAGCAGCCCAAGTGAGCCTCCAGTTTCGGAATAGCTGCTGACTCAGACTTAATTACTGGACAGGTCTCTCCAGCCTCACTTTCTTATCTGTAAGACGTTGGGTAGGTCTCCCTAACTGCTGAAACATCTGTGAATCTGTTTATATTTTGATGTCACAAAAAGAGAGTGACAGTATTGAGCTGGTGTTTGGAGTGCCAGGGCTCCCAAGTGACTGGAGTTAAGGCTGAACGAACAATTCAGAGGACCTGAACTCGGGTCACTCCTGTGGAGAGGAAGAAGACATGCCCAGTGTGAAATAAAGGTATTTGCAGTGGAGTGAGAACGGTTTGTCCTTGGAGATGAGTTGCATAGCTGATGCTGACTCTGCTTTTGCACACAGTGGATCCAGAAGGGTGGTGGAGAAAGCTAGACATCTCAGTCCAGCATTGCTGTGGAGTCCTGGGAGCCTTGGGGTTGGAGTGAGCTGCAGGTCTGGAAAGAATGAGAAGGTCCGAGGCTGTGAGGAACTGTGTACCAGTGCAGTCATGTCAGGGAGAGGAGGCTTCAGTTCAGTTTAGTTCAGTTCAGTCGCTCAGTCGTGTCCGACTCTTTGCAACCCCATGAATCGCAGCACACCAGGCCTCCCTGTCCATCACCAACTCCCGGAGTTCACTCAGACTCACGTCCATCGAGTCGGTGATGCCATCCAGCCTCTGTCGTCCCCTTCTCCTCCTGCCCCCAATCCCTCCCAGCATCAGAGTCTTTTCCAGTGAGTCAACTCTTCTCATGAGGTGGCCAAAGTACTGGAGTTTCAGCTTTAGCATCATTCCTTCCAAAGAGGAGGCTTAAGGGAAGGCAAATGTGAGGGATGTCTAGCCCCAAAGGTGTGGCAGCTGGTGGCAGACCTCTAGTAAATACTGTTGAGTTTGAGGGAAGAAATTCTAAAATCGGAGGCTTATATCCTGGTTTCTCTTCAGATTGTATAAATCTTTCAGCTTTAAAAATAGGAGCCCAACCTTAAAGGAACAGAGTGAGGGTGATTGGCTTGCATGCTGTGGGATTGTGGTAGGTTATAAAAGTCTTAGGCTTCCCAGGTGGCCCAGTGGTAAAGAACTCACCTACCAAAGCAGGAGGCGTAAGAGACGCAGGTTCAGTTCCTGGGTTGGGATGATTCCCTGGAGGAGGGTATGACAACCCACTCCAGTATTCTTGCTTGGAGAAGCCCATGGACAGAGGAGCCTGGCAGGCTACAGTCCATAGGGTTGCAAAGAGTTAGAAACAACTGAAGCAACTTAGCACACATGCTTATGGCAGGAAGGAGGCAGAAGCCCGTTTACTAGACTGAAGTGGAAGGCAAAGCAGAGGGAGATGCTCAAGTGGCTTACCCCTGAGCTGCTTGAGGAATGGACTAGAATTTTTTGGATGCCATCTATGGTCAGAGTTGGTCAGGGTCAGCCCAGGAACCTGGCCTGGGACCAAGCTGAGTGGTGGGCGTGCAGCTGCTGCATCTCTGGGTAGAGAACTGGCCTGGGAGTAGGGAATCTTGCTGTGCAGTTGTTAGGAAATTCCCAAAGTGCCTGGAGGACCCTGTGTGTTGGTTAAGGTATCCCAAGACATCTGGGAAGGGTGTGCATTTTCTCTTTAGTTCTTAGTTTGTCTCATAAAGTTAAAAAAAAAAAAAAAAAGAGCAGTACTCCATTTCTTAGTCTCTAGGTCTTTGACTTATGTTTCTGATTGTTTACAGTTGTGAAATGGTCAGTGGAACCTGACTACCTGACAGCTTCCTCCTTGAATCATAGGCTCTTCCTGTTAATATACTGAAATCCCGGCTTCCCTGGTGGCTCCGTGGTAAAGAATCCACCCGCCATGCAGGAGACACAGGTTTGATCCTTGGGTCAGGAAGATCCCTTGGAGAAGGAAATGGGAACACTCTAGTATTCTTGCCTGAGAAATCCCATGGACAGAGGAGCCTGGGAGGCTACAGTTCGTAGGGTCGTAAAGAGTCGGACACGACTTAACGACTACAAAATGTAAAACAGACATGCCCTTGTGTCAGAGATGGTCCTCAGAATTGTAGATAACATATTTAACACTCTGAGAACCCTCTGAAGTGGCTGCGGAGGAGTCCCTTCTTCATGAGGCCTGAATTAGAATTTAAACCCCGCTTTTACGACAAAGCCCATTCTTTTCCATGAGGCCATCCTAACTTTCAACTTCCTGTGTCTCAATCTTGTTTTTAACAGCTGACAATGACGATTTTCAAAATTCCGGCTGCTGTGCCTGGAAGTCCATCCGCAGAAAGAAATGCTGTCTTCCCTTTGCTCAAACTTTATTTGCTTCATAAAAAAAATGTGTTTTTTAACTGCTGGAAATGCAAACGTAACTTACAAGTTGTTTTTCTGAGACCACACCATCCTTCCCAAATTTGAAAGCCATGAAACTGGATTTTAATGTCATTAATTTTGGACCTTAAGGTGATGTTCGTGGGTGAGCATGGAGGTAGTGAGTGAGCCCTGATTATCGTTTTCTGACTTCGGTGTGACATTCTGTGACTCCAAGCAGGATCTACTTGGTAGTTTACTTTATAAATTAGGTTTGATGGTGCCGTTGGCAGCAAATGGTGTGGAGTGGTGATGGAACGGTGAGTTTTGGAAATAAACTGTGTAGGGGAAGAAGAGGAAAGGAGGTACATCTGTGCCCTGTGTTTTCATTGGGTGGAAGATGTTTGTGCTCATCCCTGGGCTCACCATGGGTGGCTGGACCGTCCAAAATATAATTTTACTTATCTTAGAGGAGTTACTGTATTTTTTTGCCCAGAACTATTGGCATTTGGGGTTCACACATCACTGAACTCCTGATCTGTTGGCATTTGAAGAGCAGGACCCACAGTGTTTCTCACTTACGGCGTGAAGTTATATAGCAAGTGCCCCAAATGGCCCAGTTCATGATCACAGACAGCCCCAGTGTTAGGGCTGTGTGTCTAGAAATCTTGTCTGGGCTTGACAGCTTAAAAGCCTTTTGGGGGAGTTCAGCAATGGGAAATGGCTAAGAAAATTATGACAAAACTAACCCATGAAATATCCTGCAGCCAGTGAAAACGTTTGTAAAGAGTCTGCAGTAGCATTGAAAATGCTGACATTGTAATGATTTAAATGGAGCCAAAAAATCCCTGAAATATAACATTTTGAATGCAGAATGATCCCAATTACGTTTTAAAAATGTATAGTGAAAAGACAAAATGGAAAGAGACCAGAATGTTACTAGTAGCTCTTCTTATGGAGTTGAGGATGGGTTCCTCTTCTCTGCTTTTTATATGCCTGTTCTTAATTTTATTAATGTTAGTTATTTGTAATTTTAGTAAGCATATATTCTCTAATTAGGAGGAAAATTTTTTTTTTTTTTTTTTTACAGCAGAATACTAATTTCTCGTAGTGGGGGGAAATTTACCTTTCTGGGTCAGGGAAATTTGCTTATTACCCTTCGGTCAATCTGGTGTCTCAGGTGACTCTTATTTAACACGTTATTTTTGTGTATAATGACACCTATTTGACACTAGTAGTGGGATGACCGAGAAGACTTGGCAATTTTAATACTATCAGGTGGATAATCATTTTAAGAGAGGGTTGGATTTTGAATCACAAAATGGTATGGTCTTTCCTGTGTAAGCTGCTTTATTGTCTGTTTAGAAGAGAATGTGGGAACAATTCATTAAGAATACTATCGGGTTTTGTCATCCTAGTGAAATTTGGGCAATTCTGAGAAATTTTGGAGAGACAGAAATAATAAAACAATATTGTATGTGCTAAGTCACTTCAGTCATGTCCAACCCTGTGCGACCCTGTGGACTGTAGCCCGCCAGGCTTCTCTGTCCATGGGGTTCTCCAGGCAAGAATACTGGAGTGGGTTGCCATGCCCTCCTCCAGGGGTCTTCCCGACCCAGGGATTGAAGAACCTGTGTCTCCTGCATTGGCAGGCAGGTTCTTTACCACTGGCACCACCTGGGAAGCCCCAAAACAAAATTAATTGTGATCATTACTGGTTCTTTGCTCTGTGGCCAGTGTGTTCTCATTATTTCCTCACACCATCTCTGTATGGAAATAGATGGGGAAACAGTGGAAACAGTGTCAGACTTTATTTTTGGGGGGCTCCAAAATCACTGCAGATGGTGACTGCAGCCATGAAATTAAAAGACACTTACTCCTTGGAAGGAAAGTTATGACCAACCTAGATAGCTTATTCAAAAGCAGAGACATTACTTTGCCAACAAAGGTCCATCTAGTCAAGGCCATGGTTTTTCCTGTGGTCATGTATGGATGTGAGAGTTGGACTGTGAAGAAGGCTGAGCGACGAAGAATTGATGCTTTTGAACTGTGGTGTTGGGGAAGACTCTTGAGAGTCCCTTGGACTGCAAGGAGATCCAACCAGTCCATTCTGAAGGAGATCAGCCCTGGGATTTCTTTGGAGGGAATGATGCTAAAGCTGAAACTCCAGTACTTTGGCCACCTCATGCGAAGAGTTGACTCATTGGAAAAGACTCTGATACTGGGAGGGATTGGGGGCAGGAGGAGAAGGGGACGACAGAGGATGAGATGGCTGGATGGCATCACTGACTCGATGGACGTGAGTCTGAGTGAACTCCAGGAGTTGGTGATAGACAGGGAGGCCTGGCGTGCTGCGATTCATGGGGTCACAAAGAGTCGGACACGACTGAGTGACTGAATTGAACTGAACTGAATGCTGAAGTATGAGGTTCAGAGACTGTCCACTTGTAAATTTGTGATTTGAATCCATTCTGTTTTGAGAACTTATTATGTTCATAAAGTATTCTGAGGGATTCTAGTACATTTCATGCAGGAATTTATATTAAACCATCTGTTTTTCTTTTAAATGAACTGAGATGGATGTGAATGATATTTGGCCCAGTCAAAACACCTGATGAAAGATAGCACTTTATGGTTTTTAGAGTATTTTCTATTGGGCAGTATCAGAGCAGACAAAACTTGAATTTCAGAAGTTTATTAGGTATTAAAAGTAGTACCTAATATTTGAACTCCTCAGATCTGGCAAAAACTTTAATCTGGCAAAAATCAATTTAACATTGGATTTGTGGAGAAAAACATATTGAACTAGGAGGCAATATAATAGTGTCTAGGCCAGGAGTCGGAGAAGGCAATGGCACCCACTCCAGTACTCTTGCCTGGAAAATCCCATGGACGGAGGAGCCTGGTGGGCTGCAGTCCATGGGGTCGCTAAGAGTCTGACACGACTGAGTGACTTCACTTTCACTTTTCACTTTTCACTTTCATGCATTGGAGAAGGAAATGGTGGCCCACTCCAGTGTTCTTGCCTGGAGAATCCCAGGGACGGGGGAGCCTGGTGGGCTGCCGTCTATGGGGTCGCACAGAGTTGGACACGACTGAAGTGACTTAGCAGCAGCAGGCCAGGAGTCAGACAGACTTCCCTTGTCATTGAAGCTTCACCATTTATGGCATCTCTGACCTTGGGGAGATTATTTAACCTCATCAACTCAGTAATTCTCATCTGTAGAATGGGCTGAATGCATTTGTGCTAAAGTCATTTCAGTTGTGTTTGGCTCTTTGCGAGCCTATGGACTGTAACCCGCCAGGCTTCTCTGTCCTTGGAATTTCCAGGCAAGAATGTTGGATTGATTTTCCATGCCCTCCTCCAGGGGCTCTTTCTGACCCAGAGATGGAACCTGAATCTCTCATGTGTCCTGAATTGGCTGGCAGATTCTTTACCACTCCTGTCACCTGGAAAGATCATGGGATTAATAGTACCCACCTTATAGGGTTCTCACAAGGAATAGAGGAGGGAAAGTTTATAAAATTCTGGCACAGTGCCCAATGCTTGGCAAACAACTTCATTGGTGGAAGTCAATATTTTTGTTCCTGGGAGTTGCAGTAATTTTGTTCCTGTTCATGGAATGCGGATCCAGTTCTGATGCTAACATTGACCTGAGCAAGTCACTCAACCTGTCTGGATCTGAGGTTCCAAAGGCAAAAACAGCACTGTCTTTTTTGCCTACAAGGTGAGGATGAAATCAGATTATATATGAAGCAGCTTTTTGAAAAAGTCTGAAGGGTTGTACCAGCATACGAGTCAAAGAGGAAGGAACTTGTAAGCAGATCAGAAGGGGCACAGTCATGGACTTAAGTTTAGGTTGTAACTGGAACTTCCCAGAGGAGTCCAGTTTGCAGAGAACAAGTTGAGTGAGTAATACGGAATCTCCTGAGGGAAAAAAAAAAGCTTTAACCTAGAAACCCTGCAGCACTATTCAGAGATCTGCCTGTCTTGTGACCTCTTATCAAGAAAAAGCCAGCCCCAAACTGGACCTTGTGGGAAGGCTTATTGCATATTTTCCCAGGTGAGGGCTCTGCCTTTGGTTCCTTGGGAACTCTCTGTCAGGCCTGGCCAAGGTTTACTCTTTTACCTGGAGAGTGAAACAATTTCAAGGGAAGTGTCCAAGAAGAACAAGAGTCCATTTATTCAGCCTGGCAAGGTGTGGAAGCATCAAGTGTAGATGTGTGTAAGCTTGTCCATACCTCAGAGCACTATATAAAAATGGTCTGTGTGCTAAATTGCCAGCAGCGCTCAAGAGAAGTTTTGCTTTGGCAAACTCATATCAAAATTCCTGGCTATTCTTACATCCCTGCCCATCCACAGGTCCTGTAGCAAACATTTAGATTTCTCTCTATTTGTCCTAACTCTTAAATGCTTGCTACAGAACAAAGAGAGATTATATGCCAGTCCCACTGCACTGAATGAAACGGGTTCATAATTTTTACTGTTGGGTGGGAAAAAACACAGTAATTTCTTTGGAAGCAGAAGCTGTTTTGTATTGGGGGTTAGAAATGCTTCCAGTGACTTTCTCAGGCCACCACCCACCCTAGATTCCTGCAGAAATCACATTGTCTTCACAGAACAGTGCCAGCTCCAATGTTAATCAAGTTTAATCTGTCAGCCAAGACCGCTTTCCTACCGTGGGCATTTGGAGGCACTGCCTATTAAAATATCAAAGTGTTTAGCACTTCCTCGAAAGCAGATCTGAAGGCTTGAGTGGGACTACCATCTTTTAATTATTATTGTTGTTATTGTTATTTTTAGGAGCAATTGATGTGGGAATGAGGAGAGGACTGGCTGGAACTTAACATGCCCCCTTGGCCACCCCTCCCTCAATGATGATTTGAAAACAGGCAGTGAGCCAGAGAATTTTCAAGGCTAACTTTCTCACGTGGATGAGAAAAATTATTGCAGTGCCCTTTAGCTAAGTACACTTGCTTCAGCCTTTATGGGTGGCAGTGGTCACGTGGTCTCCTCTTCAGGAGGAAGAGAGCTTGAAACAGTCACACAGCCCAACCTCCAGAGATTGGGGGCGGAGAGTAACTGATTGTAGGGCACAGGCAGTACTTTTAAGATTTTATTTTCTTTCTTGTTTTCTGAAAAGGCGAAGACTTTTTGAGGAAGTTATCTTGCCAGAAAACTAAAGTAGCCTAACCTCCTTTTCATCATATCCATCACTGCTCTAGCAAAAAGATACTGGCACGCCTGAGTCTTAGCAGACTGGCAGGGCACTACAGTAAGCAGTTTTGTGGAATGCACTTCAGAGAACAGCCCTCTACAGTTTTGCATTCGAATGGATATATGCAGCATGAAGAGGCATAAACAGACTTATGCAATCAAGGTGGAAGCCGACTTTCTAGCAAACATTTTGCAAATGTTGATAGGGACCGGAGAATTAGCTGAAGTTTATTCCCCTATCCAAAGTTTCCAGGAAAGTCACTGGTTTGAAATAGAGCAGGGTAATTTTACGTGTGAACTATCATGAGACCAATAAAAGAATGTAGAAATGACACATAACCGGGTGCTGAAAGAAATTGGATCTGGCCAAGGTAAGGACTAGGGTGTAACTAGATTTGTGTGTTGTTTCTGTGGGTGTTTAGGAGATCGTGTGTGTGTGTGTGTGTGTTTGCACTGAATGTAAGCTCACTGTTAAGGTACATGGCAGGAAGTTTGCTGCTGCTGCTGTCACTTCAGTCGTGTCCGACCCTATGCGACCCCATAACAGCAGCCCACCAGGCTCCCCCGTCCCTGGGGTTCTCCAGGCAAGAATACTGGAGTGGGTTGCCATTTCCTTCTCCAGTGCATGAAAGTGAAAAGTGAAAGTGAAGTCGCTCAGTCCTGTCCGACTCTTCTCGACCCCATGAACTGTATGTAGCCCACCAGGCTCCTCTGTCCCATGGGATTCTCCAGGCAAGAGAACTGGAGTGGGTTGCCATTTCCTTCTCCAATGCATGAGAGTGAAAAGTGAAAGTGAAGTTGCTCAGTCCTGTCTGACTCTTCGTGACCCCATGGACTGTATGTAGCCTTCCAGGCTCCTCCGTCCCATGGGATTGGCCAGGCAAGAGTACTGGAGTGGGTTGCTGTTTCCTTCTCCATGTAGGAAGTTTGGTCTCTATAAAATGTGATCTGTACTTTGGGCTCAGTCATTCTTGGCTAGTACCATTTGTTGTTGTTATAAAGTTTAAAATAACATAACCACTTGTTCCTGTTGGGTACCTGGGCTGGGTGAGTGTCATAACGGTAGTCATGATGATTTGTTTTCTGCATTTTGTGAATCTGAATAATGCATTCTGACCTGACTTAGCAGTCTTATACCACTGTGAAGTAGAGAGGTATAAGCTTTAACACTTTAGGAAAATTCAGGTCACCTTATAAACACTATGTCCACCGGGGAATAACCTTCCTATAAATTTGGCCCTCTGACTCACTTCCTCACCTTCTTACCTCTCTCTTTTTTAAATAGTGTTCCTTTTATGTTGAATGACATTACCCTAGCTCTCTGCTTGGTGAGCTCCTGCCCCTTCAAGACCCAAATAAAATATATCTACTTTGTGAAGACCTCCCCATCCCCACATGGAATTAATTCCTTCCATCAATCTTTTTCTTGGAAGAATCACAGTAATGATTGCTAGCACTTAATGAGGACTTAATATGCACCATTTGCTTAGTCACTCAGTCATGTCTGACTCTATGAGACGCTCCAGACTGTCGCCTGCCAGGCTCCTCTGTCCATGGCATTCTCCAGGCAAGAATACTGGCTTGGGTTGCCATGTCCTTCTCCAGGCAGTCTTCCCGACCCAGGGATCGAACCCGTGTCTCTTAAGCCTCTTGTATTGGCAGGTGGGGTTTTTTTTTTTTTTTTTACCATTAGCGCCACCTGGGAAGCCCGTCCCTTTATAAGCAACAGTTACTTAATCTTTGTATCAACTTTAGGAGGCAATTACTATTATCATCCCCAGTTTACAGATGAGGTACCTAAGGCTTCTAGAAATTTAGTGGTTTTTTTCATGGTCTCAAAGCTAGGCAGAGACAGAGCGGTGGCCTCAACCCAGACCCTGTTGATGCTCTAAGTGACATAAATGGCCCCTGCAGTGAGCTCTTAATCGTTTTATTCTCCCTACTTTTTGACCTGCACAGATATATATGATTTATGATGACATTGATTGTTTGGTACGCATACCCTCCCAAGCAAAAATGTGAAGTTCAAGATGATAAAAATGGCAACTCTTATAAAAGAATAATTCTTAAAAGTTCTGACTCATAGATATAAAATGAACACTTGTTAAAAATTTTATATAACTCATTAACAAGAGAACAACAACAAAAAAAACACCTGTTATGACAGGTTCTTAGGAGGACCATGAATTTATGTAGAATAAAGGAATGTTGAAGTGAATTCACAAAGGGATGCAAAACTGGAGGGGGAGTCAGTTGAGCCTCCACTGGATGGAAGTTATTTGCCTTTATAGGTCTTATTTGCATTGCTTTCACTTATCTACAAGTTACAAAGTTGTATAATAGCCCACAGACTAAGGCCTGTATCCCCGTGGGATAAGACAATGCCTGGAGGCGTTATCACTCCATTAAAAGGATACTCACTCCAGTCTTAAATTTTTCCCTTAGAAACAGTTCATTATAGTAAAGGGCAGAAACTCGCGGTTTAGACTGACTCCGAGTCCAAAGTCCCAAGCTTACTATGTGACCTTAAGTAAAATTTGGAAAGAATATAAAAAGGTTCACATGCGTGGCAGATGTGTGTACACATGCACACCCGTCCTGTACAGAAAGATCTTGAGAGAATCAAATGTAATAATACAGGAAAGGTCCCTGGCACATAGTAGATACTGAATTTATACTATAAATTTCAGGTATTATTTCTAGTAATAAAGTATCTAACACATGGTTGTCTCTTAATAAATGTTGAGTAACAAAATCAGGAGTGGGCAGACTTTCCTCCTGAGGTCCAGATAGTAAATATTTTAAGCTTTGCGGGCCATATGGTGTTTGTCACAACTATGAAACTGCTGTTGTAACTCAAAAGCAACCTTAACAATATTTAAACAAACAATGCAATTGTGTTCCAGTAAAACTTTCTTTCTAAAAACATGCACTGGGTTAGATTTTGTCTTTGGGCTATAGCTTACTAATCCTGCACCCAATGATTAAAATGGCTAATTCAAAAACTTGGGGTGGAGGACTAATTGCTAGTCACACCTATTGGTAGACTTGCCAGAGTCACTCAACAGGGAAACCTGGAGAGGTTGGTGGTGGTTGTGGTTGTGGTTGCTCAGTGCTCAGTTGTGTCCGACTCTTTGCGACCCCATGGACTGCAGCACACTAGGCTCCTCTGTCTTCCACTGTCTCCTGGAATTTGCTCAAATTCATGTCCATTGAGGCTACGATGCTATCTAACCATCTCATTCTCTGCCACCCCCTTCTCCTTTTGCCTTTAGTCTTTTCTAGAATCAGGGTCTTTCTAGTGAGTTGTCTCTTCACGCCAACTGGCCAAAGTATTGGAGCTTGAGCTTCAGTATCAGCCCTTCCAATGAATATTCATAGTTGATTTCCTTTAGGATTAACTGGTTGAATCTCTTTGCTGTCCAAGGGACTCTGAAGAGTCTTCTCCAGCACCATAGTTCGAAGGCATTAATTCTTTGATGCTCAGCCTTTTTTAATGTCCAGCTCTCACATCCCTACATAATTACTGGTAAAACCATAGCTTTGACTGTACAAACTTCTGTTGACAAAGGGATATATCTGCTTTTTAATTCGCTATCAAGGTTTGTCATAGCTGTCCATTCAAGGAGCAAGTGCCTTTTAATTTCATGGCTGCAGTCACCGTCCGCAGTGACTTTGGAGCCCCCCAAAGTAAAGTCTGTCATTGCTTTCAGTTTTCCCTCTTCTATTTACCATGAAGTGATGGGACTAGATGTCATGATCTTAGTTTTATAATATTGAGTTTCAGTTCAGTTCAGTTCAGTTGCTCAGTCATGTCCGACTCTTTGCGACCCCATGAATCGCAGCATGCCAGGCCTCCCTTTCCATCACCAACTCCCAGAGTTCACTCAGACTCACGTCCATCGAGTCAGTGATGCCATCCAGCCATCTCATCCTCTGTTGTCCTCTTCTCCTCCTGCCCCCAATCCCTCCCAGCATCAGAGTCTTTTCCAGTGAGTCAACTCTTCGCATGAGGTGGCCAAAGTACTGGAGTTTCAGCTTTAGCATCATTCCTTCCAAAGAAATCCCAGGGCTGATCTCCTTCAGAATGGACTGGTTGGATTTCCTTGCAGTCCAAGGGACTCTCAAGAGTCTTCTCCAACACCACAGTTCAAAAGCATCAATTCTTCGTCGCTCAGCCTTCTTCACAGTCCAACTCTCACATCCATACATGACCACAGGAAAAACCATAGCCTTGACTAGACGGACCTTTGTTGGCAAAGTAATGTCTCTGTTTTTGAATCTAGGTTGGACATAACTTTCCTTCCAAGGAGTAAGCGTCTTTTAATTTCATGGCTGCAGTCACCATCTGCAGTGATTTTGGAGCCCCCCAAAATAAAGTCTGACACTGTTTCCACTGTTTCCCCATCTATTTCCCATGAAGTGATGGGACCGGATGCCATGATCTTCGTTTTCTGAATGTTGAGCTTTAAGCCAACTTTTTCACTCTCCACTTTCACTTTCATCAAGAGGCTTTTTAGTTCCTCTTCACTTTCTACCATAAAGGTGGTGTCATCTGCATATCTGAGGTTATTGATATTTCTCCCGGCAATCTTGATTCCAGCTTGTGTTTCTTCCAGTCCAGCGTTTCTCATGATGTACTCTGCATATAAGTTAAATAAGCAGAGATACCCTTGGGGAAATGTAAACCATGAAATACGCTACCAAGGAAGTAAGTACTCACTTCCAAAGAGGGAAGTAGTCCTCTGTGGATTCTGCCATTGTGTAGGAACTATGTATTGGTTTGGCCAAAAAATTCATTTGGGTTTTTTGGTAAGATGGTACAGAAAAACCTGAATGAACTTTTGGGCCAACTCAATAATTTTCACAGTAGAAGTGGACTAGCTATTTCAGCAAAAGATAAAGATGTAGGGTAAAATGGTTTTCTTACTGTCATCAAACAGTCTCCAGAGTAAGATATACTGAGTCTTAAAATTCTTGTATTGGATTCGTTTTGAAAGGTCTTTAAATGTTGACATCATGTTAAGTTGGAGAAGGAAATGGTAGCCCACTCCAGTATTCTTGCCAGGATAATCCCATAGACCGATGAGCCTGGCGGGCCAAAGTTCATGGATTTGCAAAAGACTCAGGCATGATTTAGCAAGTTCTGATTTTAATTAATCATATTATGTGGTCTTAGGAATAAGCATTTGTCTCGTAATGGACTTACAGGATGTTCATGCATATATAAAATGGTCTTTCTGCCTTAGGGACAACTGATTTTTTGAAAGTAAGTCAATAAACTCAGCTCAGAGTTGGAAAAAACATTTTGTTGTTGTTCAGTCACGAAGTCATGTCATACTTCTTGTGACACCATGGACTGCAGCATACCAGGCTTCCCTGTCCTTCACTGTCTCCTGGAATTTGCTCAAACTCATGTGCATTGAGTTGGTGATGCCATCCAACCATCTCATTCTCTGTTGCTCCCTTATTATGGACTGTTAAAATTCAACTTTTGGCCACACACTTTAAAAAAGGCCCTTTAGCCATGGAAATATGAAGTTACCTACACAAACAAGTCAATCCTAAAGGAAATCAGTCCTGAATATTCATTGGAAGGACTGATGGTGAAGCTGAAGCGCCAATACTTTGGCCACCTGATACAAAGAACTAACTCATTGGAAAAGACCCTGATGCTGGGAAAGATTGAAGGCAGGAGGAGAAAGGGATGACAGAGGATGAGATGGTTGAATGGCATCACTGACTTCATGGACATGAGTTCGAGCAAGCTCTGGGAATTGGTGATGGACAGGGAAGCCTGGTGTGCTGCATTCCTTGGGATCGCAGAGTCAGACCTGACTCAGTGGCTGAACTGAACACTTCTGATAAGCACAATTAACTAAACAACAAATTCTGTTATCGGCTTCTTGTGAGACATAGAGCCTTAGAAAACCTGACTTTGATGAATTGAAAAGTGGAGGAGAATTCAGTTTCCTTTGGCAGAGTTTTAATACCCCCAAAAAAATTCCTTTTTATCCATTAGACCCAACGCTGTTCATGAATATCTCCCCCAACATATAAAAAAGTAAATGGTTGTGTTTTTTGTGTCTCTTAACACGCTTTCTCCTGGACTGAGCCAGATGAAGACATGTTTTTCAGGTGCGCCCAGTGTTTGAAAATCACCCGCATTTTATTTTTGAAGTTGGTCCTTGTAATTATTGATTAAAAAAACCGTATGCCCCATTTTAGGACAGAATCTGCCCTAACATCTGGGTGTGCTGTGTAAGTGTTAATTGCTCAATCGTGTCAGACTCTTTGCCACCCCATGGACTGTAACCCATCAGGCTCCTCTGTCCATGGAATTTTCCAGGCAAGAATACTGGAGTGGGTTGCCATTCCCTTCTCCAGGGGATCTTTCTGAACCCGGGTCTCCTGCTTTGCAGGCAGATTCTTTACCATCTGAGCCACCAGGAAAGCTGTGTAAGAGGAGGTTGTAAAACTGTCAGATGACAGAGCAGACTCTGGATGGTCATCTTGGGGCAGAGCCATCTACTGGCCTTCTGCCTTTACTTAATCTGAGTCTCAGGTTCCTCATTGGTAACATGGGAGAAATATGGGGCCTACCTGCTGTAGGGATTAAATGAAAGCTCTTCAGATGAAGGGCATCACATAGCACCTGGCTTCAAAATGAAAACAGTTGCTGTTGTTCCCCATCATGACTATCATCATTTTCAGCCCAAAAATTCTTTGTCGGTATCCAGATTTCATCCAGATGTCTTAGTCAGCTTGAGTTGCTGTCACAAGTACCACAGACTGAGTGGCTTAAACAGCAAATATTTATTTCTTACGATTACAGAGCCTGGGAAATCCGTGATTAAGGTGCCAGCCAGTTTAGTTCCTGGTGAGATCCCGTCAGTGGGTGCCTTCTTGCTCTGTCAAGGTCATCTTTCTTGTGTCTCTTTTTATAAGGCCACTCACTCCGTTCATAAATGTTCCTCCCTCTTGACCTGATTACCTCTCAAAGACTCGACCTTCAAATACAATCATATTAGGGCTTCAACATATGAATTTTAGGGGAGGACACAGACACTTGGTCTGTAGCATCAGATCAGGGATAAAAGTGGGGAACAGATGGAGCTACAGGAACTATAATCATGTAGGATGTTGTAGTTCATTTTTGACTACTTCTCCAATTATCATTTACAGTTTCAGGTTTCTACTGCCTTTCCTTCGTATCCTCTACTTTCTGTTTTTACTGGGTGTGCCCTTATCAAACATACGCCTAGATTTTTTTGCAGGTAATTTTGAGTCAGCCTCCTTTTCTTTAGTACCCCCAGCACCATCCCATCCCTCACATCCTGCAGAGGCCACGTCAGTTTTCCTTAAAGCCAGCTGCCTTTGTGGCTGCTCGCATCTTTCAGTGAGTGTGGCGGAGGGGGCGGGTTTCCACGGCCTCCGGGACTGGTTCAGGCCCTACAGTCTGGCTCTCCTCGGTGTGGTCCCCAGTCCCACCAGCCTTTCGAACCTTCTGCTGCTCTCTGACACAGTGAATCTGCTCTGGCAGTGCCTCTTCACTCACAAGTCCCTAAATAAGTGATGCGCTTCCTTGCAGTGTCCTCTGTGGCCTGGATTGCTCCTCTTTTCTGCCTGACTTTCCAAGTTCTGTGCTTGTTTAAATCCCAATTCAGATTCCAGCTTCAGGCCACTCTCATGCCTCTTCTTTCTGAGCCTGAGATCCTTTGTCCCCAGCATTTGAAATTGAATTGAGACACCCCCTGGTGTCCTGTGTCCATTGCGATGTTCCCTGTCCTTCCTAACCCACGTGCAGTGCCAGGCATTTTCTCCTTTATCCCACAGTACCCCGCACATCCTTGATTATTTGCGACAACCACCATCATGCAGGTCCTTGATTCTAGCTGTTCCCGAGTTGTTTCATAAATCACTTGTTTGCACACCACAGAAACCTTCTGGGGCTTGGCTTTATCTGTCTCCCCAGCACCTAGCGCAATCTGGTCCATAGAAGGTGCTTAATAAATGTCTGGGAAAGAGCTCAGTGACTGAACAGAAATCATGCATTTGTTGAATGCAGACATACCTAGATTTATTGTGCTTTACAGATGCTGCATTTTGTTTGTTTGTTTTTTACAAATGGATGGTTTATGGCAATCCCTCTGTTGAACAAATCTTTTGGTACTACTTTTTCCAGCAGCATTTGGTGACTTTGTGTCTCTGTGTCACGTTTTGGTAATTCTTACAATATTTCAATGTTTTTCATTATTATTATACTTACCAAAGGTGATTTGTGATCAGTGATCTTTGATGTAACTGTTGTAATTGTTACGGGGCGTTGGATGCCACAAACCATGCCTTGTATGAGACAATGAACTTAATGAGTGTTTTGTGTATTTCTGACTGCTCCACTGACCAGCTGTTCCCTGCTCTCTCTCCTCCTCTTTCCTTTCCCTATTCCCTAAGACACACAAAAAATATTGAAATTAGGATAATTAATAAGCTTACAGTAGCCTCTAAGTGTCCAAGTAAAAGGAAGAGTTGCACAGCTCTCACTTGAAGTCAAAGAAAAGTAGAAGTGATTCAGCTTAGTGAGGAAGGCATGCCAAAAGCCAAGATAGTCTGAAAGCTAGGTCTCTTGCACCGAATACTTAGCCAAGTTATGAATGTAAAGGAAAAGTTCTTGAGGAAAATTGAAAGTGCTACTCCACTGAATACATGAATGATAAGAAAGTGAGACAGCCTTATTGTTGATATGGAGAAAGTTTTGAATGGTCTGGAGAGAAGATCCAACCAGTCACAACATTCCCCTAAGCCAGAGCCTGATCTAGAACAAAAGCCTGCTGCTGCTGCTGCTGCTAAGTCGCTTCAGTCGTGTCCGACTCTGTGCAACCCCAAAGACGGCAGCCGACCAGGAGATGGAGATGCCCAGAATCCCTCTGGGATTCTCTAGGCAAGAACACTGGAGTGGGTTGCCATTTACTTCTCCAATGCATGAAAGTGAAAAGTGAAAGTGAAGTTGCTCAGTCCTGTCCGACTCCTAACGACCCCAGGGACTGCAGCCTACCAGGCTCCTCCATCCATGGGGTTTGCCAGGCAAGAGTACTGGAGTAGGTTGCCATTGCCTTTTCCAGAACAAAAGCCTGACTCTCTTCAATTCTGTCAAGCCTGAGAGAGCTCAGAGCTGAGAAAGCTGCAGAAGAAATGTTTGACACTAACAGAGCTGGTTCGTGAGGCTTAAGGAAAGAAGCTGTCTCCAACACATCAAAATGCAGGGTGAAGCAGTGCTGATGTAGAAGCTGCTTTAAGTTGTCCAGAAGATCTAGCCAAGATAGTTAATTAAGATGGCAGCACTAAACCAGGGGTCCCCAGCTGCCAGGATCTAATGCCTGATGATGTGAGGTGGAGCTGATATAATAATAATGGAAATAAAGTGCACAATAAATGTAATGAATCACCCTGAAACCATCCCCCTACTGGTCCAGGGAAAAATCATCTTCCAGGAAACTAGTCCCTGGTGTCAAAAAGGTCAAAAAGGGGACCTGCATTAAATAGCTATTTTTCAATGCAGACAGAAAGCCATATGTTGCAAGAAGGTGCCATCTAGGACTTGTATAGCTAGAGAGGAGAAGTCAGTGCCTGGCTTCAAAGTTTCAAAGGACAGGCTGACTATCTTGTTAGGGGCTAATCCAGTTGGTGGCTTTAAGTTGAAGCCTGTGCTCCTTTAGCATTCCAAAAAGCCTAACAAACACATGAAAAGATGCTCAACATCACTCATTATCAGAGAAATGCAAATCAAAACCACTATGAGGTACCATTTCACACCAGTCAGAATGGCTGCGATCCAAAAGTCTACAAATAATAAATGCTGGAGAGGATGTGGAGAAAAGGGAACGCTCTTACACTGTTGGTGGGAATGCAAACTGCTACAGCTACTATGGAGAACAGTGTGGAGATTCCTTAAAAAACTGGAAATAGAACTGCCTTATGATCCAGCAATCCCACTGCTGGGCATACACACTGAGGAAACCAGAAGGGAAAGAGACACGTGTACCCCAATGTTCATCACAGGACTGTTCATAATAGCCAGGACATGGAAGCAACCTAGATGTCCATCAGCAGATGAATGGATAAGAAAGCTGTGGTACATATACACAATGGAGTATTACTCAGCCATTAAAAAGAATACATTTAAATCAGTTCTAATGAGGTGGATGAAACTGGAGCCTATTATATAGAGTGAAGTAAGCCAGAAGGAAAAACACCAATACAGTATACTAACGCATATATATGGAATTTAGAAAGATGGTAACAATAACCCAGTGTACGAGACAGCAGAAGAGACACTGATGTATAGAACAGTCTTATGGACTCTGTGGGAGAGGGAGAGGGTGGGAAGATTTGGGAGAATGGCATTGAAACACGTAAAATATCATGTAAGAAACGAGTTGCCAGTAGAGGTTCGATGCAGGATACTGGATGCTTGGGGCTAGTGCACTGGGACGACCCAGAAGGATGGTATGGGGAGGGAGGAGGGTTCAGGATGGGGAACACATGTATACCTGTGGCAGATTCATTTTGATATTTGGCAAAACTAATATAATTATGTAAAAAGTTAAAAAAAAAAAAAAAGCCTAGGATTCCCAAGGATCATACTTAATCAACTCTGCCTCTGCTCTGTAAATGGCACAGTGATGCTGGGATGACAACAAATCTGTTTACACCATGGTTTACTGAATATTTTAAGCCAACTACTGAGACCTACTGTTCAGGAAAAAAAACCAAAACATTCTTTTCAGGATATGACTGCTCACAGACAGTGCATGTAATCAGCCAAGAGCTCTCTGATGGAGATGCTCAACAAGGTGGTGTTGGGGGCTTCCCAGGTGGCTCAGTGGTAAAGAATCACCTGCCAATTCAGGTTGGACCCCTGGATTGGGAAGATCCCCTGGAGAAGGGAATGGCAACCCACTCCAGTATTCTTGCCTGGAAAATCCCATGGACAGAGGAGCCTGGAGGACTACAGTCCATGGGGTCACAAAGCATTGGACACAACTGAGCGTGCATGTGTGCCACACCAACACAGCAGCCATTCTGTAGTTGTTGATTTTGACTTTCAGGTTTATAATTTAAGAAATATATTTCTTACATCTGTAGCTGCTATAGATGATGATTCCTCTCATGCACCTGGGCAAAGGAAATTGAAAACCTTCTGTTTTCAAACAGTGAAGGATTCACTGTTCTAGATGCCATGAAGAACACTGGTGATTCGTGAGAAGAGGTCAGAATATCAGCAGTAACAAGAGTTTGGAAGTTGATTCCAGCCTTCCTGGGTGACTCTGAGAGGTTTAAGACTGAAGTGGAGGAAGCAACTGCAAATTAGGAGGTACCAAGATAACTAGAATTAAGGTGGTTCCTGAAGATGGGGCTGAATTGTTGTAATCTCATGATAAAACTTTAACAGATGAAGAGTTGCTTCTTATGGATGAGCAAAGAAATTGAGATGGAATCTACTCCTGGTAAAGATGCTGTGAAGACTGTTGAAATGACAGCAAAGGATTTAGAATACTAGGTAAACTTACCTGATTAAAGAAGCAGCAGGATTTGAGAGGACTGGTGCCAGTTTTGAATGAAGTTCTGTGAATGAAATGCCATCAAATGGCACTGCATACTACAGAGAAATTATTTGCGAAAGGAAGAATTAGTTGATGTGGCAGACTTTGTTGTTATCTTATTTTAAACAATTACCACAGCCACCCAACCTTCAGCAACCACCCTGATCAGTCAGCCACCACCGACAGCAAGGCAAGATCCTCCACCAGCAAAAAGTTTGCAACTTGCTGACTGCTCAGATGATAGTTATTTTTTAGCAGTAATTTTTTAAAGCGTGCACCTTGGTTTTTTTAAAGATAAAATGTAAATAGTATAAATATGTAAATATGACTTGTATATGCACTGAGAAACCAAAAAATTCTTGTGATGGTCGCTTTATTGTGGCAGTCTGGAATTGAACCCACAATATCTCTGAGGTATGCCTGCAAGGAACTGACAGGTCAACTCCCGACTCCTTGTAGGCTGCTTCCTTGTCTTCCTAGAGCTTACCATGACTCCTGGCATGCAGGTGGGTGTTAAGGAAATGGTTGTTGACTGTGTGGAGTGATGGGCACTCAGTTCAGTGTCATGTGCCTTCTTTTTTTCAAAGTCAAGGCCAGTACCCAGAAGTGGAAGCTAACAAACCTTGTTGCTAAAAGAGCAGGAAACGTTTAACCCTGGACAACGCATCTCCAGTGGGATATTTATGACCCAGCCGTTTGCCATTGGAGAGGCTTCAGCGGCTTCCACAGTAGCTAGGCTGATGGGCACTGCAACACCCCAGTGGAACCAGCAGAAGGACCGGGAATTCCTATCACATGCAGTGCTTGAAGAATTAAATTATGACCACTTAGTATTCGTTGGATGTCAGCACTGTACTTCTGTACTAGGAAAAAAACAGATGAAACACGAGACACACTCTGTGCAGTGGGCTTTTGTTAGCTATAATTAGTTGGTGGTAGAACAGTGTTGATACAGCAGTTCAGCAGTTAAAGGAAAGCAGTGCCCTTGGTACAAATGTGAGTATATTTAAACATTTGGCTGTGTTATGCTTCCTCACTGTGTTTCGGCACCATTACTGTTCTGGGACACGAAGGCTAAACTGGGAGAGTTTCATCAGCTCAGAGTTTTAGAAAATGGAGAACAGCCCATTTTTGAAGCAACTAGTTAAATCCCACATCGTTTAATTTTTGTTTAATTGTGGTAACTGGGATTCTGGTTTCTTTGCTCTGTTTTACACTAGAAAGACCTGGGAGCTCCATCTATGGTCCTAAATTGCAATTTCAGTTCTCTTTGTATGTGAAATCTGTCTAATTCTGATTCTGTTTGGAAGGCTCTGGACTGCATTTACTTTTGCATTGTCTGGAAAGCAGAAAATACAGTTGCAAAGGGAAAGAGCATGTTTTAAGTGCTTACGAGACTGACTTGTTTCTAAGGTCTTGCACAGATTTCTGGTGGTGGAGAAACCAGGCAGGTAATCATTTGAGCATCATTTGGTCCTGCCTCTCTTTTCACACTTGAAGAACAGAGGTTACAAGAAGGGCAGTGACTTGCCCAGGATCACATAACTAATTGATGACCAATGTAGTGGGGGTGCAGGAAGGCCCTGGCCGCCACAGCCAGAGCTCTTTTTAATGAGGCTTGTCTGTCAGCTAAAGTGGCCCCTCTAATGCCACCTGTATTTGGAAACATTCACAATCAGTTTGCATGTGTGACTTGACCTCTCCGAGAATGAGAAGCTCTCTTTATTTTTGTTGTTGTTGTTCAGTCACCCGGTCGTGTCCAACTCTTTGCAACCCCATGGACTGCAGCATGTCAGGCCTCTCTCCATCACCATGTCCCGAAGTTTATCCAAGTTCATGTCCATTGTGTTGGTGAAGCCATCCGGCCATCTCATGCTCTGATGCCCTCTTCTTCTTCTGCCCTCAGTCTTTCCCAGCATCAGGGACTTTATCTTAACCAGTACTCAAAAAAATTAAGTTCTATATTGCTTATTTTCCTAATGAACTCTAATGTGCATTTTCTTGAGGTTTGAAGAGACTCCATTCAGTTGGATAGCAGTTATAAAAATAGAGGCATCAGTGCACTAACACTTGGGTATTTTTGACAGTAAACTCCAATAATTTTGAGCAGAGTCTCTAGATATTAATGATTACAAGAGTTTAGGTGGTTTGCTTTGATGTCATTTTATTATTTTTAACATCTTTTATTCTCCAAGTCCAAGCATATTTTTAGCTTCCAAAGTTAGGTAAAAAGAGAAGTGAATCGGAAGTTAGAAAACTTGAGTTGTAGTTCTTTATACTGGACAAATCTTAAAAATTTTCATACCTATGTATTTTTTTAAATGTTAGTTGAAAAGTACAATCACCATTTCCACTTCATGCCTACATAGATGAAATTGTTTAGGGCAAAACTAAACAAAATTGTATAAAAAATGTAAGATGCTTAACAAAAGTTAAGTAATAGCATACAAAAAAGGCAAAACCATGAAGCCGATACTCAGAGAAGCGGAACACAGGATTAGATCATCTCTGAAGCCCTTCCAGTTGAAAAATTCTGTTACTGTACTAACTTAAGCCCAGTATTTATTTATTCATTGTTTTGCTAGAGGGTTTTGCATATCTTTATCAAACAGTCGATTGGAAAGGGGACTGAATTCTTATGTCTAGGGTGGATGGTGTAACATCACAAACCTAATTTTAACTCTCACGTCAGCTGAATTTTCAGGGTAAAAATGAAAGCTTTAATATCACATTTGAAAACTTGTTAAAGTCACTGGGATGCATAAGCACAGCATCATGGTTTTCAAGTGGAATGGGAAATGATAAATACATTGGAATCCTGTTAAAATGCTTTGTAAGAGTTTTAGTCTCGTTTGACAGTGAATTATAATCTAAATGTGTACATAAGGCTTTTTCTTCTCATTTGGCCTAAAGAAGAAATTCATGTCATAACAAACCACATGATTACAGCTCTTCTGAAGATCTGTCAGGGCTTGCAACAGCGTATACATTTGCTATTGAAAAAATAACAGATATGACCAATAGAGCTTTCCAGAGTGGAAGCAATAATATTATATTAGTGTCTTATGGTAAAAAAAAAAAAAAAAATCAAAAAAACTCTAATGGGTCAGGATGGAGTGAATGAGAATGGTTTATTTGTTTGAGTAGGCAATGGGATATATAAACATTTGACAATCAAGCTTCAAGAACAAGATTTGAGGCTTGGCACAAAACCTGGAGACTTAATTGGAAAACTCAAGATAGCTCAGGCTTCCCCTAGGAAAATCCTCCAGGATGTCCGGCCTCAGTGGTTCTCCAGCGCCTGTACTAGCATTTGTCTTGGATAAACAGCTCATGGGGCCATGAATCCATATGTGTTTGTGTTAGTCGCTCAGTTGTGTCCAACTTTTTGTGACTGCATGGACTGTAGCCCTCCAGGCTCCTCTGTCCATGGGATTCTCCAGGCAAGAATAGTGGGGTGGATAGCCATTCCCTTCTCCTGGGGATCTTTCCAACCCAGGGATCGAAGCTGGGTCTCTTGCACTGAAGGTGGTGTCGGAGCCGTCAGGGAAGCCCCCCATAAATCCATGTGGCCCATGAGTTCTGACACGACGGATAGAGGCGTTCTGACCAATTGGATTGTATCCAGGAGATCACCAGGATGCGGAGGCACTGGACATCCTATCACAAAAGAAAAACTTGTGGACAGTGTGGCCAATCAAGTACGTTAGAGACGGTTTCAGGGGGTTATAATACATGTCCTCAGATATTTGAAGAACTGTCCAGTGGAAAAGGGACTGAATTCTTCTTCTCTGCTGTTTGAGTGCAGAACTAGGATTAAGAAAGAAGTGACAGGAAGGAAATGCATGGTTTTAATTTTTAAAAAGTATTTTTATTTTCATCTGCATTGGATCTTAGTTGCAGCATGCAGGATCTTTGTGTGGCATGTGGGCTCACAGCTTCTCTCTAGCGCAGCACTAGAGAGTGGGCTCAATGATTCCCGCATGTGGGCTTCGTTAGTCCCGTGGCGTGTGGGACCTTAGCTGACCTGACCAGGGATAGAACCCTGGTGTGTCCCTTGTCTTGGAAGATGGAATCTTAACCACTGGATCACCAGGGAAGTCCCAAGAAAGGAATGTTTTTATTGACTGGGGATTATGTGTCCGGTGCTGTGCTGGCCGTTGTGTGTGTAATCAGCTTTCATTGAACAAAGCTGTGTGCTAGCTGTTATTATCTCCTTATAATGTAAGGAGACATGGAGGTCAGAAAAAACTTAACTACTGCCACCAGTAGTAGTAAAAATATTACTACTGAGTTAAAACAAAACCTAACATGGATAGTCTGTTGTGTGTCAGGCACTGTTCTAAGTGCTTTGAGTGCATTATTCTTTGTCATCCTCATGGCAATCTTATGAGTTAGGAACTATTTTTATATTCATTTTATTGGTAAGGAAACCAAGACACAGGAATCAAGCACGTTGCTCGGTGTCACAGTGTTAATAAAAGTGAAGTGAGATTCATAGCCAGATGGTCTGGCTTTATGGCCACACATGACCCCCCCTCCCACCCCACCTTACATCATTCAGCATCTTTAATTTCAGAGCATCTGCTGCGTGTCAGATCCAATACTTGACAATTTATTTCCTTATAGTGATAGAGTAGATTAGGCAGTGAAAAAGCCGGCTTAAAACTCAACATTCAAAAAACGAAGATCGTGGCATCTGATCCCATCACTTCAAGGCAAATAGATGGAGAAACAGTGGAAACAGTGACAGACTTTATTTTCTTGGGCTCCAAAATCACTGCATATGGTGACTTCAGCCATGAAGTTAAAAGACGCTTGCTCCTTGGAAGAAAAGCTATGACAAACCTAGACAGTGTATTAAAAAGCAGAGATATTACTCTGCCAGCAAAGGTCCATATAGTCAAAGCCTTGGTTTTCCAGTAGTCATGTATGGATGTGAGAACTGGACCATAAAGAAGGCTGAGTGCTGAAGAATGGATGCCTTGGAACTGTTGGTGTTGGAAAAGACTTTTGAGAGTCCCTTGGACTGCAAGGAGATCAAACTAGTCAATCCTAAAGGGAATCAACCCTGAATATTCATTGGAAAGACTGACGCTGAAGCTGAAGTTCCAATCCTTTGGCTACCTGATGCGAAGAGCCGACTCACTGGAAAAGACCCTAATTCTGGGAAAGATAGAAGGCAAGAGGAGAAGGGGACGACAGAGGATGAGATGGTTGGATGGCATCACTGACTCAATGGACATGAGTTTGAGCAAACTCTGGGAGATGGTGATGGATAGGGAAGTCTGGTGTGATGCTGTCCATGGAGTTGCAAAGAGTTGGACATGACTGAGTGACTACAGCAGAGATTAGGCAGTGTTATTCCCATTTTATAGATGATAAAATCGAGGTGAAAAGAATGGAATATCTTGCCCAAAATGAGTAACTCAGCCAAACTGTTACTCAGTCTTCAGGCTCCTGGCCAAGTCACTTTGGACCATGCTCAGCTTCCTTAGAGCTTCTGGATTGGAAACTTTCTAGCAAGTAGAGCAAGTAACCAGAATTGTCTGCCCTGGTGGAGAGGAGGGAGTGCAGGGGCGGGGCTTGCCTTCTCTGGAAAACTTGGAGAGAAAATTTATGTCAGCTAGCCAGGAAAGGGATAGAGGAGGTTCAAGCTTCATATAAAGCACTGAACCCGATGCCCCCTAAGGTTTTGTCCAGCTCTGGGATTTTATGATGCAGTGTTTTCTTCTCATCTTCCCATGTCATCTTGTTTTCCCCTGGGTGTACTCAGATGTACGTGCAAATCTCACTCTGCTATTTGAATCTGGCTCTGGGGGTTAGATTGCCTTGGTAAGAGACTCACTTGCTAGGATATTTGACATGATGCCTTAGGGGAAATGTTAGGTCATGTGAGAAGTCAGCAGCATAAACAGTAAGCAGTAAGGTTGTTAACTAAGAGGGAACAGGCAGCGGGAGGGTCTTCCCACAACGTGAACAGGTGGATCTTCTGATAGCTGTCAGGGTCTCCCTTAAACATGCTTTTACAGGAAAACGTTTGGCTGTCTTGCCTTTTCAAAGTGTTTACCACATGCTCAATTTGGAAATGGTCGTTTCCCTAGGGTTGTCTCAACTTTAATTACATCTGCTGCAACTTGCCTATTCTACTGGGCGTCTTATTTTCAACTCTGAATGTCTTTGGGTGGAGATGCCTTCTTTCCTATGACCCCTAGGTGATACTTGTCCTGTTACCCTGCAGCGTGGCTCTGACAGGCTATGCTGTCTTATTTTCTTGTCCTTTGATGGATAGCAAAGGACATCATTGCCTCTGGGTCAGGGGATGTATGTAAATTATGTTTTTGCACGTTTATAACCCACCCCCACCCCTGGCTTTGGACTTCCACAGCCCTCTTCCTTGAATCAGTCCTCCGTATCTTTCCCAGTGTCTACTAATTGTTTTCCTTGGATGACATCAAGTTGGTGGTGGTGATGGATACACCTTCTCAGTCGTCCTGTGTCCCTCTGACTCATCATTTTATTTCAGCTCAAAGCTGAGAGGACTCATTTTTCTCTCTTCTTCCTCTCTCTTCTATTTTTTTATTTCTTGGCCTTTATTTCACCGTTAATTCTGTTGGACCTTTGTTTCTCTGGAGGAGGAGAGAAGGTGGGGAAGACTTGAAACCACTCAGAAACTGACTGATGTTTTAATAGTCATAGAAAATGATTGTCCAGCACAGAGCTAAGAAACACATGTACTGAGTGGTGATTCACTTCTCTAAACTGAGTAGGTTCATAGCACAGGGGCCTGTTCACAGGGAAGGATTTATATCTGTGCTCCTTTCTGTTTTATAAACTGAAAATGATGACTCTGATGTCCCTCTGATAAACTCGTGTAGACTCTTAAAGCTGGGGTCTCCAACCTCTGGAATCAAATGCCTGATGATCTGAGGTGGAGCTGATGAAATAATAATAGAAATACAGTGGACACTAAATTAATGTGCTTGAATTATCCGCACAACATCCCTACTCCCCGTCTGCCAATCGATGGAAAAATTGTCTTCCACTCACCTTGTCCCTGGTGCCAAAGAGGTTGGGGACCGCCTTCTTAAAGGATTTTGATGCACTGGTTGTGCCCATAGCTTAACTGAGTTACAGAAAGGAAGAAATGGGGCTGTGTCTGTACTTGACCATTAGGATGAGAACAGAACTGGAAAATAAAGATATATAAATAATGAATTTATGTATACATTTAAAGTCCAGTGGTTGATGAATTTTCTTTCAGACATTGGTGGTTTCAGCATAGATGTGCACAGCCCCTTTCTAGCAAGCATCTTAACTTTGTCTGTAGGAATAGAATATTAAGTGTCACTTCCAGAGGGTGACACAGTCTGCTATGGCAGGAAACAGTCCTTTATTGTCCGGGAAAACTACTTTTAGAAAACAGGTAATGTCAACTGATACAATTTAGAACCACTGAGACAGTATAATAGAGTCTCAGTAATGCAAAGAAAAACATTTTAATATATAATAAAAAAATCAACATTGGATCCTATCAGAAGGGTTTCTAGGTTGCTCATGAGATCTCAGTGGATTAGTGAATTTTCTTCATGATTGACAGCATTGTTAATTTCTAACCTTTAGAGGAAAAATCCGGTGCATGTGTGTGTATGTATATATGTGTATATAAATTTTTTTTGCAGAAGTTAAACTTTCTTTTCGGGTTTTCAGTGAGCCCCACTGTATTCACCAGGTCACAGTCCCTGCATCCTTTTTGTCTTCTTCCAGTTCTCCTTTCTTCTTCCTTGCTTCTTCTCTGACAAAGGTAAAATAAAATTAAAAGACTAACCATTAAGGAAATGCGGGACTCCGCAGGTTGTATACTGACTGCCTTTGTTTCCCTCACAAACATTGCCATTGTGAAAACAGATCGTTTCTTTTTACAAAAGTGGGGAAAAGGACAAAAAATTAAACAAAGCCTTGGAGGCAACTGGTGCAGAGAATCTTGTGTTGAGCTTTCCCTGTGTTCTCTGCTGCATGTTAATAACCCGGGGTGGGGCGGGGATATGAAATATTGTTCCTTATTTAACATTTTACGCTCTCATCTCCACATTGCATATTTGCTTCTCTTGTGACCTTCTCTTTGCTTTGATAGCTGCTGCTTTTCACCCATAATCCAAAGTAAGTGTACATTCCTACAGAGAAATTACAGGAAGCTGTCAGTGTAGAGTTAATATAGTTAAAGCATCCTTAACTCTGCTATAAACCCTTTAAATAATTAAAACTGTATGCTTGAAGAGTCAGATTTGCATTGCTTTACCAAGTTTATTTAGCACACTTTGTTACACTCAATTAAATGAGAATGTTCTGTTTCATTTTCTTTGCTTCGGGTGGATCATTTTGCCTTTTGATTCTTATGCCCGAGTGTAATTTCACAGTGCTTAGGTCTCTAAAACTGTACATATATTAATGCATATGTAGATCTGTACACACCCATTAAAAGGCTTACTTTATTTGTACTGAATAGATGCTTTGCCCAAGGCATGTGAGCATTCCAGGTAACCTAAGGTGTAACTAGGGCCTCAGGAAGTGGTAGAGAAGCAGCTGGACAAAGTTCTTGGAACATCCAGTGTTTTATTTAAAAGTCCGTTTACTTTGGCGTCACCTTCCCTCCCCACAATTTGATTTGTGAATCTCTGCTTGAAAACATGATAGAGGTATTGAATGGTTCTAGAAAGGAAATTGGTTAGAAGTACTTACCATCTACTACGTCTCTTAACATTTCAGTTAGCAAAGCATGTGTAGAATGTTCTCCATAAATTAGTTCTTTGCTAAAGTTATGCATGTTTAAGGAGGAATAAATTAGTTATCCATTTCCTAATGAGTAGTGGGATCAGTTGGAGCATGAAGAGAGAGAAAATAGTATCATTTTGCTTCCCCAGTTGGGGTTCAATATCCCTAAACTTCACCATTAATCACTCTCTCAGTTGCCTGGGTTACTTCTGACTCTACGTGTAAGATAGTCTGGCCTTTTAATTTTCCTACCAGGTAAGTAAGACTTTTTGAATTTGCCCAGTGGGTTTGTAGATGGGTGATGCTGTCTCTTTTGCACCCCCAAAGGGTTCCTTGTTATAATGGGCCCTTCTGTCTTTGCATTGGTTTGTCTGGGTGCGTTCACGGATAACAGTCAATATGTATGTGCGATGACAATTACGAGGGTTCGAATATATTTAACTGTTATGGGATCTGTTATGTCTACTTCAGGGTCGACCCCATCCCATATGACACTCCAAAACCAGCGGGCCACACGCGCTTTGTCTGCATCTCAGACACACACTCCAGAACAGATGGTATCCAGATGCCTTATGGGGACATCCTTCTCCACACAGGCGATTTCACCGAGCTGGGACTGCCCTCAGAGGTTAAGAAGTTTAATGACTGGTTAGGTAAGGAATGATTGCGTTCCGGCGCCCCCAATTAACCTTTCCCGCCCGAGTGTCACTCACTGTGCCCTAATTGAATTAGAGCACTTGGAAGCCAGCTCAGCCATTTCTCGTATGATATGCGGTGGTGTCTAGCTTTAATCCAGTTGTGTTAATTAAAGATGAATTTTTAGATGTTTAATTTTACTGTGCATCCTTTCAGCGCCTGGCCTCGGCAGCTCTGGGGCAAAGGGATGGAAAGCTTTGAAATCGATCTCATCTCACTCATTCTGCTTTAACGAGGGCACTCGTTGGCACACATGAGACCTAGAATCGTATTTTTAATTCATGGCTCTGCAATCTTTCCCAGATAGTAAGAGAACATTTCTAAAGAATGAGGAGGATGTCAGAGCCCTTATTTAAAAGGAAGGTCTTAGCACAGGGATGCTTGGGGGGCAGCTTTCCCAAGTGAACCAGAAGGGTGTCCTAAGACCCCTGAAAAAGATAAGATATCCTACTGAAAAGCTCCAAAACTCTGGACTGTGAAATCACCCTACACACTACTGTGAAAAAGGTAATGGCAACTTTATGGTTACTGTAGGGGCACCCAACGGGTCTGGGTTACTGGAAAAATGCTGACTCCTGGGTTAGGCAGTTGCCAAATATTAGCACTACAAGGGAATCATGGGGTTATTCACAGCAAGATTAGATGACAAATCTTTGTAAGAATCCTCTTAGGTGAGGGAAAGACGTGCCAGGGTTCTGAGATTTTAGAATCTCTAAAGATACTAAGGAATTACAGTGAGATTTTAGAATCTCTAAAGACACTGAAGAATTACAGAAAAGGCAGAAATCACTCCACAAGAATAATGCCATGAATAATGTGTCAGCCAACCAAAATTACTGAGGAGATTTAGGCAGAAACTTGAAAATTGATTTTCCATTGAACTAAAGCAGGGCTTGAGAAATTTTTAAGTAACTGATTAAATGATAAGGTGTATGTGTTGATGGAAAACAGTATTCATTAAAAACGGTTAAAATATTTAGAAAATAAACAATAAACGAATAACAACTATTTTGAGTTTTCTTGTGATTTGCACTTTATCCGTCTTTTATAGAGCTGACATCAGAATACATATTTGCTCTTCTGTTATTGTTTATTTTCATTTGATAGTATTGCTATTACATGATTTTGCATAATTTTCATATTTATCCTTTTTGATAGCAATGTGACATTTGTATTGTTCTGTATTTTTACTTAATAGGACAGCCCTCTAAAAATGAACTTTGAAATTGATAACAATTTTTCCTCTGAAGCTAGCACTGAAATGTGCATTTTCATTTGTATATGTCTTTTTGTTTCCATTGATTTACTTCTTAGGGCAAACTACAGTGTGAGTGAAATTACTGCATCAAAGGATATGGAATTATTTACGGTTCTTATTGAATATTGACATATTGCTTCCCAAGGGGATTGTAGCTGTGTCCCGAATACACCAATTTTACCACGATCTTGGATATTGGAGCTTTATATTTTGTACTGTTTCAGTAGGTACTCAGTCATCTCACTTAAAATAGCAAGATATCTTAAACATCATTCAGCATAATCCCATTTTCACAAGTGACTCTGATGCGGAGAAGTAAAGTGACTCGAGGCAGACTATCCTGTGGTACAGCTGGGCCTGTAATCCCATTCTTTTCACTCCTCTTTCGCATCTGTCGAGTTTGCTTTGCAGTACTATTACCTCTTTCTTTTAGCAACTTGTGTTTATGAACTAGTCACAGGCAGAATTATTTGGGGTTGAATTTGACAGTTTCAAGCTGTTCTGTGACAACTGAATCAACACAGAAGTGATCTTGCTGCATTGACAATGTTGATTTGTAAGGAAAGAGTAAGCCTGTGGGAAGAAATACAAGACAGGATGGATCCTGGTTATAATCTTGTTTAGCCACTGACCTTGGGCAACTGAGTTAACCTCGCTTTTCCCCTTGGTTTCCCTCTGCAGAACGAAGGATTAATACTACCTGTCTTTCTGGTTTGTTGTGCAGATTAATCAGTAAATGATTGCAGCTTGGAAGTTTTTGTGGGCCATTAATAATTGAATGGGGAATGTGGTGAATGAACCATCAACAGATATTTAAAGGGTAAAAATAAGAAGAGGTCAGAGGAATTATTTAGTGGAATGGAAGTAAACACGGGGAGATTTTATAAAGGAATGTACTTCTTAGATGGGAAAGTGCCACAACCGAGGAAATAAAATAGTAAAGAAGTAAAATGCTGAGGTCCACTTGCAAGATCAGTTCCTTCTCACCCATTTCCCTTCTGATGGCCTGACATGAGAGGAAGGGGTCTCAGAAGGGGATGCAGAATGTGAGGCTGAAGGAATACACCCACCGAAGTAAAAGGGAAGAGAAGTTGGGAATCCCATAGGGGCAGCCCAGAATAGTTCAGTTACCCTGGCAAACTCAGGGTGCTCCAAAGGTGAGAGTTAGTATATGATTACATGCTACCATTTGGCTCAGTTGGAAACCTCTTACCTGAAAAGAGTGTTTCCATCAACAGCTGCCAGGTGGCCTAACAGAGTGGAGTCAGGGGTCAGATCAGTCTAGGGCTTTAGCTATAATAGGTCATCCAACCCTCACCGGCATGAGTCCTTACAGACTTGGCCGTCACTTTGAGCCCAGGGAACCTCTCGCTGATTTCCATCTTTCTACTTGGGTTTAGACTACCCTGATTCTTGGCAGCAACTGACCATCCTCTAGACTCCTTTAGTTTCCCAAAAGGCTATTTCTGCTTCAGACCAGGCACACCTATTTGTCCCAACCTTCGAAAGTTGCTAATGTTATCCCCATTTTACAGATGAAGAATCTGGAGTTCTGTTGGGCTAACTTGCCCAGGATCCTTTAGCAGAAAAGAAACTCAGAGAGTCTAAGACATGCATCCAAGTTCAACCAGTGAGTAAACCTGGTGTCTGAGCCCTTTTCTTTCCGTCCTGTGATTACGAGTGGGCTTATGGCACCTAGGAAGCTTGCAGACTTGAGCTTGAACTAAAATGTTCCAGCATCTTCACGGAGACTTGAGTTATACTGTTATTTGAAAAATGTATTTAAGCTCAGCCCATCTGGAATCTCACCCTGACCTACCAGTTGCAGGGGCTGAGAATCCCATCACGAGTTCTCTATTGGTTCAGAGATGATGGGTACCTGGTTAATATGTATGTACGCCACCTGGCAGGAGGAACACACAAAGTTATTAATACAAAGTAATTTATGAGATAAGCAGGTGCAGCACAGGGTCATAAGACGATAGGACCCAAACTAGGTACAGCCAAAGGTTGGGAAGGTAGTGTAGCCTGTAATGAGAAGAGCCTGTGTTGAATTCCCTGCCTTTGTTGCTTAAATTCCTGAGCCTTGATTTTCTCATTTGTAAAACGGGCGTGATAATAATACACCCCATGGTTGCTGTGAGAATATATTCTGTGATAAAGCTTGTGCCATTCTTAACACGGCTTCTGTGATGGCTCAGCAGTAAAGAATCTGCCTGCGATGCAGGAGACAGTGTGTTCGATCCCTGGGTTGGGAAGATCCCCTGGAGAAGAAAATGGTAACCCACTTTAGTATTTTTGCCTGGAAAATCCCATGGACTGAAGAGCCTGGCGGGCTGCAGTCCGTGAGGTAGCAAAAGAGTTGGACGTGACTTAGTGACTAAAACAACAAATAGCAACCTTCTTAACACAGCCCCTGGCCTGTAGACAGCTTTCAACAGATAATGTAGAGGGAGACAGCAGAGTCAGAGGCATAGAATCCATAAGGCAGAAACTAGAAAGGACTGAATCCACCTGCCAGTTTAGGAGACACAGGTCACACAGGTTTGATCCCTGGGTTGGGAAGATCCAGAAGAGGAAATGGCATCCCACTCCTGTAGTCTTGCCTGGGAAATCCCAGGGACAGAAGAGCCTGGCGGGCTACAGTCCAAAGGGTTGCAAAGGGTCAGACATGAATGAGCAACTTAAGCATGCAGAAAGGACTGGCACCTTACTTTTTTTTTTTTTAAACTAGAAACTGTATTTATTAACTTGCATAATGTTCCATAGGTTTAAGAGGAATTTAGAGTGAAGAGGGAGCCTGAAGAAGCATACGAATAAAGGCTGAGGACGGGCCCCCCTCTAAACAGTGACACTAGTGGGATGAAACGTTGAAACCGTAAGAGGACTTGGAGGTCCCGCCTCCTCATTTGATGGAAGAGGAAACTGAGGTCAGATTATATGAACTACTCCAGGTCACTCAGATAATTAATGGTCTCATTGAAACTGGGACTTGGACCCGGAGAGGGTTGAACTAGTGATACATTGTCTGTGGGTGGTGGGGGCTAGACACTGTACCTTTTTCCCCACCCCCCATTAACATGTATCATTTTATGCAGTCCTCAAAATAACTTGTGAGATAGCTTCTATAACTTCAGTTCAGTGCAGTTCAGTCACTCGCTCAGTCGTGTCCGACTCTTTGTGACCCCATGAATCACAGCACGCCAGGCCTCCCTGTCCATCACCAACTCCCAGAGTTCACTCAGACTCACGTCCATCGAGTCAGTGATGCCATCCAGCCATCTCATCCTCTGTCGTCCCCTTCTCCTCCTGCCCCCAATCCCTCCCAGCATCAGAGTCTTTTCCAGTAAGTCAACTTACAGTAAGTCAACATGAGGTGGCCAAAGTACTGGAGTTTCAGCTTTAGCATCATTCCTTCCAAAGAAATCCCAGGGCTGATCTCCTTCAGAATGGACTGGTTGGATCTCTTTGCAGTCCAAGGGACTCTCAAGAGTCTTCTCCAACACCACAGTTCAAAAGCATCAATTCTTTGGCGCTCAGCCTTCTTCACAGTCCAACTCTCACATCCATACATGACCACAGGAAAAACCATAGCCTTGACTAGACGAACCTTTGTTGGCAAAGTAATGTCTCTGCTTTTGAATATGCTTAACTTTCCTTCCAAGGAGTAAGCATCTTTTAATTTCATGGCTGCAGTCACCATCTGCAGTGATTTTGGAGCCCCAAAAAATAAAGTCTGACACTGTTTCCACTGTTTCCCCATCTGTTTCTATGACTTATGCAGAAGATATTATTAGCTTGCTTATTACCTGGGAGGAAAACTGAGCCTTGATGAAGTTAACTTACCTAAGATCACACAACTAGGAGGTGACCTGAGAATTTGATTTTCAGTCTATCAGACTCCACTTCCCACATGTGTTCTGTCTTTCTCTATTCCCAACCTTGAGCTTGGGATCCCTGCTGGGAGGGACCATATTCTGGATAAAATTGTTTTTTTTTTATAAATTAACTTCCTGTCTAAGCATAGGGCTTCCCAGGTGGCTCAGTGATAAAGAATCCACCTGCCAGAGCGGGAGCCACAGGAGACGCTGGCTCCATCCCTGGGTTCGGAAGATCCTCTGAAGGAGGAAATAGCAACCCCCTCCAGTATTCTTGCCTGGGAAATCCCATAGACAGAAGAGCCTGGCAGGCTACAGTCCAGGGGGTCTGTAAATATACACACTCATGCATATGTAGACCCAGACCCCCAGATGGCTCTACGGCATTGCTCATGTATCAGAGTTGTGGGGACAAGGTGCAGATAGGTCTTTCCTAAAGAAAGAATTTTTATAGCCACATTCATGTGATAGCTCAGATATGCTCCAGGGATGTTATGAATGAATAGGCATTGGTGAGCTGAACTGGGGTCCTAGCCACTCAACCGTGATGGCATTTTCTTTTTTATCTTGGCAAAAATGCATCTCATTTACAGACAGGGTTTAAAAATAAACTTGCCAACTATAGATTAACTGCCAGTTAAAATGTTATTGTTTTTATTGCTAGTAAATTCGGAACCACTGAAATGCCTAAAGACACCTTTTGTGAGGCAGTGGGTTGTGTATGGTCGTCCTTCTCTTTGCCCCTATGGTGTTCTGACCTGTGCCACTTTGATGTTCTTTACAGATCACTCGATTTCATTCCTCGTGTCCTCTCATCTTTGGAATATTTGTGACAGCTTTCTTCTTGAATATGCATCTTTGCCCTTGGAGGCTACACAAATGGAGATCTCATCATTTGATTGCACACCCACCTTCCAGCTGCACCCACACTGACTTTCTTCCCACTCCCCAAATGCACATGTCCTTCCACATGGCTTTCCCGTTGCAAGTCCTGTTTCCATTTCCTGGAATGACCAGGAGATCTCCTTCCTCCTTTATGATGGGTTCTCTTTCCCTTAACACTAGGTCAGGCCTCTGTGCAGCCCTTCCCATGGCTGTTATGTCATTGTTTCCTTGTCTGTCCCCAGCAAGACAACAGAGCATGCCCAATGAGTGCTCCTTCTGCACCAGTTCTGAGTAGAGCCTGGAATAGTCAATGCACACAGCCGATTCACACTGAGTGATTTTTGAATGAACATAAAGGACAGGGCTTTTGTGTGTGTGTTTTTGCACTCTTGGCTGAAACTTTAAAATTATATTGTACCGTATATAAAATGCCATGCCCGTCCTTTTCCTTTTTGTCCTCAAGATATATGTTCAGTTGGCTGCTGTTAGTGATTCAACGAGACTCTGAGTAGAAATATTTAAAAGGGGTTTATGGTAGTTGTTCTGTTTCCTCAATTAAAATTAGAAAGACAGGGTTCTTGGGTGGTCTGTTCTTTTAGCTAAAAGTTTATATACAACAATCTGCTGCTGCTGTTGCTTCAGTCCTGTCCAACTCTGTGCGACCCCATAGATGGCAGCCCACCAGGCTCCCCCATCCCTGGGATTCTCCAGGCAAGAACACTGGAGTGGGTTGCCATTTCCTTCTCCAATGCATGAAAGTGAAAAGTGAAGTCGCTCAGTCATGTCCGACTCTTAGCGACCCCATGGAGTGCAGCCCACCAGGCTCTTCCGTCCATGGGATTTTCCAGGCAAGAATACTGGAGTGGGGTGCCATTGCCTTCTCCAATACAACAATCTAGTCACTCCGAATCCCTTTTAACACAGCATTAGTACCATAACTTATAATTTTTAATTTTATCCTGCCTCAGTTGTTGTTTAATAGTTCACAGTTTCCATTTCTCCAAGCCTAAAAGAAAAAATGAAGATGCTCCTGAGACTCTCAAGAAGAAGGTTCTTTGTATTTGTAGGAGCACTGTATCAGGTACGATTATAACCGAATGTGACTGTGGCAAACATCCCAGATCGTAGACACTAAAATTGATTTTGCCCCTTTCAGAATAGTCATACCTGAGAGTGTGTCCCTCTTCCAGTGATCCTGCTATTGGCCCGAAGTTTTGGAGCTGGTCTTTGGGAAAAGCTTTCACAGCCTGGGCTATTTATTATATTTTTATAATACATGTAGTACATGTTCATTCCTGATAACTTAGAAAATAGAGATAAGTGAAACAAGATAACAAAATTACCCATAGCCAGAGATAACCACTGTTAACATTTTTATAGAATGTTCTCTATTGAATAAAATAGGGTAATTCTATATAGAATGTTTTCTATTGATACATATGAGCACATACACATGTGAGCACTTTTTACCAAATTAGAGATCTTAGAGTAAGACTGTTGTAAGCTGTTTTTCATCTTAACAATATTTCATGCACAACTTTCCACATCAATAAATATGGCTAAAATACTTTTTCCCAAAAAAGAATACTTTCAGTATAAATAAGATACACAAACATTACAGAAATTAAAGTTTTTGACATGTGCGAAGTAGAAAATACACATTTCTCCATGTAATCCTGTCTCTGGAGTAATCACTATTTGATGTGTAGCATTTGAGACGTTTTTCTTTTCTATTTTGAATATCCTCAATAGCAGCAAGTCTTTATTTAAGAAATATTCTGGTTCTTTTTCCTTTGCGCAGTTTGTTGATTTTATTTTAACCATCCTCATCCATGTTCTCTTCTGCTATAATAGTCCATCTCCACACACCCAGTAACCATTTCTCAGCAGCCCGTTTCTGAAGGTACACAGCTCATGGTGCTGAGACCCTGGCCCTTGCTCTGTAGTTAGGGGCTACACCACTAATTTCTTAAAGTCGGTTTCTAGGGTTCTGGGTCCTGGTAGAACTATTTTCATTTAGTTTCTTATTTATCTTGTGATAATGGCTGAAAACTGTTCTTCTTGTTCCTTTAGACTTTCATAAAAGGATGGTGGTTATTGGAGAGTTCCCCCCTACCCCCGCCAAACTCCCTCTAAGGGCCCTGTTTAATTTCATGTTGTCTTAACCAAGAAGGGCAACAGAGCAAATCCAGAAGGACATGGGTTTAGGGGAAGAGGTTAGGGACAGGATGGAAAGCCAGGCTTCACAAGGAGTACCAGGTGAGAATGGTGTTGGTACCACCAAGGACGAGCAGGAACCTTGGAGGGAAGGGAGCCAATGGGAAAGAAGAAGAGGAGCATGGCAGGGTCATTTGCCCTTGCCACCATCTCTGTTTAAGGAATATTTTGAAAAGTTAATAGAGCTATGCATATTGTCCTGTAACTTAAAAAAAGAATTACAGCACAGTATTTACAGCTGTATGGGCGCTGTTACTGCTGTTAGTCGCTGAGTTTGACTCTTTTGTGACCCTGTGGACAGTAGCCCACTAGGCTCCTCTGTTCATGGCATTCTTCAAGCAAGAATACTGGAGTAAGTTGCCATTTCCTCTTCCAGGGGATCTTCCCAACCCAGAGATTGAATTCGAGTCTTCTGCATTCCAGGCTGATTCTTTACTGCTGAGCCACCAGGAAAGCCCAAGTGTATGGGTGCACTCTGGCTCATTTATCCAGATCTTTACTACTGGGCTTTTGAGCAAACTCTGAGACATAGTGAAGGACAGAGTGCTACAGTCCATGAGGTCGCAAACAGTCGGACAGGACTTAGCGACTGAAGAACAACAAAAAATTAGTACTGGCCACCTACAGTGTTTTCATTTTTTATTTTTATCTGCACTGGTGTGATAGACATCTTTCTTGCTCTCTCTTTGCAAACATCCTTAGTTTAGAAGATAGCGTCCTATGAGTAGAATTGTTGCTTCAAATGATGTGTTTTTTAAAAGGGTTTTTAGTACATACTGTCAGATTTCCCTCTGTAAGGATTGTAATTTCTTTCTCATGCTTTCAGTAGTATTGGAGAGTTTGTGTCACATATTTCTGAATATCCTCAGTGGGGGAAAATGCTTTTTAAAAATGACTATCAACTCTTTTTTTAATTGTGAAAGCTTACATACTCATTGTGAGAAGATACAAATAACTGTACAGAAAAAAATCAAGATAACTACTATTAACAGCTGGTGTGCATCCTGTCGTGTGGTGTATAAATGCACGTGTGTGTACTGACGTGTGAAAAGATAGTATGCTGTCAGGCTAAGAGCGTGAGTGCCAGATCTAGTCTGCCTGTGTTTAAATCTGCCTGGTTTTAATGTTGTTAATTTTGTGATCTTCAATTTATTCATCTGTAAAAGGAGATTTATGAATGCTTAGTGTATCTAACTTAAAAGGGCTGCTGCTGCTGCTAAGTCGCTTCAGTCATGTCTGACTCTATGTGACCCCATAGACAGCAGCCCGCTAGGCTCCCCCGTCCCTGGGATTCTCCAGGCAAGAACACTGGAGTGGGTTGCCATTTCCTTCTCCAATGCATGAAAGTGAAAAGTGAAAGTGAAGTTGCTCAGTTGTGTCCGACTCTTCACGACCCCATGGACTGCAGCCCACCAGGCTCCTCAGACCATGGGATTTTCCAGGCAAGAGTACTGGAGTGGGTTGCCATTGCCTTCTCCATAAAAGGGCTGCAGAGAGGTTAAAGAGGGTACCTGATAACAGGTGCCCAATGTGTACAGGTAGTGAATGGTCAGTAAATATTACCTACTGCCCAAGCTGCCATGACTCCACCTTTCTGTCCTGTTGGTGAATTTCTTTTATTCCTCAGGATGCCAAAACTTCAGGGAGAGTAGCCTTACATTCTCTTGTGCCACAGGGACCTCTGGCAGGTGGCCCATTCCACTGGTGGGGTATAGAAAAGGAGGAGCAACATGTCCTGTCTGGTCCCCCAGGAACCTGGCCCTCTCTCCTTTCCAAGCACCCCGCACCCAGCACACATAGATATCTCCTTGGATTCTAGTTAACTTTTGAACCACAACCTGAGGGGGCCAGGCCTCCCCGTTCCCTGTCCCTCTCTTCAGTCTCCTGTCATCTCCCCCTTGTCTGCCTCCTTGAATCTGATCCACTGTCTCCCCCTACCCCATCCCCCAGTATCATCATCTCTTTTTCTGAAAATCATTTCTGCCCACTAGCTCCTGTCTTAGGAACTCTAGCACACTCAGCTTTAACCAGGTTATTGATGGCAGGTTTTAATTTATTTTTTAAACTCTTACATATAATGCTTTCCAGGCATGGTTTGCACATTTTAAGGCTTCTGTTTTTTGTTTTTTGTTTTTTTTCAACAGTACAAAATTATTAGGAACTGGAGTTTGTGAAGTGGACAAGTTCAAATGTGCCATTTTGAATAAAAAGCAATGATATGACATAATGGCAACGAAATAAATAAGTCTTGGGTTTTAATGAACAGCATGGTGACTATAGTTTATGATATATATGCTATAGTGTAAGTGTAGTATATATATTATAGTCATATCCTAGTATCGTATTACATATTTGAAAGTTGCTATAAGAGTAGTTCTTAAAAATTCTCATCACATGGAAAAATTTTGTAATTATGTATAGTTAAGATATTAACTCCAATACTTTGGCCACCTCATGTGAAGAGTTGACTCATTGGAAAAGACTCTGATGCTGGAAGGGATTGGGGGTAGGGGGAGAAGGGGACGACAGAGAATGAGATGGCTGGATTGCATCACCAACTCGATGGACGTGAGTTTTGGTAAACTCTGGGAGTTGGTGACGGACAGGGAGGCCTGGCGTGCTGTGATTCATGGGGTGGCAAAGAGTCGGACACGACTGAGTGAACTGAACTGACTGAAGATATTGACTAGACTTACTGAGGTGGTCATTTTGCAATGTATACAAATATTGAATACATTATGTTGTACACCTGAAACTGATATATATCAATTACACCTTGATAAAAAATAAGAACAAAACAATGATGTGACATAATGGCAATTGCTTTCTAGTAAAGTGCCTAGGAGTTTCCAGAAGAAAATTTCAGGAATAACTTGAGCAGGGGAGCCTCATTGAAATGTTTATAGTGATATAACTTTATGACCACTTAATAGTCTTCTCTAATAATGAGGTCAAGGTAAGAGGCTTTAAGAGAGGGCAAACAAGATGACTTTTCCCATGATTTATAGAGGAGGGTGTGTGAGAGCCTAGAATTCCATGACTCTTACTGTTTAGAGTTAATATCAAAGAAGGTTCTTAATCTTTAGTTTGTTCACAAAAACAGTATCTCACATGCGGATACTCTTCAACTTTTGATTCATAGTTTGGTTTTCCCACTTATCATGTTAGAGTTATAGTGTATTTGAGAGTTTCTCCTTCTATTTAAATTTGTTCATAGCTTCTCTTTCTAAGTAATTTATCTAAGTTTTTTCCCTTAGTATGAGATTCTAGAATAAAAGTGTCTGCATGTTATCTATATAGTCTATCTGGTGGATATAGACATCCTATTTTCCTGTCTGTAATAGTATAGAATGAGTATCTACTTAATCCAAATAACAGTTGATGCATGCTTACTATTTACTTCTCCTGCTTTCTATAGAAGAATCTTTTATCCTAAAGTTAATTACTTCATGATTTAACTCATACGTAAATGTGTAAATACATTTTCCCAATAAAGACAAAATTGACATTCAAGTATAGTTCAGTTTGATATAGAATTAAATAAAGTACTTTAAAAAGAAACCCCAAACAGTTGCATATGTTCAAATAAGTAAGATTGAGTTTTGTTACATTAGAAAGGATTGTCAGTGACCTCAGGACACAAAGACTGGGTCGTTTGTGATCCGTGTGAACCTAATCCTCTCTGTTATGGCCAGCTATTTTCTTAAATTACATTAATTATACTGCCTCTAATTTATATGACACCTTTCCTCCAGAGGACTCAAAGTACTTTTGAGTATATTAGATCATTAATGCTTATAATGGTCCAGGGAAGTTGGTATGGGCAGACAGTATTTTCCCTGTCTTGCTGATGGATGGATGGAGATCCAGAAAGTAGAAGGACAGACTGGGGTCATACCATGAGCCAATCCAGGAGCTGAGACAAGAACTAAAGTCCCTGGACGTTGTCCCCACTCTTTCAACCTTCAATTCTAAAGCTTTTTGCTTCCTCCTCTGCTGAAATGTCCCCATCGCCTCAAGAGAAATATACATGGCCAAGACGTATATAATAATTACTTTAACAGCCAGGTAGACACTTTACTCTGATAAGGCGATGGCACCCCACTCTAGTACTCTTGCCTGGAAAATCCCATGGACGGAGGAGCCTGGTAGGCTGCAGTCCGTGGGGTCTCGAAGAGTCAGACATGACTGAGCGACTTCACTTTCACTTTTCACTTTCATGCATTGGAGAAGGAAATGGCAACCCACTCCAGTGCTCTTGCCTGTAGAATCCCAGGGACGGGGGAGCCTGGTGGGCTGCTGTCTATGGGGTCACACAGAGTCGGACACGACTGAAGCGACTTAGCAGCAGCAGCAGCGGACACTTTACTGAAAAGGGAGAATCTTTTCACATTTTTCCGTCTGAAAATTGTACCACTATTAAAAATAAATAAATTAAAAATGAGCTCTTTGGAAATAAAAATGTCCTCAACTTTTCCAAACCATCTGGCCCAAGAGGGAAGATTGGAGTCCCTAAATGTTACAGTCCTAAATCCTGGAGCCAGGATCCTTATATCCCAGAGTGTGAAGGGATTTCTTCCTCAAAAGATGCTTTACTTGTGAGCTCAGCATTACTCTGGACCAGTTCCTGCTTTGCGAAAGGCACCAAGGATGCAGAAGGGAACGAGAGCAATGTTGGTGCATTCAGCATCCAGCCTTTGAGCGTCAGTATTACTTCCCTGATTTTATAAATTAGGCAGCTAGAACTCAGGGAGTTTTAACATCTTACCTGATTTTTCACAGGACTAGGGGCTTTATCTTCTGCCCGCATGTGATGCCATTTCTCATCATACACTATTTCTACATATCAGAACCTGGGGGATTATTCTTATTCTTTGAGGTTTTATTTGTGGATTGGAGTCCTGATTCTCTCTTAATCTCTCTCCAGATACTTGCATCTAACTGGAGACTAGGCATTTTGCCGTAGAAGGTGCATAAGATTCCTCAAAACCAGTACAACTCACACTGAATTTCTGTCTTCTCCAAATACTGCTCGTTCTCCTGAACTCTCCTTCTGATTCTCATGACCATTTATCCAGGCGCCTAAACTGCCTCTATCTAAATATGACTATGTTTTGTCAGTTTACTTTCTGGACTATCTATTGTATCTAAAGAAACTGCCTAGGCTCAGCCTACCATTCGTTTTCCTGGAATAGTTTAATAACACTTTCGGAGTACTCATATTTGCTTGACCCTCTACAAGAATTAACCCATTTAATCCTCACAACATCCTGGTTGGGTCCATGCTCTTATCACCATTTTTATAGATACAGTGGAGGCGCAGGACCCTTTTCCCATGAATTATCCCATCAGACTAATATTTTCTGGAATGCATTTTAGGAACCATTAACTGATGGAATAAAGTTTGTCATGACATTCAAGACTCTTCGTGAGCTGGTCCAGTCTATCTGCCCAGCTTCCTTCTCCAACATACTTCTCTCCACTCTCTCTTTAGCCCTTTGGGCATATGTCCTATCTTTTCTCCTTTGCTTGTCCTCCAGCCACAGCAAACATTCTGGTCCAAAGTCGTTCCCACCTTACCCATTTCCTGGATTTGTCAGTCTCTGCTCAAATGCCACCTCCTTGGTGAGAGCTTATTTTTTCCTATTCTGTGTCTTGTTAATCATCAGTCTTCCTCCACTGAATGAGAGCTCTATGAGCATATGGACTTGCCCCATTTACTACTGTTGTATCCTCTATATGCATAGAGTGCCTAACACACAGGAGCTGCTGAGCACAGGTACGCTGAGTGGGTGGGTGGTGGAAGGAGAGGAGGTGCCATGAGAGCAAGAGTGTGCCTGTCTGCTCCTCGCCAGTGATGAGGATGCAAGCACAGGGCCGCGTGCATAGTAAGCATTCAGCACAGTTTTGCTAAATAACTCAATATTTGCTCCTGTGGGTCCTGCTGCCTGCCTGCCAATCTTGTGGCCTTTCTTCTGTGAATTCTTTATTCATTCTTTAAGGCCCGATTCAAAGGTTTATGAAATTGGCCCTGCCTTTCTACTTGGTTGTCATCCTTGCCTCCGCTTTGTATGGTGTTCATTCTGTTAGCACACGTTACTCTAGGGCTGCTGCTCTCCTCTTTAAAAAAAAAAAAATATATATATATATATAATTTATTTATTTATTTGACTGTGTTGTGTCTTAGTTGAGGCATGCAGGATCTTTTGTTTCAGTGCACACTCTGGTTGTGGCATGCGGGCTCAGTAGGTGTAGCAGGCGGGCTCTCTAGCTATGGCGCATGCTTAATTGCTCCAGGGCATGTGGGATCTTAGTCCCCTGACCAGGGATCGAACCTGAATCACAAGGTGGATTGTTAACCACTGGACCACCAGGGAAATCCCGTATCTCCTCTTTTGATTGTGAGTCTCCTAAGATCATATTTTCAGAGGTGTCTTTGACAAATAAGAACTCTTCAGTAAAAGGTCTGGTTTATTCACTTCCTAGTTGGACTTCCATGGACAAAATGCGTTGCTTCCCTGGTGTCCGGCCACCACTTTTCTCCAACAAGGAGAAATTGAGATGTGAGGGTGATGTTTGAGGAACATCCTCAGAAGATGTCAAGTGCCCTGTAAATGTTAGAGATGATCATTTTATTTTTAACATCACATTCTTACATCGGAAAGCTCCAGATGCTGTATTTCCAGACCCCACCACAGGTTTCTAGGTGAAGATAGTCATCCTTGTCCCAGAGTAACCCTGGGTTTGAACTTACTGAGGCTGCATAGATCATTTCCAGTTCAGCTCTCTCACCTCCTCCCAGCCCGTCTGCATATTGTTTCCTGGAATCTTTCTCCAGCTGTCCCCTGGGTTTTTGACTGTCATTTTCGTGGCCCTAAAGCTGCAGGGAGAGTCAGTTCTGCTTTTAGTCTATCACTCGACTCACTAATTCCTGACATCCTCCGTCTCCCCCTTTGACTGATAAATTTTCATTATTGGTTTTGCGTGAGAGTCTTCAGGGTTTCACTCTGCCTGACCCCTGTGGTCACTTAGTGATTACATGCGCCAGCTGAGGTAATTTATTCACTTTGTTTTGGTGTGAACATGTCCCATGGGTCTTGTAACTGCTGTAATCACTTGACCCTAGTGACTGTTAAATGCTTTAAACACAGTTATTTTAAATTTATAATTGTTTTCATTAAAAATCCCTTATAGTAACTTAGCTGACCTTGCTGTCAATGTGGCATTCTGTGCAGGAGGAAGAAATGAAAATATTATGATGCAAATAATATAGTACTCATCAGAGATAACACAGCAAATCATTAGCTCACCCCACACATGCTCACTTTGAGTTGTGCAAAGAAGATGAGAAGAGGACATAATTATAGTGTTGTCCACATAATTCAGTTAAGTTACTACTTCACATGGGGCAGGCCAATAGCCTAGGGAGTGGAAGGTGGAGTGGAGTCCAAGGTGAAGCACCAGAGGGGCCATTAAGGTATAGACAGCACTTCTCACACCAGTGGGTGGCCCAGTGTGCTTAATCATTTTTTCAATGAATATTTATATACTTCTTATTTTGAATCACATTTCAGAAAAGTTGCTTCCCTGGTGGCTCAGCTGGTAAAGAATCTGCCTGCAATGCTGGAGACCTGGGTTCTATCCCTGGGTTGGGAAGATCCCCTAGAGAAGGGAACGGCTACCCACTCCAGTATTCTGGCCCAGAGAATTCCATGGACTGTATGTATAGTCCATGGGGATGCAAAGAGTTGGACACGACTAAGCAACTTTCACTTTCTTTCAGAAAAGTTGCAAGAAAAACATAATGAATTCCCATATACCCTCCAACCAGATTACCCAATTGTTAGTGTTTTGCCTCATTTGCTTTATCATTCTTTCTATATCTGCCTTTTTCTGAAGCATTTGAGAATGTGCTACAGACATCAGGCCCCTTAAATATATTTCAGTGACTTTCCTGAAAACATGGCTATTCATTTACAATAAGCCACTGCAGTTTTCAAAATCAAGTGTAAATTGATACAACTCTATTATTTACTCTCAGACTTTTTTTTTTCAGATTTTGTCGATTGTCCTAGCAATGTCCTTTATAGCATTTTTTTTTTTCCATTCAAGGATCCAATCCAGAATCATGCCTTGCAGTTAGTAAAAACCAAGCCAAATCAGACTAAATCAAAATGCTGTTTCTCACTTTCTTACCCTAAAGGAGTGAGGAGGTTATAAAGGAAATTTGACCCTATAAAATTAGTCTATGCCTACATTTTAACTAATGTAACAAAAAGTTGTGTATTAACTAACAAGATGCCATGCACTGCAGGTATTTTGGGAGCACGTTTATTTCATTTGATCCTCTGAGCATATGTACAAAGAGGAGACTCTTTTTTTCTGTTTTTAACTTTTCCTTTTGGATTGGGCCGTAGCTGATTGACAATGCTGTGATAGTTTTAGGTGACTCAGCCACACATATACGTGTATCCACTCTCTGCCTGACACCCCTCCCATCCAGTTTGCCTCATAACATTGAGCAGAGTTCCTAGTGCTATAGTAGGGCCATGTTGTTTATCCATTTTAAATGTAGCAGAGTGTGCATGTCCATTCCAAACTCCCTAACTATCCCTTCGCCCTCTTCTTCCCCGGTAACCATAAGTTCCTTCTCTAAGTCTGTGAGCCTGTTTCTGTTTTGTAAGTAAGTTCATTTGTATGATTTCTTTTTAGATTCCACATTTAAGGGATATCATACGATATTTCTTTTTTTCTGTCTGACTTACTTCACTCAGTATGACAGTCTCTAGGTCCGTCCCTATAGCTGCAAATGGCAAAAAAGTTCTTCTTGATCTCAAGCTACAGGTGCTGCACCTACCGTAACACAGATCTCCAGATTCTAAGAGGCGGCATCCGTGCTGAGTGCTGCTTTCTTCCACGCATTGGGGGAGGGTGGGCCCCCAGGATCCTAGAGACTCATGGTGGTGGGGAGCTGAGTGATGTTACCTTTCTTTCATTTCTAGTTTTTACACTGTACTATCAAAGACTGGAAAATATGTCTACTTTAGAGAGTTATCTAACAGGTTTTGGTTTTTTTTTTTGATCCAAGAGATGCTGCCTGGTACTTAATTTTAAAAATTAGTGAGATCCTTAATAAATGTCAAATCGATTAGATTTGTTTGATGGAAGGCTCTTGGACTGCTGGCTAGAATGTGACAGAGTGAGCTCAAAAGAGCTTTGATAACCTGGCTAATGGTACTGGAAGTTTGAGCACTCAGGTTCTCTGTGTGTTTCTGGCGTGGCTAAGTTAGTCCTGGTAGAAACTGGAAGGTGCAATTCAGAGCTGTCAGTGGAAAGGTTCCTACAAAGATGGTTGATGAGTAATATTCATCATTTAGCCTAAAAGGGGGTGCGATTCATTTTGAAACTCAGATCTGAACAACTGGTTTTGTTTTTATTTATTCTTCTTGTTGTTTTTCTACTTTATTACTTGGAGAAGGAAGTGGGAGTAGTTTGCATTTTCATTTAAAACTTCTTTCAGTTTTTCCAATATGTTATTCCTGATTAGGACTACTGCTTGCCCATAAAGTAGTTTTTGCATAAAGTGTGAAGAGGTAACTCCTGAACCCAATAGGTACATGCTTGTTGAAGCGCATACAGCTCCCACTCACCCCCGTGGCTGCTGCTCTTTTGCAGCCACATACAGCAGCCTTCAGTTAGTCTTCTATTTTGACTCACTCCCGGATGAATGTTTTCCTTGTTTGCTTTTTTCATCTTTATTACCTATCTTTGGTTAATGTTTTTAGACTCGAATTTACTTCTGTTTGTCACTTTGTGACCTTTCGTAATGTAATATATGCCATTTTTATGTACAGTATTTTGAAATGGAAGATTTAAGGCATTTGATTTTAGCGTTTATAGTGGTTCATAAAATACATGTAATTGTAAAAAATATAAAGTTCTTAATCAAAATATCTCTAATTTTGAAAAGTGGAGGAGACTTTTATGATCTTTCAGATAAGAATTACATTGGGGAGAAACTTTTCTTTTTGATTGCACTACCTGTCCTTTCTAGTTCTTTCCACATTTGTTTTAAAACCTACTTGGTTACATCCAAAATGAATAATTAAGCAGCTAACTGTAACATGCATTATTGATCTGCCAGATTTAGATGTTATCGCAGCAAGTGTTATGTGCATTATGAAACTGAAATAAACCTTTTTTTCCTGGTGTTTTTAAAATTCTATTGAAATTTCAAGAGCAGGAAAGAAACAGCACTTTTTTTTCTTCTCATTTCAGGATAAAGTGCATTAAAATGTATTGTCTCTCTTCTTTCTGCCATTGATGTGAATCTCACTTATTCTCTACTTTGTATTTTTTCCCTTTGTTTGAAAATAAGGTTGGAAGGTAAACTTTTTATTTTGAGGAGACTAGACTTGCCTGTGAAGACAGACATCTGGTATAAAGTATACAACTTCCAAGCTTTGATTTCTCTGAAAATATTGAGAATGAGACTGTTAGTTCTTTCCTTATAGACTGAATTATTTCACATTACACAGTCATTTGAGATTAAGTGCCTGCCTGTATCAAAGCCCTATGCATATATTTTCCTTTATCATTTACTTTTGAAATTGTAAAGTCTGTATAACAGTCTTAGTGATGATGATGGTGGTAGTCCTAGTGACTGGACTGATGTTTATTGTTATTTAGTCGCTAAGTCGTGTCCGACTCTTTGAGGCCCCATGGACTGCAGCATGCCAGGCTTCCTTGTCCTTCACTGTCTCTTGGAGTTTGCTCAAACTTATGTCCATTGAGTCGGTGATGCTACCCAACCATTCTCATCCTCTGTAGGCCCCTTCTCCTCCTACCCTCAATCTTTCCCAGCATCAGGGTCTTTTCCAATGAGTCAGCTCTTCACATCAGGTAGCCAAAGTATTGGAGCTTCAGCTTCAGCATCAGTTCTTCCAATAAATACTCAGAGTTGATTTCCTTTAAGATTGACTGGTTTGATCTCCTTGCAGTCCAAGGGACTCTCAAGAGTTTTCTCCAGCAATACAATTCGAAAGAATCAGTTCTTTGACACTCAGCCTTCTTTACAGTCCAGCTCTCATATCCATGAGGAATACTAGGTGAATAGGCTATACTTGGTGAGTTTCTTGGGGATTTAGGAAACCAAGCTGATATTTGCATAGATTCGTATGCTTCATTTTATGAATCCTTCCTTCGCAGAAGACCTGGATTTACAAATCAGTGTAACACAAAGCCTAAAAATGATTTATATTTGAGTGGACAAATGGATCTTTAAACTTGAATATGTAGAGCTGTGAAAATGAGGAAAGTTATGATTCTCCTATAAAAATAAGTAGAAACCAAAATACATATATGCCTTCTGTAGTGCAGATATAGGTCTGGATGTTTTGTTCCTTGCAAAGGCCATGTGAGGGTTACGGGTGGGGAAGGGTGTCATTCCCACCTTCACAGCTGTTTGCAAGTAGTTTCTACTCTAGCTAAAGCCCTCTTGTCTAGTGTGATGGAGACTAGAAAGTGTGCCGTTAATCAAAACGTCAGCTAAAGCAGGAAACTATAGTGGTGATAAGCATGGAGGTAAATACTTTTATTTTAACTTAAACATACATATGTTCAGGTTTTGCCCAGTCTTCTGATCTCTAATCACCGTGTCCAAAATCTTTTATTTGAATACAAATATGGTGATTCAAGATCAGCACCGTCTTCCTTGGGTAAATCACACATGCGATGTGTCATATTTATTATGTTTCCATTTTATTTATTGGTGACTAAGAATGAAAACTTACTTGCAAAACAATCTGGGTGCAGAGTACTTCTAGATTATTATGATTCTTTTTGTCTCACTTAAAATTTGTTGTTGTTACTTTTTTTGTATATTTTTTGGGGCACCCTGTGTGGCAGGCAGGATCTTTGTTCCCTAAGCAGGGATCGAACCCACATCCCCTGCAGTGGAAGCCTGGAATCTTTACCACTGGACTGCCAGGGAAGCCCCTCCCTCACCTTTAGACTGGTTTCACTTGCTCTTTATGCAGTGACAAATGATACAGTCTTTTAAAGTTCATATTTAGTCATCTTAAAGAATATACAATGGCATTAGGTAATTATGGTAAAAAGTACATAAATTAATTTGGGGATAAAGGCTCGTGGCTGTGAGATGCTGTTTGGGGGAGCAGAAGTGACAGGGGTCACCAGGAGTAATTGTGACTGTCATCAGTCAATGCGCTGTGGGCAGCAGCCAGTGTAGGTCTTTCAGGGACCGGGAAGTGTCCATTAGAAGAGTCTAGGATTTCTAGAAAGATCTAAAACAAACTACGTGCGGTTTCTCTTAGTTGTTCGTGAGCTCATAATTTGCTATATGCTTTTTCAGTAGCTCTCAGTTATAGGTTTTTATTCTTACGTACGGTCTCTTTGCCTGCCTTGCAAGTGTTGTAAAAAAAAAAAAAAGTCAACAGATACAGCTCAGTGATAAGGAGCATATGTATGTCCACATGTCAGTGTATCTGGGTGTGTCTTTCATTTTATAATACGTAAATCAGATGCATGCCAGAGTAAGATTGCATTGTCTGGGGTGTCTGAAAAGAGCTAGAGTTTTAATAAGAGTCAGGTATCCTAGAAAATCCCATGGACAGAGTGGGCTACAGTCCATGGAGTCGAAAAGAGTCAGACACGACTGAGCGTGCAAGGATGCATGCACGTCTCCCAGAGGTACTTTATATGTGGTTTTAATAAGGTCAGTTTGGAAACTCGTTTCCCATGACAGGAAGAAGAAGGATCAAGAAACGTGTTAAGGCAATTCTTGTCACCCTCTCTTAGTTTTCTTTATCGGCATTAGAGCAGGTGACATCTGAAGTTGTCCATGATTACAGAACGTGCTCTTTCTCCTCACATAAGCACTCTGCTCCATCACTTACAGAGTGAGAGAAGCATAGCAAATGAGCAAGAACTCAGCCACCCAGGCAGCCTCAACCTTCAAAAGGGTTAGTACTACTTCTAGACTTGGATAGGTCAGAGTTTCTGAAGTGTGCTTGCTTTATCAAATATGCAGTATGCAGGGTTCTGCGTGTCCTTTTTAAAAATTTAACAAAGCTTCTCGATAGTGTTGGTTTTAAAAATCTCTTCCACCACCTGTGTACATTTGAATCCATCTGTTTTTTTTTTTTTTTTTTAATGCGTGCTTGTGGTATTAGGAAAATAGGCCTGGTGTTCGTAATATTGTTTGTATATATTCTGGTGTGAAATACAGATGTACACCAACTAACAATAGCTATAAAAATGAAATCTTGCACAAGCCGTGCCCTGCCTTTGCAGTCAGCAGGAACAATGCTTTTGGGGTTGAAGAGACGCTTTATCGTTGAGGAGGTATGTGTGGGGGGCTCTTAGCTCAAGCAGTGGGGAGGGGGAGGTGCCACAAATTTTAGTATAATGCATAATGTTGAAAGAAATTTTATCCCATCATAAAGATTAGCAGGCTGTGTAATTCAATTTAAAATTGGTTGGCGTGTCCTGACTATTATACAGCCTTTCTCTCTTTTTTTTTTTTTTTTGTTTTATCGCTATTCCATTATTTTAGGTCGTATACCAATGTATTATAGAGTGGAACATACAGCCGAACCACACAGAGTCTCTTACTGTGGTTCCACCCTTTGAGAAATTGTTGGTGAATGCAAGAGATTATCTTAAAATGAGTTAAGAAAATGCTTGCTCAATTGAATGCCTCCTTGTTTTCTTTCCTGCTCTTTTTTAAACATAAAATGAGTTTCTTCTGGGCAAGCAAACATTGAGGGTGAAATTCTTTTAAAAGCATTTGCTGGACGCAGGGCTTGGTTCTCAAAACTCCAGCGTTAGCACTTAATCCACAGTATCATAGGCATTACTGTGCCATTGAAAACCAAGATGCAGTAGCTTATGTTAATGCAAGACTGACAGACCCACATCTGATGGCAATTACCCATACTGAGGGGTTAATAAATGTTCTTAGAATTACTGTCTTTATTTTCTTTATTACAAGAAAAATGGGCAGCTTCCTAAGCCGTGCCTCCTGCTTCTTGCTCCAGTCTTGGTGACTCGCTAATTAACTGCTTTGGTTCCAGTGCTTCATGGGCTCTGCTGAGTTTAATATTTGTGTTAGAGAAATGCTAAATCTGTTGGCTGAAGAAGTAGGAAAAAACTAAATTAAATTCAGCAAACATTTATCCAACAAGAAACGAGGAGCTATAATAATAATGAGACTTGGATGCACCAGAAGAGTATATGGGAAATGAACACGTAATATTTTCACATCTTGTTTTCTTCTAGCTATAAAAGATCTTCTTTTTTTTTATTTTATTTTATTTTTAAACTTTACATAATTGTATTAGTTTTGCCAAATATCAAAAATGAATCTTAATTTGTATCCATGTTCTTAGGGAGTTTCAGCCCTGAAGCATTTTGTTGAGAAGCATCTTCATGCCACATCCAGACTCAGACGTTGTGATCAATTAGCAATGTTTGTTCCGTTTCATAGGATGGGAAGATGGTTACCCACACACCATGTGTTTTCGGATCCTGGCTTAGTGTCATTCATCTTTCATCAAATTCATGCTCTCTGACCATGGCAGACAGAGAATTGCCATAGTGAAAGTATATGCCTGCTTAATTTAACTCTGACCAATCCAAACATTCAAGTATGTCTATTAGAAAGTCCCTGAAATGACTGTGACTTGGCTTGATGGGATTTTTTTAACTTTCTTTCACATTGTGGGCAGTTCCATGACTGTTGCAAGAGGTTCTTGGCATATTTGGGGGCGAGCTGGGGCTAGTATGTGAATCAGGCAATCAGGAAGACAAAACACAGAAGACTGTTTGTATCCTATAGGATTTAGGAAGTAAATTAACTTTGGCTTATGGTTTTAATCTATGAAGAATCAAGGTTATCTAATCACTAATGGGAGTTAATTTTTTAGCTTTTTGCATACTTATCTGTAAAGGAGTTAGATTAACTCAGTATATCCTATTATGTCTCCCAAATCTTGGGCAGCTCACTTTTTTCTGGTTCCCTTTCTCCTAAAACTAACTGCTTATCAGAATGTCCCAGGTAGGTGGATAAAAATTTAGATTCCTGGAATCTAGTTCAGACCTGTGGAATCAGATTGTCTATTGGTGAGTCTGAATGATTGCAGTCTTTTTTTTTTTTTTTTCGGCTACGCCTTTCGGCATGTGGGATCTTAGTTCCCCCATCAGGGATCGAACCTGTGTCCCCTGCGTTGGGAATATGGAGTCTTAATCACCGGACCACCAGGGAAGTCCCGTGAATGACCTGAGTCTTAATGAATTCTTCTGTGGCTCTTCAGCCACTCCAGTGCTGCCATTCCTGCTTATGATAGTGGTTCATGGTCAAGTTCGGGGATGTATTCCGCAGGCTCTCATCACCCTTAACAATAGGCCGTTCTTTTCCATTGTGATTTCTGTTCCATTCAGTTACCTCATCTGTAAAAGGGGATAATAGTTCTTACTTCATATGGTTGTTGTAAGTATTAAGTAGGTTAATGTATAAAGGTTTTTAGAGCAGTACCCAATAGAGGGTATGTGTGCTGTAAGTTCTAAGCCTCATAATGGTCATCATCATTTGATTTTGAGGGGTTCTGAGTAACCTTGCCAGAGGCAGCAAATCATGAATCAGGATCTCTTAGTAGACTGTTCTTAGAAGGGATGGAAGGTATACAAATAGTATTGTTTGTGAAAAACATTATTCATAGTGAGTTGAATTGGGAGGCTTTTGGCTGCAAGAAACAAAATAGCTTAAACAACAAGGGGTTTGTAATCTCATATAGCAAGAAGGCTGGGAGTAAAGTATTTTCAGGATCTGATACTTCATGAATTCTTTTAATCCTCCTTTCTCTACTTCTCTTATGTTATTAGTCTTGCTACTAAGTTTGGTGAGTGACTGTTGAAGTAACAGGCATAGCATGAAGGCGTAAAGTCATGACAGTGTTCAGAGGAAAAAGAAGGCCATTCCTTTTTTGTATTGTCTCTTTGTACAGGTGGTGACCATTTCCCAGCAGTTCTTCAGCAGATTGCCCCTCTTGTCTCATTGACTAGGACTGGGTGACATGTACCTGTTTCAGCCAATCACTGGCAAGGAAAATAGAATTAATGATTAATCAAGGTCCACTAGCCTGGGTCTTCTAAGAATAGGCCTGCCTTTCTTGAGCATGTGGCTTTGGAGAAGGATAGTTGAGGGGAATGAACATATAAACAAAGTTGGATGCTCTGCTATTGTGGAAAGCTAGGGTGAAGATTTGAATAGACCATCAAAAGTGTCTGCTTTGTGAGTCACATAAAGAAGGATCTTTGGATGGCACTTTGAGAGGTCACCTACTGTTTTCCTCGAATGGAGTTTATTCTGTCTGTGCGACTTTTTGTAATTCAGGAGGTAGCCATTGTGGATGGTTTGGCTGATGACTGAGACAGCTTTGCGTAACACTTAAAATATCATGCCTATCACCTGTTTCCTATTTTTATTGTGAAGTGTTTTACTTTTCTCTTTTCCTTTGATTTTTTTCTCTTTTCTTTCTTCTATTTCATCTCTTGCCCTTCCCATCAAGCAGCTACCAGGCCCCATATGATAAACAGGATGATTGACTTCTAGTCATCTGTGCCCCTTTGCAGCAGAAATGATGTTCAGAAGGAAGATCCCTGTTATATAGTCAGATTCCAAAGCTTTGTGAGGCTCCACTCATAATTGTGCACGGTGTTTGATGGCTGGCTTTTCAGAGTAACTTACTCTTCTTTCTCTCTTACCCATCTAAACTTGGCATGTCAAGATTCCTAACAATAGCATCGGAAGCATCCTTTTAATAATCCAAATGAGTTAGTTGTCACCATTGATTGGTCAGCAAGAGATGGAAAGACATTTGGTTAGAACCTGAACCCACTAATATAGGGTGACAAGGATGCCTGTTAAATCCTCAGTAAAAGAGACCTGCATAGCAGCAGGGCCTGGCAGAGGTACCAACAAAAGAACAAGCAAGAACAAAAACAAAGAAACAAATAAATGATATTATTGTTCAATTCTGGTGGTTTTGAGCCCAATGCCTTTAGTGGGCTCGGTCATATACACTCTTTGAGATCCTATGGACTGAGGTTCCCCCAGGATCCTCTATCCATGGGATTTTTCAGGTAAGAATTCTGGAGTGGCTTGCCATTTCCTTCTCCAGGGGATCTTCCTGACTCAGAGATTGAACCGGCGTCTCTTTCCTCTATCTCCTGTATTGGCAGGTGGATTCTTTACCAGTAGTGCCACCTGGGAAGCCTGTCAGTTCCTTTTACAGGTGAAGTAGCCTGCGTCGTGGGTAGACTAAGGACTCCCTCTCCCTCTGAACAAGAACGAAATTAGGACAAGAAGCCTCCACTACACCTTATGTTGTCCACAGAGATCTTACCTATTTGCTGGAAGATGCAGAGAAGAAGTGAATGTGAGAAAAAAAGAATATTTTTCCTTAAGAACATGGCCCACTCAGACCTAGAGAATCAGACTTTCCAGGAGGAAACCTGAAATCTGACTTTTTGAAAAACTCCCTGCATAATTTAAGACATCAGACAGGGTTGGGAGCCACTGGCCTAGAGTGACTATCTCAGACCTTGTAATAATGAAAAGATTTGCACACTCTGACTTCTAGGGCAGTGAGGGGCTAGCAGTGGATGACCAGGGTGGTGCAGAACTCTCTCACCCCACCTTCAAGCTTTCTTCAACCACAGCAGATGCATTTTGACTCTTTTTCTTTAATCACATTTCTTTATAACCTTTTTTTTTTTTTTTAAGACATTTATTTTTGGCCATGCTGGGCCATTGCTGGGAGGGCTTTTCTATAGTTGTGTTGAGTGGGAGCTATCCTCTAATTGTGATGCAGGCACTTCTCATTACAGTAACTTCTCTTGTTGCAGAGCATGGGCTCTTAGCACGTGGGCTTCAGAAGTTACAGTTCCCAGGCTCTAAAGCACAGGCTCAGTAGTTGTGGCTCATGGGCTTAGTTGCCCTGAGGCATGGAGGATCTTCCCGGATCAGGGAGAGAACCCTTCTCTCCTGTATTGGCAGATGGATTCTTAACCACTAGACCACCAAGGAAGTCCCTTATAAACTTCTTTGAACAAAGTTTTCCCTTCACTCCCCTTGCCCCACCACACAAACAAACAGGAGCAATCTGCTTCTGGACCAGGACACAGGCTGGTACAACTTGCTGTAAATCCTTGTGCAAGGCATCTTTGGGGGGCTGAGAGAAATCCGGTTAAGGCCTTGCAGGTCTGAGGTTGCACGAATAGATCACGACAAGTCAGTGGTGGCCAAGTAGAATGACCACGGCAGCGGGAGGGAACAGAGGCAGGCCTAGTGGTCCCCCCCGGCAGGTCAGCACAGTCCTCGGGACGGTCTCTCACCACCTGTTTGACAGCCCCTCAGTTAAGCCATCCTGCTTATCCTCAACTACCAAGGACCCAATTCCCTGTGATAGTAAGGATTCTGAAGAGACAAAGATTAAGCCTAAGAAAATACGCAGAAACGTCAGCTTAGCTGAACTGCTCCCGACCACGCCTAGACAGAAGCATTTCTTCGGGGTGTGTACACTCCAGTTCGATCTTGTGCGTTCTTACCTCCTGCATGGCTGCTTCAGCATCAGGCCCTTAGTGGACTTGTCTTCCCGGGGCAGGAGGTTGAATAAACACATTTTAGAAATATTTTTGATCATAAGAGTAGGTTTAAAAATATTCTCTAGTTAATTTTCAGCTAATTGACAAAAGGAGATGGGTGTTCGCATGAAAGTTGAGAACCTGAAGGAATGATGTGCTTGATATACTGTTCTAAGCATCTCTGATATGTGTGTGCATGTGTGTGTGTGTGTGTGCAATCTTGCATAAATGTGCTTCCTGCTTCCCTACCTTCGGTTAAACAGGATCGGGCAAGTCTATTTCTTTTTTTCTTTTAATATCTATTTATTCATTTGACTGTGCTGGGTCTTAGTTGCGGCACAGGGGATCTTCAGTCTTCATTGCATCAGATGGGACCTTTAGTCACAGCATGGGAACTCTTCACTGGGGCATGTGGGATCTAGTTCCCTGATCAGGGGTTGAACCTGGGCCCCCTACATTTGGGAGCTTAGAGTCTTAGCCATGGGACCCTCCGGGAAGTCCCAGGAAAGTCTATTTCTTATTATTGACAAAGGGCTGGGCAGATTGAAAATGTCCAGCATCTGCCTCAAAGACAGCATCCTTGAAAAGTGCCATACCTCAGTAGATTTCCTCTGTTACTCTCTTTCATAGAACCTAACTCCCTTTCTAGCACTTACCATAATCTGAGTTATGTTAGGGAGTATTTACTGCTTAATCGTCTGTTGCTCCCAGCTGAGTATAAGCTCTATAAGGATGGAGATGTTTTCTGTTTTGTGTATCACTACATCAAGCACAGTGCCTGTCATATCCTAGGACCCCAGGGCATAGTTGTTGAAAGTTGTGGGAAGACTGACCATTCATGGGCATTCGGGACCCTATTTCATTATCAGATCTCATCCTCACTTTGAGAGGATCGGGTATCTAATGAGATTTAATGGGATCTAATAGGGTTTCTTTCCCCAAGGGCTGCTGGATTAGGAAATTAGGTTGTGACCCGACTTTGCAAGAGCTTTGAAATGAGCCAAAAGAAAAAGGAAACCACAAAGTGGGCAAATCTGAGAATGTGGCATTTAAGGTGAAATGCCATACTACAGAGTTAAAAAGTGAAAGGAGATGAACCCAAAGAATTGAAATCTGGCCAGACCTTCCTAGTAAGGAATCAACTTTGTAATCTTTGGATGGGCTTGAATAGAAGTAGTCGGAGTTCTCAGTTGTGGAGAGTTACGTTGTTGTTCAGTTGCTAAGTTGTGTCCGACTCTTTGTGACCCCATGGACTGCAGCACGCCAGGCTTCCCTGTCCTTCACCATCTCCCGGAGTTTGTTCAAATTCATGTCCATTGAGTTGGTGATGCCATCCAACCATCTCATCCTCTGTTGCCCCCTTCTCTTCCTGCCCTCAGTCTTTCCCAGCATCAGGGATTTTCCCAATGAATCAGCTCCTTGCATCAGGTGGCCAAAGTATTGGAGCTTCATCTTTAGCATCTGTCCTTCCAGTGAATATTTAGGGTTGATTTCCTTTAGGATTGACTGGTTTGATCTCCAGTCCATTGCAGCGGGGAATGGCAAACCACTCTAGTATTCTTGTCGTGAGAACCGCATGAACAGTACAAAAAGGGGAATTGTGTTAGACCCTGCAAAAATGTCTTTTCCTGATAGTGTATCTCATCTCCAGTTTCTGGTGCAAACATTCCAAAAGAATTCATTTTTTAAAAAGTAGGCTTTTTTCCAAAAAAAATTTGACTGCCATCTTCAACATTTAAGATCAATGATACTGCTTTTACCTCCTACTCTGAAGAGAGTAATCCTAATGGAAAATGTTAGTATTTCAGAGCCAGGCAGACATGAAATACCATGGTTGAGATGAGCTTATGTGTTATAAAAATATCAATCTAGAAAATCTTTTGTTCAGAGCCTTGAGAAACCACTTTGGTATTTGATATGAAAAAAGGGTGCTGAATTGACTGAGAGTCAACAAATATACCTCCTTAACTATTGAAGGGAAAAAATAAATAAAAATGATGATGTTGCCCTCTTGAAAGATTTTTTTTTTAATTTTGTTTTATTTAAAAAATGTTTGCAATGTTGTGTTGGTTTCTCCCATACAACACCACAAATCAGCCATAATTGTATATGCATCCCTTCCCTCCCTAGCCTCTCTCCCCTCGTATCCCATCCCTCTAGGTCATCACAGAGTGCCAGATGGGGTCCGCGTGCTCCACAGCAGCTTCCCACCAGCTCTCCATCTTATCCCTGATAGTGCATGTATATATATATACTGATGCCTCTTTTCTCCATTTGTCCCACTCTGTCCCTCCCCCACTGTGCCCATAAGTCTGTTCTCTACATCTGTGTCTCCATTCCTTCCCTGAAAATTAGTTCATCAATACCATTTTTCTAGATTCCAAATATATGTGTTGATACACTCTCTTTGTTTTTCTTTTTATGACTTACTTCACTCTGTATAACAGGCCCTAGGTTCATCCGCCTCTCTAGAACTGACTCAAATTCATTCTTTTTTATCACTGAGTAAAGTGCATTGTGTGTATGTAGCCCATCTTCTTTATCCATTCATCTGTTGATGGACATCTGGGTTGCTCCCACATACTGGCTATTGTTATTAGTGCTGCGATGAACATTGGGGTACATGTGTCTTTTTCAGTTATGGTTTTCTCATGGTATATGCTGATCTTCCATGGAAGATCTTTACTGTTGGGCTTCATTAAAGATGCTTCAGAAATCGTGTCAGAGACTGAAGGAAAGTTTGGGAGGATTGTTGTTGGATTCAGAACTGTCATTTCTATTTAGTTGCTCTCTGATTTAAGCTCACAGTTAAGGTGGCTAAACAGACTCCTTCCATGTGTCGAATGAAAGAAAATGATCTTAAACTATAACAGCAGAAGTTTAGAAAAGAGTAGAAAAGAATATCCCAACAATTAACTGAGTATTCCTGAGTGTCTCTGAGATACAAAGAACTTAGTAGCCATATGCCCAGGAGGGTTACCGGTTGGTACCTGCAGAAGTGGCAGATTGATTTAATCAGGATTCATGATTGAAGACACAGCCTTCAGAGAAGTCTCTCCATTTTTTGAACCTTAATTTCCTAATTTAAGTGGTCTCTCTGAGTCAAAAACTCTGACTCGGTCACTGTATGATGTGGTAGAGGAAGAGAGGATTGGTCTGCAAAATCAGGAGTTTCACCTTTCAGGAACTCACTGGGTGACCTGAGTCATTTAGCTTTGCTGGGTCTTAGTTTCTTGTCCCATGGACGGAATGACTGATCTCAGAAGACTTGCCTAGGTTGGAAGGAACTCAGTGGGTCTGGAATTAGAGGATAAAAGGTCAGGATCACCCTGCTGCCTCTTGATGTTCTGTTAGAAGCAAAAGGAAAAAGCTGGCCCTACAAGTATGTTAGCCTGGATTCTTTCATCTGACCCAGTGACTTGGGGGCCTGAGAAGATGCACACACATGTCCTGTTTGGCTTGGTCGCTAGACTCATTCGTAAAGAGTGGCCTTTGCAAAGCCAGCTGTCAAAACAGCAGTGATTCGCCTACAAGGCCTAGGAGTGAAGATGTTCACATGAAGGGATACAGGGAAGAAGAAATACAGGCACCCTCCTCACGTGATAAATGGCTATTGCTTTAACTTCTCTATTACCTCCTCTGAGCACCCTAGTCCTGGGAACAAAGGCTGCAAAATCTTTAAATGTTAGTGTTAATTGTGCAACAGTAGTGATTCCTTTCTCTTTTAAATTGAAACATTATTTGTGTGAAGTATATAGTGCATTCATTCATTTATTTATCCTCTTAATTGCTTACTCATTCAACAAATTTGAATCTTTACTGTGTGCGGATCAGTCTGTTTCCATCTGCCTTCCCCAATAAAAAGTCCCCTTACAATGAATTTTTAAGACCAGATTTGGTTTCTCAATGACAAATGAATAATATATCTTGTGATGGATATAACTGGTGGTATCTTAGGGATAAAATTAAAACGGGATTTGTTACACTTTAAAGTCATCTGGAATCCAAAACTGAGATACTAGCTACTCATATTCACATTATTCTTAACCAGGATAAAATTATTTCTTCATTCATTCATTCAGTTGATTAATAATTATTGAAGCCTCCTGGGAATGCAAAGAGGAATAGAAATAGTCTGACCTTGCTGAAGTCCATAGTCAAGTAGGAAAGAGAGCCCTGTAGACAGACTCTTCATTCTGTGAACTGCAAGTACTTGGCAAGCTCAGAGCCCAAAATATGAGTTGGAAGGGTGGCCAGTGGGTGCCAGATCATGAAGAGTTGTACACATCACATAAGAAGTTTAGCTTTTTTGTCTGCAGCCAATAGTTGGGAGTCTAGGGGAAATTTAATGTGGGTGAGTTTCTAAATGTATATGAGGAGGAATGTATATGATCAGTTTTCTATTCTAATAAGATCACCTTAGCTTTTAGTGCAAAGGATGGATTAAACCTAAGAAGGTGTGTAAGTTTGTTAGGGCTATCAACAAAATACCACCAACTGAGTGGCTTAAACAACAGAAATTTATTATCTCACAGTCAGAAGCCTAGATGTCTGAGATCAAGGTGTCTGTGGGTTTAAATTCTCCTGAGACTTCTCTCCTTGATTTTCAGATAGCTGTCTTCCTCTGTGCATACACATTCCTGGTGCCTGTCTGTGTGTCCATGTTTTTTTCTTATAAGGACATCAGTCAGACTGGACTAGAGCCCATCCTATGGTCTCGGTTTTTTTTTTTTTTAGTTTATTTTAATTGCAGAATAATATTCAGTAGTATGGAGATATCAGTTTGTTTATGTATCTCCCATTAATAGACATTTGAAGTGTGCCCATCTGGGGCTGCTATGTTTCTGTTTGTCTTTTGGCTGCACTCTAAAGCATGTGGGATCTTAGTTCCCTGACCAGGGATCGAACCCGTGCTCCCTGAAGTGGAAGTGCAGATGCTTAACCACTGGACCGCCAGGGCTGTCCGATGTGGTCTTTTTTTAATTACCTCTCTAAAGGCTCTATCTTCAGTCACATACTTAAGGTACTGTGGGAGAGGGCTTCACATGAATTTTAGGGGAACACGAGTCAGCCATAAAAGAAGCAAACCAAAAGATAGAGGAAATCCACACCTTGTCGGAAGGCATAGATGTGTGTGATAAGGAACAAAAATGAACATGTATTTTTATATTAACAATTTAAGGCTAAAGAAGTAGGTATTCACTTGACTTCAAATGTTCAGTAATAGGGACTCTCATAAAACAAGGCCACCTGTGCTTTTTTCCCCCCATTTCACTGTCTTGCTTCTAACAGTGTTCAACAGACAAGAGTATGCTCTCCAACTGTGGTCTGATTGTCTGGATTCCTTGAAATATTTAATTGAATTACTTAAAGGAGTGCTTTAAGAATACCTTATGTTTTAAGTATACTACTTATGAGAAAACAGATTTAGGAAGACACAATGCAAACTTGTCTCTTGACCTGTATTTTTAAGATGCTGAGGACTAGATCTCCTGTTGTTGTTCAGTTGTTCAGTCACTCAGTCGTGTCCGACTCTTTGCAACCCCAGGGGCTGCAGCACGCCAGGCTTCCCTGTCCTTCACTATCTCCTGGAGTTTGCTCAAATCATGTCCATTGAGTCAGAGATGCCATCCAACCATCTTATCCTCTGTCATCCCTTTCTCCTCCTGCCATCAGTCTTTCCCAGCATCAGGGTCTTTTCCAATCGATCTGCTCTTCACATCAGAGTATTGGAGCCAAAGTATTGGAGCTTCAGCTTCAGCATCAGTCCTTCCAATGAATATCGAGGGTTGATTTCTTTTAGGATTGACTGGTTTGATCTTGCAGTTTAAGGGACTCTCAATAGTCTTCTCCAGCACTGCAGTTTGAAGGCGTCAATTTTTCGGGACTCAAACTTTTTTATTGTCTAGCTCTCATATCATTTCCAGTACATCAGTACTGGAAAAACCATAGCTTTGACTATGCAGACCGTTGTTGGCAAAGTAATGTCTCTGCTTTTTAATATGCTGTCTAGGTTTATCATAGCTTTTCTTCCAAGGAGCAAACGTCTTTCAATTTCATGGCTGCAGTCACCATCTGCAGTGATTTTGGAGCCCCCCAAAATAAAGTCTGTCACTGTTTCCATTGTTTCCCAATCTATTTGCCATGAAATGATGGGACCGGATGCCATGATCTTTGTTTTTTGAATGTTGAGCTTTAAGCCAACTTTTTCACTCTCCTCTTCCACCTTCACAAGAGGCTGTTTTCTAGGTCTCTATAAACTAGTAAGCTATAATATCTCAGTCCCTTCAGTCTGCTATAACAAAATACCACGGACTGAGTGGCTTATACACATTAGAAATCCTCTCACAGTTCGGGAGGCTGGCCAGTCCAAAATCAAAGGCCCCACATGGTTGAGTCCTGGCGAGGGCCCTCTTTGTGGTTCATGTACGATGCTGTCTTTCTGTGTCCTCACATGATGAAAGCAGTAAGGGAGCTCTGCGGCTTCTCTTTTATGAGGGCACTAATCCTTTTAATGGGGTTCCACCCCCACTCTGATGATCATTTAATCACTTTCCAGAGGTTACCCCTCCAAATACCATCACATTGGGGATTTCACTACATGAATTTTAGGGGTGAGGGACAGACCGTCACATATGGGTAAAGAATATAAATGTAGAATGTGAAATAGACCTCCAGCTCCACTCCTTGGAACCTTGGGCCCCAGGGGCCATGATGGACTTGCCAGGAATCTTTTCTTCCTGAGAATCCATACTACTTACTTCATAGTGCTTCATCCCAGCGGGGAAGCTTGGCAAAATTAGTCCACAAGGCTGTTTCCACCAAGAGGTCAGAAACTGTTGGAACTAATGTTTCAGTGAAACCAAAACCTTATCAGTAGGAGACTTCATGATTTCACACTGCCCAGGAAGTCTCCTTTGTAGCTTCTGATTATCTGGAGTTCTTATTAGTAGAAAATTCCACCAGTTGAGGGGTGGGGAGGAAACAAAAATGGAAGGGGAAATGAATGTGACCTCCGTTCTTTCCATCTCATCACTGTCACTACTGATCAAAATAACCTTCCCTGAGAGATTTCTTTTAAATTTTCACCCTTGGTAGGCTTCATTAAAATTTTGAATTATAAAATGGGAAAAGTCAATTTTATTGGATCCTAAATTTTGCTCTATGCGGCTTCCTGTCCAGAGTGCAAATTGTTAAAATTGACATACGATGTATGTGCAAGGTAATATCTTTTTTTGTAGAGTCTTCTAAATTTCACAATATTCCATTGAGTGGATTAGATTGTATAGCAAGTGGGTACTCTGAAAAGAAAATAGAATTGTGTATTGATGCCTTCAGAAATATTATTTGATGGCAATAAAATATTCTCTGAAATTCCCTTCAGAGGGGAGAAAATGGAGTTTGTTTGCAGTAATTGCATTTTCTAGCATTTGCTCTCACACTTTCCAATATAAGCCGATTGGAACCTGTGATTTGGTTTTGCTTATTGGCAAAAGTACCATGTAAATTGATCTGTGATGCATTTAAAGAAGATGCTTTTGAAAGTTTGGAAATTGAGATGGTTCTTTCTTATTAGATTTCAAGAGTATTAGGGTTTATTTCTATATTTTAGTCTAATGTAATATTAGCCAAATATGTTCTTTTTCAATTTAGTTTTAATCAAGTTCTAGACCATTTTCATCTAGCCCCAGTGGCGCTGTTAAGGCAGAGATTTTATTTCCACTGTCAACCCTCTGTTCTGGCTTCTGTGGACCAGCCGCTTGGAATCACTGCACACTGAAATTCTGCATTTCATCTTGCCCAAGCATGGTTTCAGCATGCAAAAATAACAGTAGTTATTAAAAAAAGATTTTTTTATTACTACTTGTGGGTAGTGCAGAGGGAATCTAAAAAGCTCTAAAATAGTTATTTTTTAAAGAAGATGGCCTTTATGCTAGCATTATTTTTATTTAATTTGATTTTTCATCATACTTAATGGTTTAAGAGGCAGGCACATAGGATTTGCATTTGGTCCTCTAATTATTCAGGAGAATAATTACCACTTGTTTTATAATCACTGCTGGATGGACCACCTTTTTCTTATTTGGTTTTCTTAACAGTTTTATGGGAATCCACCCCCAATATAGTGTTTTTCAGCTCACCATAGACTTTGTCAGTCAGCACTGCTAATTTATTCAGATTAGTTTATAAAAGATATTCATTGAATACACTTTCAAGGTGATAAGAGTAAGGGATTAACCCCTTATCCCAAATGAAGTTACAATGCAGAACAAAGACAGGATGAAAATAATGATAATAATAATTGTTCTTTATGTGTCAGTTTTATATTAGGTTCTTTACCGGTCTCACTCAGTCTACATGTCCACTCCATAATATAGGTTGTGCAGTTACCATTATGTTTTCTGATGAGTAGTATAAACATTAAATTGCATGCTTTGAGTTTCACAGATAATAAGTGACAGAAACTTAGTCCCAAATCTGTCTGACTCCAAAGCCCATCAAGCCATTATTTCTACATCCCAGTATGCTCCAGTGATATACATACATGCACAGCTGGTGGAGATGAGACTTGAGAATACCATCACCAATTCTTCTTGCGCCTGTCCAGTGAAATTCTGATTTGGATCCAGTTTTCTGAAACTTGAGGATGTTACTTGAATAGCCTTTAGGAGATAGTCTGATGGTTTCAAATCAAATCTGTTGTATGGCATATCAACAAGCCAAGCCTGTCATTTGTAAGAAAGAGGTTGGACAAAATGAACAATGAAGAGACTACCCATGGTTCCAGTGATCCAGTCAGATGGTAATAGTCAAGTATAATTGGAGCCATGCTTCCCTGGACGGTTCCCACCATGGCTTCACATGTAGAATGTGCTGTGTCGGTCTGGGTGGCAACTTAGAGATGCTCAGCTGGGAAACAAGGAGGATGTTGTCATTCATTTTTACTACCTGTGGTAATGAAATGTATGTGTGTCTGTGTGTGTGTACGTCACAGAAAGCTATGTTAAAGTAAGGTTATGGTTGAGACAAGAATGCATGGGAAAAAGTTGCTGCAGAGAAAAGGTCAAATCTCTGAGATGTTTTCAGGTGCCTAATAATTGTGGGTCCTAATGGCCTATTCTGGAGAAGGAAATGGCAACCCACTCCAGTGTTCTTGCCTGGAGAATCCCAGGGACTGGGGAGCCTGGTGGGCTGCCGTCTATGGGGTCGCACAGAGTCGGACAGGACTGAAGCGACTTAGCGGCAGCGGCAGCAGCAGCAATGGCCTGTTCCTTGTGCTTTACACTTCTTACTAGTTATGTTGTCTGCCATCAGTGCTATATATTGGCAACCACTTGGGTCCAGAGCGGGGTCTTCTTTCCTGGATGAGGGATGGACTTTTGTCTCCTTTGTGTAGATTAAGACTTATAACATCTCCTGTTGCTTCGTGGTTCTTTTTACGGAGGAGGCTGAAGAAGAGGAGGGAGTGTTTCAACTGTGGCTTCTTAGGCTAGCCCTAATTCCTGCAGCAAACCACTGAGCATTCGCTCAGCATTCCTTACTTTCTCCTGGGTTTCCGGCTCGGCCCTGACATTATTGTAATATAGTTTTCTGTGTTTAATATTTCTTAGACTTGGTTTCCCATTGCAAGCATGGAAGAAACCCTAATGCATGAGTTTCAGAGGAGAAGGTAGCAGTCTGAACCTGCTGTGTGGCTCCATCAGCAAGTGTGAGTATTAACGTTAGAGCTGTCAGGACTTGTGAAAATTAATGGAGCCTGACGGGGGACAGACTGAGGTCAGAGACGGAGCTTGCCCTGATTGAATGTTTCTGGTGGGTTTGCAACCCAGGCAAGTGAGTGCAAACTGTGGAGCCGAGAGGGAGTGCTGGAGGCCCGTTCATTTTTTTAAGGAATAGACAGTGGGCACTAGGTGCCAAGCATTTTTCTAGGTGCTGGGAACACAGCAGGAAAAGATGGGTTGTGCCCGCTTCTAGCTTCAGAACCCTGTTTCTGTCTTCAGGCTAGACCCAGCCTTCCTGTGCTATCAGCCCCTGATAGTCACCTAGGAAGGAATTTTAATTTACTGCAATATAGTTGATTTACAATGTTGTATTAATTTCTGCTGTACAGCATAATGATTCAGTTATTTATATATGTTATATATATTCAAACATATATATGTATATATACACACATATGGAGAAGGCAATGGCACCCCATTCCAGTACTCTTGCCTGGAAAATCCATGGATGGAGGAGCCTGGTAGGCTGCAGTCCATGGGGTCGCTAGGAGTCGGACACGACTGAGCGACTTCGCTTTCACTTTTCTCTTTCATGTATTGGAGAAGGAAATGGCAACCCACTCCAATATTCTTGCCTGGAGAATCCCAGGGACGGGGGAGCCTGGTGGGCTGCCGTCTGTGGGGTCACACAGAGTCGGACACGACTGAAGCGACTTAGCAGCAGCAGCATACACACATATATGTGTATGTGTGTGTGTATGTATATATATATATATATATATGTATATATATATATAGCTTCCCAGGTGGCTCAGATGGTAAAGAATCTGCCTGCAATGAGGAAGACCCAAGTTTCCCTGGGTCGGGAAGATCCCCTGGAGAAGGGAATGGCTAACTGCTCCAGTATTCTTGCCTGGAGAATTCCAGGGACAGAGGAGCCTGGCGGGCTGCAGTCCATAAGGCCACACAGAGTCAGACATGACTGAAGGGACTTAGCACACCATCTGTATACATACATACACACACACACATGGGGTTTCCCAGGTGTTGTTAGTGGTAAAGAACCCACCTGCAAATGCAGGAGACATAAGAGATGCAGGTTCCATCCCTGGGTTGGGAAGATCCCCTGGAGGAGGGCCTGGAAACCCATTCCAGTATTCTTGCCTGGAGAATCCCATGGACAGAGGAACCTAGCGGGCTATGGTCCATAGGGTCACAAAGAGCTGGAACAGTTGAAGCAACTTAGCATGCATGCATGCATGCTTCCCTGGTGGCTCAGACAGTAAAGAATCTGCCTGCAACCTTAGGAGACCCAGATTCCATTCCTGGGTCAGAAGTGAAGTGAAGTGAAGTGAAAGTTGCTCAGTCATGTCCAACTCTTTGCGATCCCATGGATAGTCCATGGGATTCTCCAGCCCAGAATACTGGAGTGGGTAGCCGTTCTCTTCTCCAGGGATCAAACCCAGGTTTCCCTCATTGCAGGTGGATTCTTTACCAGCTGAGCCACTAGGGAAGCCTGGAAAGAGAATAGCAATCTACTCCAGTATTCTTTCTTGCCTGGTAAATCCCTTGGACAGAGGAGCCTGGGAGGCTACAGTCCATGGACTTACAAAGAGCCGGACATGACTGAGC